>NC_138777.1:28085959-28265776 GCF_965119305.1 Pelophylax lessonae
CTACATATTGGTGTCACAAGGGATGTTTACATTGCTTGTGACAGCAATAAAAGTGATCAGATTTTTTTTTTTTTTTTAAAAACTGTAATAAAGTTAAAAAAAAAATAAAATGAATAAATTTTAAACCATAACATGTTGGGTATCTATTTACTCGGCGTGACATCATCTTTCACAATATACAAAAAAAATGGGCTAACTTTACTGTTTAGTATTTTTTAAATGCAGTGAAATTTGATTTTTCGAAATTTTTCCAAAAAAATGGCGTTTTAAAGACTGCTGCGCAAATACCGCGAGACTAAAATTATTGCAATGACCGACATTTTATTCTCCAGAGTCTTTGCTAAAAAAATATATATAATGTTTGGGGGTTCTAAAATACTGGTTTTAACTTGTAAACAAAAAGTGTCCGAAATAGGGCTGGGGCTTAAGTGGTTAAATGGGCAACTATGTGGCAAATGAGGTTTATTGTTGATAAATGTAAAGTTATGCACTTGTAGGCTAAGAATATACATGCATTTTAATGGTTGAACTAGATGGACTTGTGTCTTTTTTTCAACCTGACTAACTATTACTGAACAAAATTATAAATGTAACACTTGTTTTTGCCCCCATTTTTCATTAGCTGAATTCAAAGATCTAAGAAAACCAGTATTCATCCTTGAAGAGAATACCTCTCCAAACTGCCAGACGCCATGGAAAGTGAGCATTTGCCCACTCAAGTTGGTTACAACGACGGACTGCAATCAGGTGGAGACCCCAATGAGGACGACGAGCATGCAGATGAGCTTCCCTGAGATGGTTTCTGACAGTTTGTGCATTCTTTGGTTATTCTAACCGATTGTTTCAGCAGCTGCCTGGGTGGCTGGTCTCAGACAATCTTGGAGGTGAAGATGCTGGATGTGGAGGTCCTGGGCTGGTGTGGTTACAGGTGGTCTGCGATTATGAGGCCAGTTGGATATACTGCCAAATTCTCTGAAACGCCTTTGGAGACGGCTTATGGTAGAGAAATGAACATTCAATTCACAGGCAACAGCTCTGGTGGACATTCCTGCTGTCAGCATGCCAATTGCACGCTCCCTCAAAACTTGCCACATCTGTGGCATTGTGCTGTGTGATAAAACTGCGCATTTTAGAGTGGCCAGCCTAAGGCACACCTGTGCAATAATCATGCTGTCTAATCAGCATCTTGATATGCCACACCTGTGAGATGGATGGATTATCTCGGCAAAGGAGAAGTGCTCACTAACACAGATTTAGGCCTCTTTCACACGAACACACCGCCCGGCGGAGTCCGTTCTGCTCAGTGGGGGAACGATCCGCCAATCCCCGCTGTGCAGGCGGATGACAGCTCCATCTCCGCTCTGTGTGCGGAGACGGAGCTATCAGATCCCCGCTGACCTCTATGGGGAGATCAGATGAGAACGGACTGCCTGTCCATTCTCATCCAATCCCATCCGATCCAATCCTCCAGATGGATGAAAAATAGGGTTTCTATCCATCCAGATTTCACAGACAGGATCGGATCGGTGAGCAGCAGGTGTCAGCGGACATGTCACCGCTGAAATCGGCTGCCCTATAGGAAAGCATGGAGCATCCGATCAGGTCCGCCTGAAAAACAGGTGGACCTCATGCTGGGGGGAGACATAGGAGAACATGCCGGGGAGACATAGGAGAACATGCCAGGGAGACCTAGGAGAACATGCTGGGGAGAGACATAGGAGAACATGCCGGGGAGACATAGGAGAACATGCTGGGGAGACATAGGAGAACATGCTGGGGAGACATAGGAGAACATGCCGGGGAGACATAGGAGAACATGCCAGGGAGACCTAGGAGAACATGCTGGGGGGAGACATAGGAGAACATGCCGGGGAGACATAGGAGAACATGCCGGGGAGACATAGGAGAACATGCCAGGGAGACATAGGAGAACATGCTGGGGGGAGACATAGGAGAACATGCCGGGGAGACATAGGAGAACATGCTGGGGAGACATAGGAGAACATGCCGGGGAGACATAGGAGAACATGCCGGGGAGACATAGGAGAACATGCCGGGGAGACATAGGAGAACATGCCAGGGAGACCTAGGAGAACATGCTGGGGGGAGACATAGGAGAACATGCCGGGGAGACATGTGAAAGGGGCCTTAGACAGATTTGTGAACAATATTTGAGAGAAATAGGCCTTTTGTGTGCATAGAAAAAGTCTTAGATCTTTGAGTTCAGCTCTTGAAAAAAAGGGGGCAAAAACAAAAGTGTTGCGTTTATAATTTTGTTCAGTATATGTAACTATGTAACTATATAAGATACAGCAAAGATGAATGCCAAGGTAATGATCCCTCATTATTTTATACTGTTCACTAATGTTGCCTAATCTAGAAACCCCCTACATGGAGAAAAATATGTCTACAATTAAAATTGTTGCAACTAAAATATGACAAAAAAAAAATAATTTTTTGATTTTCAGTTTATAACTTGAAATGTATGTATGTAGGAATAAAAGTCTAGTCATTCAAATACAATGTAAGAAATGCAAAACTGTAAAGAAAAATTCAATTAAAAAATTGAAATGTAAAAAGAAAACCATTCAGTGTTTTGCAACTCGTCATGTAACACAGTAGGCAACAATTAAAAAGAATACAATGCCTATGACGCTAGCATTTTTGATTAATAATAAAGTCCTGAAAAACATTCATGTGTTACATTATAACATTACAATATGATTTTTCGTTATTCAGCGAATGAATGAAAAACCACAAATGAACCACAGGCATATGTACCAGCCCTTGAAATTCCAGCTTGTACATCAATTTAGCAAGTCTGGAACATTCATTTTCCGAATGATGGGGACAGGTCACCCCATGCTAGAGTATGCAAACTAATCTAGTTAGTTTTGTGGGGGTAAACATACGGCGAGGCAGAGAAGTTCCCCTAGAGGGACAAGACCGCTGTCACTACATGACAAGTTACATTACGAGCCTTTAATACATTCTAGTATATGAGTGACCTTTTGGAGAATTGTAGTTATTAGCTAACAATATCCACTCATCTATTACCTGCCTCACCGCCAAATTCCAATGCCTTTAAAATAAAAAAAAAAATCAGATGTAGAGAGGTTCGCCTTTGAAATAGAGAAAAATGATTTAACTAGTAAAAAGGCCTTGGGCACTGCAACCTAATTCAATTTTTTTTTCTCATTACGTGGCTGAGGTTGTAACCAGATGAGGCAGGCAGCTAAGAGACTCGAATGAGTTTATGTCTTAAAGCCAAGCTAGCTACAGAAGTGGGTTCCTATTGGGCCTTTGTGATAGTTTATTAATGCGACCATGCTAGCTTTTGGGGAAACAGCAGGACATGGGATCGACTAAAGAATTCTAGACTTTGATTCTCGGGGAAAACGTGTTAGCAACATTCTAGATATTAATTACCAATATGCATGATTTAGATTGGGCTGGTTGCATTTTGGCTGTTTCTTAACCACTTGCCGACTGCCGTCAGTATATTTACTGCGGCAGTCAGCCCCTCACAGGCAAAGCGACGTAGTACTACGTCGCTAGCCTGTGAGGCTCTGGGGAGCGAGCGCGCGTCGCCGGAGGCGCGCTCCCGATCGCTCACAGACCCCCCCCGCGCGTGTGCCCCGGTGGACCCGTTGTCCGCCGGGCACTGGCGATCGTCCGTTAGAGCGAGAGAAAGGCAGGCGGCTAATGTAAACACAGCCGCCTGTCATTCTCCCCTATGTAAGAATAGTGATCATACGGTTCTACTATGTAGAACCGTTGATCTCTGTTCTTACACCTCAAGCCACATCCAATCACAGTTAGAAGCACGCCCCTAGGGATACACTTAACCCCTTCCCTCCCAGTGTCATTTTTAATGTAACAGTGCATACGTATAGCACTGATTACTGTAATAATGTCACTGGTAACCCCAAAAGTGTCAAAAATGTCAGTCAAGGGTCCGATCTGTCCGCCACAATGTCGCAGTCCCGCAAAACAAAATCGCAGATCGCCGCCATTACTCGTTAAAAAAAAAACCACAAAAATGACAAAAATCTTTCCCTTAGTTAGTAAACGCAATAACTTTTGCGCAAACCAATCAAAATATGCTTTTTGCGATTTTTTTTACCAAACATATGTAGCATAAAACAAATTGGCCTAAAATGTTAAAAAATTTAGATTTTTACATATTTTTTGGGGGGAATTTCATATAAAAAAAATGGGAAAAATATTGTTATTTTTGCAAAATTGTCGCTCTTTTTTTGTTTATAGCGCATGATCAAAAAATCGCACAGGTAATCAAATACCACCAAAAGAAAGCTCTGTTTGTGGGAAAAAAAGGACGTCAAATTCGTTTAGGTACAGCGTCGCACGACCGCGCAATTGTCCGTTAAAGTCACACAGTGCCGA
Organism: Pelophylax lessonae; assembly: GCF_965119305.1. NCBI lineage: Eukaryota > Metazoa > Chordata > Amphibia > Anura > Ranidae > Pelophylax > Pelophylax lessonae. The sequence goes on from NC_138777.1 coordinate 28,090,367, forward strand.
ATCGCTAAATAGGCCCTGGTCAGGAAGGGGGTAAAATCTTAAGTGGTTAAAGTGGATTTTCACCCTCCCCACCATTTTATTTTAATCCCCTACTTACCTGGTGGTGAGTTCTACACATTTCATATACTCATCCACCCACCCAGCGGATCCAGCATTGTCCAGCTAAGACCCTCGTCTGCCTTTACTTGGTCCCGCACCTCCATGTTTTTATGTCATGCCATCAAGAGGCTGCAAGCTGTTCTGGGTCCAGCCAGCTTGCCTGTCAATGGCGCTCCACTAGGCTTGCTTCTCCTCCTTTACTGAACGAAAGGCTTTGGCTCCTGAGATATGTGACGTGTAAATCCCAGGAGGCAAATGGAGGACAGGGCATTCGCCTAGGAGTAGGAGAGGGGGGACAGGGTCAGACACTTTTGTAAAAAAAAAGAAGATAAATAAAGAAAAAAAAGAGTCCTATTCAAGCAGAGGACCAGAGTAGGGGTGGAGAGGAGGGATGACGTATTTAAGGGTGGAGATCCGCCCTAAACTTGAGGAAAGGTCAATGAAAAATTTGGCGAGCCAGCCAAAGTTGTAGGTCCAAAAAAGAATGCCAATGACCAATGGAAATGAGAGATATTGATTGTCAAATCATTTTTTTTTTATTGTCAGGAAATTATATGATAATGCAAACGATAACAATTAGGAATGGGCTTCTGTCAAAACTGAATCTTTTCCCATACAAGTCAAAAGGGAATGCATAAGCCGCTTGAAGCAGTTTGATGCAGCTTAAAAGGAGGTCAGTACAGGTCAGAAGGAGGTCAACTGCAAGCCAAATGCATTGTAAGTGAACACTGAAAAATCTAAGAAGTGTCTCAATAATTTCAAATGAAGGTGGAATGCACTTGAGAGCAAACTGCATTTACCCCTTCCTGCAAGCCCTGAGCCCAGGAATAAAGGCCCTTAGTCTAAGTTCACACATATGCAGGTCTGAGAACACATGTTAATCATACACATTTTCACAACCACAGGTACCTGCAGCCAAAATGTGTTGTTCTTTACTAGACATGCGGGGGTACCATCAATCAGTTGTTTTCATATAGTTGGCTATAAGAGAATCTTTAAAGAGTATCTAAATTCAAAAACAAGATGTAATTAATTGCAGTATTACGATCAGGGGACAGGTTCGGAGGCCAGTAGCTATTGCAGTAGAGAAGCTTCCACCGACCAGCTGGATAAATTAAGAGGTCACCCTGATGGATGATGTAGGCTCTCCCGAGCTGCGGGGTCTAAGTACTAACTGGTCTTCACCAGAGTTCCTGATGTTGGAGATGGGTTTTGCTGCATGTTAGTACCAGGTTGTGGTCCTCAGGATCATTCCAGCAGGAGGTGAGCAAGCCAGGCTTAAGTAACAGATATAGCAGATAGGGATCAAGCAGACACGTAGTCAGCGAACAAGCCAAAGGTTGGTAACAAGTTGTTGCAGTTTGGGATCAAGCAGAAGCGTAGTCAAGGAACAAGCCAAAGGTCAGTAATGCATGTTAGTGGAGATAAGGAGCTGCAGGTAGGCAAAGAAGCAAGATATCGGTTGGAGAGCACAATAATCTGGCAAACAGGAAGTGCAGAGACATGGCTTGAATCACAAAGTTCATAGGAGGAACAAAGGATTCAAGATTCACAAGAAACAAAAGACAATGCAAGATTGTTCTGATCTCTGAAAAGTTCAGAGAGAGAGCTGTGCAGAATCTCAGGTGGCTCAGTCAGCAAAAAGAGCTACTGAGCACACGACTCAGCAGTGGTCCTGGGTTCAAATCCCAGTCCTGACATGCAGCTTACCGTTCCTTGGATATAGCAGTTGCATAATTTAAAAAATGTTTTTTTGGGGGGGGGGGGGTTCCTCTTTTTCCACATGGTATTACTGTAAATAACACTCTTCTTATCCCTGAGTGGCTAATATTTTTCGTCCACTGTATCTATGGCGGCACCCGTGGTTGCAGGACTTTAATCATATTTGCCTTTGTTCATCACCATTACATTAGAGCTGATGGGACTAGTATTTTACACAAAATAGATAGGATTGTTTTGCTATGTGTTAAACTACAGGAAGTGACAAGGGTATTGCATATATGGCAGGATCAACTGCTATTTTCTTGATTTGCTGAAAATGTTCTTAGTCTGAAAAAAAAAAAAGATAATGAATTAAGCCATCACACGCAATACTCTTTATGTTTAAAGTGGAACATCACCCCCTCCTCTCCCACTTTTGGAAGTTTTTGGGGTTTTTTTTTTTGGGTGGGGGGGGGGTACCTCTTTTTAGCAAGTAGTGCCGGCAGACAGCATTTGTCGGATTCTGTGCCTTAGTACATTTGTGTACACCAGGGTGTTGACAGACAGCTTAGGTTGGTTGGGTTCTGTTTGCATGTGTTAAGTTCTGTTATTTAGTACAGTTGTATATTCTAGGGTGCTGGCAGAAGACAGTTGTGTGTTGAACAGCTCTGTGGTGCAACTCTGCAGAGAAACTAATCAGCTTCCAGGTTTTTTTTGTCAAAGCCTAATTAAACAAGCTGAAGTTAGAAGCTGATTGGCTACCATGCAAAGCTGCACCAGATTTTGCACTCTCCAGTTTTAGTAAATCAACCCCCATGTTTGTTGGGTTCTGTTAGTTAGTTGAGTTGTGTTTACTAGAGTGCTGGTGGCAGCATGTGTTATCAGCATGATATCTGTCAGCTGACAGGGTAGCAAGTCTTAAGTAGGGTACACATTATAAGAAAATTGGGCGAACGATCGTAATATTTTCCTCATTGTTTCACAGCAAATCGAAACCTATGAACAAAAATTTGTATGAGAATTCTCATATGACAAAGGCTTTTTTTTTTGGGGGGGGGGGGTATATTGTTTCTGATCATGCGGTCATTCTTTTCTGATTTTTCTTGTACGAAAATCGTACGAAAACGGTACACATTAATCGAAAATTGTTCGTTCGGTTCCCATACAAAAAACATTTTGGAGTTTGTCCCCTTGGGAATTTTCGTATGGAAAGTCGGAATCGGCTGTGGAAAGTTGTGTACACAATATACGAAAATCATACGAAAGTTCTTCATACGAAAGTTCTTGCCCGATTTTCTTATAGTGTGTTCCTCAGGGGAACTCTCAGCTTTGACTCCTACCTCCAAAGTTGACCTCCCAAAAAGCATACAAGGCCAATTAAGGGGCTAATGTAAATCTTTCAGAAGCCAGCCTGCAAAATAGAAATTTAGGAACAAATTTTCAAAGTCTGGCATCAGCAAAGTCACGGCAGGTTCTCTTTCCATTCCCCCAAAGTCTCTTTATAAACTGTCAGTGGTATCATTCTTTTAATTGAAGATTTTCTTCTATGCAGTCAGTGAAATCTCTCCATTGCTGAGAATGCAGTTTCATTCCTCAAGGGCGATATATTAATCAAGGTCGAATCTTGGAGATGAATGCGACAAATGTAATTTGTTGAAGCCCAAATTCATCAAGGTGTTTTCAATTAAAAGTTAACATCTATTTGGGAAGGACTCCCGAACAGGCGCCACATGGTGGCTGATATATAATTTTTTTATATATTTTAAGCTGATCAGGCGCGCTCTGATAATTGTCACATCTCAGATTATATTAGTGGCTCTGCAGGCACGAGTGAGCCGAGGTTAATTTTAGTTCACTGAACGGTTTAGTGTGATCTGTACAACTATCACGCTCTAAGACGAAGATAATGTTGAGTTTGCTTTGTGGCCAATCAGTTTGCAGGATTTCTTTTCTTTCTTTTCTTATAATATAATAGAATGCACAAATGCCGACCGATACAAAAGCGACAAATACTGAAGTTATATATTCATGACTGATGGTTTTGTTGATTACACCCCTCCCCTTTAGTGGAATTCCAATAAACACATGGACTGTTCAACATGGGTTTAAATAGCCACCGCAGCTCTTTCTTCATCCACAAAACAATTAACAGTTACAGTTTTTTTAATAACCAAACTTTACCCAATAAAAAAACATAATGACTGTTGCTTACAAGAAGGGGCCTTTGGTGTTCACCAACTAAAAGACTTTACTAAAATTCACTCTTGTCCCTGACTGCACCCCACTGGCACAAGGACAGTTTCAAAAGTTACAATTTCTGACTTTCCAAGGTACTGAGCCCCTTTAAACAACTGAGATCTTACAGCTGTGCACACTGGGGTGCTGGCAGACAGCATTTGTTGGGTCCTGTTACTCAGTACAGTTGTGTGCACTAGGGTGTTGGCAACAGCATTCTGTTATTTAGGACAATTGTACATTCTAGAAAGTGGTCAGGCATTGTGTGTTGGATTATGTTATGTAAAACAGTTGTGGTTGATAGCTAACTAACATTCCCAATAAACAACACAAAGACTTGACTACGAGAAGGATTCTTTGGTGTGCGCTAGCCAAAAGGCTTTAGTAAAATCGACTCTTGTCCCAAGCGGCACCCTACTGGCTCAAGGACAACTCCAAAATGTATAATTTTTTTAATTCTTAAATTAAGCAAGTCCCAATAAACAACTGACACCAACAGGGGGACCCCCATACCACCAGATGGGTACCCATTTTTTTTCCATTTCATCCTTTCACAGACCCCAATAAACACCCTAAACTACCAAGCTGCCATGAGAATCACCTAAAAAACACATCCAATGACAAACGTTAAATGAGGATGGTTGGGTAGACCTCATAGGTCTTCAAGAAAGAACCTCCAGCAGTCCCTATGATTCCAAATCCTGAGGCTCCTTCTTGCCTCTACCTCCTTTAGGTAAAGCCTACAGTTTTCTTCTAACTTCTAAACCTTTTTGGGGTCTATTCCAGCCCCCAGTCGTGCAGTCTCTCCATTACTTCCTCTAGGCCTCTCTGTAGGCTTGGTTAATAGCTACAGGTGCAACCAAGTGCACTAGCATTCCCGTGTGTCATGGATAGGGCAGCCCCTTTCATTTCAATGGGCTGCCATTGACACAAAAATCCCAGGAAAAAGTCCCTGACTCTTTTCCAAAATTGCATCACACTGAAGGATTTTGCATGCATTCCTGACATGCATAGATGTGAATCTGGCCTCACAATAACCAAAAATATATGCTTGAAGATAGTTGGTCTCTTTGCCCATCCTGTACAAAAGAGAGGTTCTCTTATAAGAATTACTATCCCCATTCACAATGCTCTATTTTTTCTTTCGGAGCCTTCAGTAAAAACCTGGTCCTTTTGGGTATGAGGAAGCGTGTGAGTGAACTTCTTCATCTAGTGTCATCCAACCCATTTCTTGACTTCCTAGTAGCCTGGTTGACATGGACACACCTGCTGAGGGTGCATCATCACACTGCCCTGGGCTCACATGGTGGTGCTCTTGTTTCATTACATGAGCACCATTCAGTGCAGGAGCAGTGCTCCTTCCTCAGGCTCCCTAGATGTATACATAGCTTTTGTTTAAGGGTCTCTTGGCTCTGGTGACATCACAGTTCATTTTTTGTTCTTTAGCGGGCAGTGTCCGGGCAGGTAGTCCAGTGGCCAGGGCTAACATGTGGAACTGTGCCCCCCCTCTTCTATTGCTAATGCATGTGATAGATGGGTGCACTGCCCTGACTGCTCTGACAAGCCCATTATCTGCCTACCTCCCCCCCCCACCCCAAGCTCTGGCTATCCATAATTGACATGGAGGGTGCACTTTGCATGTGCGATCATTTGCTTGCTTTCTAGCAGTTCTCATGCATGTTGCATTTTTTTGTTGTAGGGCAGAGAGTAGGCATGTTGAAGCATGGTGTATAAGTAGTTGCTAATAGAGCGAACAGAAAGCAATGTTTTACTAGTTGCCCATCACAGAGCTGAAGCATGCATGTGGGATGTTTGCTGAGAAGCGTCCCTTCCCTTTGGGTTAAGGGTGCTGCAACTGGAGAGACTTCCCTTCCTGCTCCCATTTTGTTCCAGCAGCAGCAGTAGGCAGTCCTTCCTTCTGCACTGAATTAAGCTTATTTGATGACATAGGAGTGCTATTGAGTACAGACCATGGTGATGACACACCCTTAGGGGATGTGTCCATGACAGCCAGGCTGCAGGCTGCTGGCCACCGCTGAACCTGAAGAACATAGTATTCACTCTGTGGGGACCCCTGTGCAGGCAGTGATGCAGTAATCTATTGATTGCCCAGTCACTATCTTGTCTGGTTGCCTATAGAAAAGCAGTCACATTACTGCTGTTTACTACTGGTGCTAGAAAGGGTATGGTGGAGGACTATTATGTCCTCTGCCATTGGCAGTCATCTTGGATAACCCGGTGCAGGTGCCTGATTCCTGCAAGATTTGGGTGGCCATTTTTGGCATAGGGGTGCACTCATGATTCTGTGCCCGAAGTATGGGGAGTAGATGCAGGAACAGGATCCCACTTGTTAGGGAGAGGCTGGGCTTAGAGATAGGGACAAGTTTCTTTCCAAAGGAAAAAGCATAGACTCTGTCCAGGAAATCCTGAAAGAGCATAGCATGAAGGGAAGAAGATGCAGACCCCATAGCCAGTGTGCTGGGAAACTCTGGCTAAGCAGCTGGGTTAGGGCAGGGCCCTGGGCTGAGATAACTATATTTTGGGAATTTCCAGTTGAAGCAAGGCTTAGAAAGTAACATGCTGTATGTAACCCCTGTATTGTTGATTGTTATTATAAGTGTCTTAATTGCTAGAAGGTGACACTGGAGAGGTATCCCTTTTGATGTAAATTGCCTAAAGGAGAAATTGTATTGCCCATCCCTCCCAACCTCTTCCACATGGTAAGCAGCCACTACAGAGCTCTCAGGAAATTAGTTGAATGATGCTGATGGAGGGTGTGTAGAAGTGGACTTTCTCCAAGCTTAAAGCCCAACTCATGGCAAGAAAAACATTTTTCTCATGCAGTGGGGCTGTGCCTGTACTGGCCAAGGACTTGTTTTTGTCTAGTGGAAAGGAGAAAGGAGATATACTTACCTAATCCTCCAATCCTTCCGGCATAAGACCGATCCGGCAGCTCCGCGCTCCAGTCTTGAATTGTGGACTGTTCTTGATTTCATCTCTCTGGACTGTGGAGGAAAGCTGCTTTCCAGTGGAATGAAGGATCGGTGAGTAAATGCTTTCTCCTCCCCCTTCGACAAAACAAGCAGTTGACCAGTACAGCGTGGGTATAGCCCCACTGCATGGGAATTGTGATTTAAATTAATAAGAGTATTGCAGTGAAAGCTGCTTTTTTTAAGACATGGTCCATAAACTGCAAAAATGTAATAAATACATCCACATAATACACCCAAACAATATTCATCTATTACAAGTTTGCATTGAAGCCTGCAGAGCATTTCAATTGTGATCAGTGTGTTACGGATGCAATGCACAGGCTCCTGCATTGTTTACAATCCAGCCCCAGGTCTTAATTGTGGGGCTAAAAGAAGCAAACAATTGACTATAGGTGCAGTGATGTCACCCCACTTGTGGAGGTGCAATCTGCGAGTCTCTCTGCTGCAGTGGAAGATGGGACTTGTAGACTTCCCATTTACACATCCTGGCATGTGACCACTTTAACCACTTGGAATCATTCTGATCTGTTCCTGAAGTCATAAGTAAAGATGACAATGAAGAACAAGGCTTTCAAATCTCCTGATCACTGCACAGCTAATCACCCATTGAGATAAAAGTGTCAGGGACTGGGGAAGTGGGGAGGGTGTATGCCCCTGGGGTCCAACCTGGTTTTACTTTCTGTGCACCCCCAGGGACCCTTGCAGACACTAATCTGTGTTTCCCTATAGCTCTGTTATAGCAGTGATTTCTAGCAGTGACTTTTAATGTGTCTCCAGTCTATGACTGTCTCCTGAAGCAAATCCTTCTCCTATAGCATGTTCACAGGCTATAATCAGCTCCTGTACCATATCTTCTTCCTCTATCTTGTATCATGTCCATTGTCCACACTCTTTGACCATCTCCTGTATCATGTCCACAGTCTCTAACCAACTCCGGTATTATGTCCACAGTCTGTGACCATCTCCAATATTATGTCCACAGTCTCTGACCATCTCCTGTATTATGTCCACAGTCTCTGACCATCTCCTGTATTATGTCCACAGTCTCTGACCATCTCTTGTACTGTGTCCACAGTCTCTGACCATCTCTTGTACTGTGTCCACAGTCTCTGACCATCTCCTGTATTATGTCCACAGCCTCTGACCATCTCTTGTATTATGTCCACAGTCTCTGACCATCTCTTGTATCATTTCCAGAGTTACTGACCATCTCCTGTATCATGTCCACTGTCTCTGACCATCTCCTGCATTATGTCCACAGCCTCTGACCATCTCCTGCATTATGTCCACAGTCTCTGACCATCTCCTGCATTATGTCCACAGTCTCTGATCATCTCCTGTTTTATGTCCACAGTCTCTGACCATCTCTTGTAGTATGTCCACAGTCTCTGACCATCTCTTGTATCATTTCCACAGTCACTGACCATCTCCTGTATCATGTCCACTGTCTCTGACCATCTCATGCATTATGTCCACAGTCTCTGACCATCTTCTGTATCATGTCCACAGTCTCTGCCCATCTCTTGTGTCATACCTATAGTCCTTGACTATATCCTGTTGTGTGTCTGCTGTCTCTGACACTGAATGTTTAATGAATTTTATGTGTGGCCCTTTTGTGATGCTGGGGGCAGCTCTTGAGGCCCTCCATATTAAAAAAAGTTGAGCACCTCTGATGTTCGATGTTACCTCACCTTTTCATTTTTTTTTGAAAAGGTGAACTTACTGTACATGTCTCTTTTATCATGTCCACACTTTTTGACCATCTCCTGTATTATGTTCAACGTCTCTAACCATCTCCTGTATTATGTCCACAGTCTCTGACCATCTCTTGTATCATTTCAGGAGTCTCTGACCATCTCCTGTGTTATGTCCACTGTCCCTGACCATCTCCTGCATTATGTCCACAGTCTCTGACCATTGCTTGTATTATGTCCACAGTCTCTGACCATTGCTTGTATTATGTCCACAGTCTCTGACCATCTCTTGTATCATGTCCACAGTCTCTGACCATCTCCTGTATTATGTCAACAGTATCTGACCATTGCTTATATTATGTCCACCGTCTCTGACCATCTCTTGTATCATGTTCAAAGTCTCTGATCATCTCCTGTATTATGTCCACAGTCTCTGACCATCTCCTATATTATGTCCTCAGTCTCTGATCAAGTCTTGTATCATACCCATAGTCCTTGACAATATCCTGTTGTGTGTCTGCTTGTATCATGTCCACAGTCTCTGACCATCTCTTGTATCATGTCCACAGTCTCTGACCATCTCCTGTATTATGTCCACAGTCTCTGACCATCTCCTGTATTATGTCCACAGTCTCTGACCAGCTCCTATATTATGTCCTCAGTCTCTGACCATGTCTTGTATCATACCCATAGTCCTTGACAATATCCTGTTGTGTGTCTGCTGTCTCTGACACTGAATATTCACTGAATTTTATGTGTGGCCCTTTTGTGATGCTGGGAGTAGCCCTTGAGGCCCTCCATATTAAGAAAGTTGACCACCTCTGATATTCTGTGTTACCTCACCTTTTCCTTTTTTGTGAACTTACACTTTACATTTTATTACTGCTGGCCTAATTATTATTTATATTAATATCTTTGTGGGAGTTTTGCTTTAAATTCAGCTAGTGTAAATACCTAATTCTGTCTTATCAGCCTCCTGTAATCCCAAGTATTCTGGGGAGAGGAAGGGCTAACATTATAAACCAATCAGGCTCTTCTGCAGTTCCCATGTGCTGAGATGTAGCATGCTATCACAAAAAGAGGAGAGTGATGACCTCATCATCCTCCTTCAGCTCCTCCATCGTTCAATGGTTGGTTTTTCTAACCCCCTCAAAATACCAAGAAAACAAATCATGCTCAACAAACATGTCAAAGAAAAGATAAAAAAGGGTAAAAACAAAAGACTCACAAAATGTTCATTCATTGACTTTGTTTTGAAGTGGCTTTATACAGTTTGTATAATGATGAATAGTGAATAACCGGTGCATTGTGCTGGCGGAAACAAGGTTGGAAAATAAAAAATGTACAAGACCAGGGGCCACAACGGCACATCCTCGATCTTGTGTGCACTCAATATAAACAGTATAACAGCAAAAATAGATCTGAACCTCCTGGAGGTTTGTATAGAAAAGACATCTCATTTTTAACAGATTTTAAACTGATTTACCTACGGATGTTTTAGTTGCAACAACAAGAAAAAAAAAAATGTTGTGAACAAAAAAAAAAAAAAAACGCTCTGGGAGGTAGGAATATTTTTTCAAATGTTTTAAATAACCCTGTAATGTATAGTAAAGTATCTGAAACAGGAGGGATGCTGTTGATTGGCTGTCTGGGTGTCATGCTTATCCTCTGAATTTAATGCTTTCTGAGTCACTGACCTGGAAATTAGAATGCAGAAAAAAGTCAGAGAAAAGTCAGACATTCTAATTTGCATACTTGCTCAATGATTAGAGGTATTGAAGCAAGAGGCTTAGCTTGACATGTGATGTGAATATACACTATATTGTCAAAAGCAGAGATTTTTTTTCAGCGGGAATGCGAGGGAACGCAGTTCCGGCACCTCCATCACTGAATGTATGTGATTGCAAGGAATGCAACATTGTCTATTGATGCTGGCTGCTGAGGGATCTATTGTTGCTGGTGAGGATCTATTCCTGCAGGAGGGTTTATTGCTGCTGGGGATGTCTAGTGTGGCTGCTTGGGGATATATTGTCTCTGGAAGAGATCTCATTTTGCAGGGGGGGTCTATTATTAATGGGGTGGTTCTTATGTTGCTGAGGGGTCAGTTGTTGATGGGAGGGATCTGCTCTTTATGGAGCAGTCTATTGTAGCTGGCTGCTGGAGGATCTATTGATGCTGTCTGCTGTGAGATCTGTTGTTGCTGCTTGGGACCCATTGTCGCTGGCTGGATCTATTGCTGCTGGGGGGGTTATTATTGTTGGCTGCAGGGGAGATCTATGTTACTGCTTTTTTGTTATCAATAAAAAAATCCATACAAATTGCTTAGTACCACAAATGTTACTTGGCTCTGTATTTTCTAAAAAGGATGATACTGGGAGGTGGGTAGTGGGTGGAACCAAGGAACGGTTCACAGAGGTAGGTAGGGGCGGAGACAAGGGGAAAGTCCGAAAAAGGGAGTTTCTGCACCAAATTTCTGAGAAAAAAAGCCCTGGTCAAAAGTATTGGGATGCCTGCCTTTACATGCACATGAAGTGGCATCCCAGTCTTAGTTCATAGCACATGTGTGAAACACAAGACCCGGGGGCCGAATCCGGCCCTCCAGGCCATTTCATGTGGCCCTCGCACTTCTCCTGCAACTGTGGCAACTTCTTCATCTCCGCCCCCACCTTGTCTCAGCAGTTGGCAGCAGAAAAGAGGACAGAACTTCTCCACCTGATCCATATCTTTTTTCTGTGCAGCCACGTAGAGGGTCCTCTCTGCCCCGTCCCAGCAGTTGGCAGCAGAAAGGACAGAACTCCTCCTTCGGATCCTGCACCTCTCTGGGCAGCCACAGAACCCCCTTGAATCCTCCTCCCCTGATCTTAGCATTCAGCAGATTCAGGCAGTTGACTCCCTGCCCTCCTCCGTTGCAAATCCAGACCTGAACATTTTGCTTCCCAGCTCCTACCCCAGCTTCTTCCAGGCAAGTGGGTTCCACTGTGATGTAAGGGAGGTTTGGGGACTCTTGATATCTGATGTAATGAGGTTTGGTGCTCTGGACATCTCGTCTTTCAGACACAACCAGCCCTTTGAGGGCAACCATAATGCTGATGTGGCCTGCAATGAAATGGAGTTTGACACCCCTGGTCTTTAGGGTTCAATATTGAGTTGGTCCACCTTTTGCAGCTATAACTGCTTCAGCTCTTCTGGGAAGGCTGTCCACAAGGTTTAGGAGTGTCTATGGGAATGTTTGACCTTTCTTCTAGAAGCGCATTTGTGAGGTCAGGCACTGATGTTGGGGATCTGTGTGATAAAGTGCTGCGCTCAAAAGTCAGTGGTTCATTGAAGGGAACCACATCAATGTGATCAAAATAAACAACTTGCTGAATATATAAATGCTATTTTTGGATTACATATATAGCATATAAACCAATATATCAAACAAAATATTACATAAAGTAATTAAGTAAACATATAAAGAAAAACAGCCACACTTGTAGACATAAAATACAACGTGCATGTACACCAAATAGGGATGTTGGGAATCCAAAAATATACAGTGCAAATATTCCAGTGTTGAATCACAAGTATATATATATATATATATATATATATATATATATATATATATATATAGATATATAAATCGTTAGATGTGAAAAAAATTTTGTGATGATGGACAGTTCCACACAGAACCCTAAATACAACACCATGGACAATATATCCCCCACCGGGGAAAAATCTATATGCTTACCGCAAAGCGGGGACTCAGAAACCTTATGGTGCTAAGTCAAACAAGCTAACAGGAGATAGATCTCCACAGGAGTAATCCATTGAATGGCTCCAGGGGTGTCACATTGCCAGGCTGTAGTTGCAATTCCACTCACTCGGTAGTATCATGTGTTCCAAGAGTCCAAAAAAACAAAATAACTCCACAAAAAACCTGTAAAACCATAAGATAACACAATTTATTGAAGAAGTACAGAACACTTACATTCCATCAGTAGAGAAAGCGCTTTGAATAAAACAATCCATCAACATGTCAAACATGTGGTTCTCAACGGCCTAACTGGGACTTGACCCAACGCGTTTCATCTAATAAGACATCATCTGAGGTAGGAGTCCATGTTCGGTCATTGCAAATTTATAAAATGATGAGTCCAAACGTATTGTGAACAAGTCCTTCTTCTGATTTAGTTACATATGTTTTAAATTGTAGGATACCTGGTATATGGGGGGGGGTTGCATTTATTTTTGCATTTTGTACATAAACGTACACTATATTGTAAAAAAAATTGGGACACCTGCCTTTACACGCAGATGAACTTTAATGACATCCCAGTCTTAGTCCGTAGGGTTATATATTGAGTTGGTCCACCATTTGCAGCTATAACAGTTTAGACTCTTCTGGGAAGGTTTAGGAGTGTGTTTATGGGAATGATTGACCATTCTTTCAGAAGCGCATTTGTGAGGTCAGGCACTGATGTTGGACAAGAAGGCCTGGCTTGCAGTCTCTGCTCTAATTCATCACAAATTCATCACAAAGGTGTTCTATTGGGTTGAGGTCAGGACTCTGTGCAGGCCAGTCAAGTTCCTCCACCCTTGTGCCTTGTGCCCCTAAGCCTTGTGACTTCACAGCCTGTTTCCTACTGTGCATGCGCAAATCATGCTGTGCCTTGTAAATGGTCACATGGGACATGTGATTTGTTCCAGAAGACTGCGGGGGAGGGGGGGTCAAACTTCTGGCTCAGATTGCTGCAGGTCAAAAATCAGGTACCCCCCCCCCCAAAAAAAAGTGCCAAATGTGGCAGTGGTGGGAAGGTGGGGGGAGATGCAAACAAGCAGAGCTTCCCCTGCGCTTTAGGAGTGCTGAGCCGTGTGTGCCTGCATGGAATGCACAGCTGTACTGTGAATCCATGTGCAGGCAGTCCCATGCAGAGAGCACCTGTGCATGCCTTGCAGGCAAATGCAGGCCTTTGCATGGGTGTACAGTTGGGTACATCCATGTTAACAAGGCCTAAGAGCATACTAAACAAGGAGAGGGATTGTATCCTCGATCAATCTATAATAATAGGAGGTCCACTGGGAGCTGGCGCTCCGGTGCTTGGTGGTACAGCCATCTGTTTAGGGATGCCCTTTTATATGTGTGCTTAGTGCCAAAACATTAGGAAGGTGGCAGTTGTAGGGTTTTAACAATTAGTGTGTTTGGATGTACAGGATGAATACCAGGATTAAAGCGGTCCTAAATTGATGGCAGCAACATGTCTCAAAAAAGTTGGGAAAGGGCAACAAAAAGCTGACAAAGTACAACACCAATTCCAATGAATCAAGTATCCAATTAAATAAAAGTATCTTCCCTAATTTAACACATTATAAAACATAAATAATTCCTATGCAAAGAGGGTAACATAAAACTTTGTAAAAATCTTAAAGTGGTTGTAAAGTCAGAAGGTTTTTTATCCTAATTCATTCTATGCATTAAGATATATAAAAAAAAAACCTTCTGTGTGTAGCAGCCCCCCTCAGCGCCCCTAATACTTACCTGAGATCCATCGATGTCCACGAGTGCCACGGCCGTCCGGGACTTTCCCTCCTGATTGGCTGAGACACAGCAGCGGTGCCATTGGCTCCCACTGCTGTCAATTAGTCAGTTAGCCAATGAGGAGAGAGAGGGGGCCAGGCCGAACTGTGGCTCTGTGTCTGAATAGAAACACAAAGCAGCAGCTCGGCTTGGGTGCCCCCATAGCAAGCTGCTTGCTGTGGGGTGGGGGGGGAGCACTCAGCAGGAGTGAGAAGTATAACAGGTTTGTTATTTTTTAAAGAAAATAAACTAGACTTTAGTATCACTTTGAAGCAGAATTAAACCCAAAAGCAAACATTTATTATATTGCAGCTTACCAATTCTAATGTCTAGTACACATGATAAGAATATCATCCATGTTTTTTGCATGATATTCTCATATTGAAAACCAACAGGTTACTAAAGTTACGAAAATTCTCGTACGACAGAATACAACTTCAGAAGGGATGTAAAATATTGTATTGTAAGTAATGTATTCTTTCTTTCCTTTCAATCTTTTTATTCAGGTTATAAAGAAGAACATAGAGTTTACTCCATAGTGAAGTATAACATACAGTAAACATGCAATGGAAGTGCGCTAATAAAATCAGTACAGAACTTGCACAATGGATATACAGCTTACATAACAAAAAGTAGAGGCACAAGACCTTTCAAGCTTATAACAAAGAAAAACATAAGTTACTTTGAAGTCAGTAACAGAGAAAATGCAAAGTGGTCATCACTGGTGAACAAGGGATATAATGAAGTAATAACTCACTGTATCATGTTCCAGTGGGTTGGAATTATGACAATGAATTAAGAGAAAGAAAGAGAAAGAGAGAGGAAGAGAGGAAAGGAAGAGGAAGAGAAAGAGAAAGAAAGAGAAAAACAGGAAAGGAAGAGAAAGATAAAGAGGAAGAAAGAGAAAGAGAAAGAAAGAGGAGGAGAAAGAAAAAGAAAGAAAGACGAAGAGAAAGAAAGAGCAAGAAAGAGGAAGAGAAAGAAAGAGGAAGAGAAAGAGAAGGAGAAAGAAAGAGAAAAACAGGAACGGAAGAGGAAGAGCAAGAAAGAGAAAGAGAAAGAAAGAGGAAGAGAAAGAAAGAGAAAGAAAGAGGAAGAGAAAGAAAGAGGAAGAGAAAGAAAGAGGAAGAGAAAATGAAAGAAAGAGGAAGAGAAAGAGAAAGAAAGAGGAAGAGAAAGAGAAAGAGAAAGAGAAAGAAAGAGGAAGAGAAAGAAAGAGGAAGAGAAAATGAAAGAAAGAGGAAGAGAAAGAGAAAGAAAGAGGAAGAGAAAGAGAAAGAGAAAGAAAGAGAAAAACAGGAAAGGAAGAGAAGGCTGACGGCTCCTGGCCTGCGCAGGACCAAGCTTTAACAACGGGTGATGGTTCAGGGTTCGAGGAGAGACTCATCAAAACCAGGAGGTAGAAAGTGGTCAACCCAGGGTTGCCAGATTTTGAGATGCTTAGGTATTTTGTCTTGAATGGTAGCTTCAATTTTACTATGGATAGTGGCCTGGGTTATTCTATGTTTGGTTTCAGTAGTGCACAGTACAGGGGTCTTTTAGTCTCATGCTATGGTTTGTTTGGCTTCTGTCATGATGACCTTCAGAATAAGATGAAACTGAGCTCTGGTACAGTCCAGGGTATTATGGATCAGCAGCTAGAGAGACGGGTCTGGGTCTAGAGTTGTGTTAATCAGGGTGGAGGCCATTCTGAAAATTTTAGCCCAAAATTGTACAACAGGGCAGGTCCACCAGATATGGGCATGAGTGCCTTCAAAGCCACAGGCACGGAAACATACAGAAGGGTATCCTGGTTGAAATTTAGAGATCCTTACTGGGGCCAAATACCACCGCATCATAACTTTATGATTGGTCTCAAGTGCAACAATGTTATGAGAGGAAGATTTAGTAGTCGCCCAGATATCTTCGGAATCCTCTGCCTCCAGGTCTCATCGTGCAGTATAGGAGGGCATGCTAGCCGAAGGGGATGTAAGATGATTGTACAAATGGGATATAATACCTGAGGCATGCGGGTAAGAGTTGCATATACCTTCGTAGAGAGAAAGAATAGTGAGAGATGAGTGTGAATGTGTCTGAAAAAATGAGAGATCTGAAGGTAACAGAAGAATTCCCAAGAAGGAAGCTGAGCCTTCTCCTGCAGGACAGGCTGCTATCAGTCACAAGGTCACATACATGGGTCAGATTAAGAGAGTACCAAAGGTGATATAGAGCAGGGTAAGAGTAAGCCAGGATAAAAATCTGGATGCTGTAGGAAAGATAGCAGCGGTGCATGGGGAGAAGCTAATTTGAATGGACCCTGAAGTTTATCCCATAACGTAAGGGAATGTTGAGTTATTGGCTTGACTATAAGCCCTCAGACAATGCGCGACATCCACAGCAGATTGGTAACTGATAGAGGATATAGGTCAATCGCCTCAAGGCCTACCCATAGCGGAATGTAATGTATTCTTTCATTTCCGAGCATGCGTAGAAAAGAAGAGAATAGAATAGAAAAGAATAGAGTCAAACAGAACAAAATAAAAGATATAGAGTCAAACAGAAAATAAAAGAAAATAATAAAATAGAATATACATTTAAGGAATAGAATAAAAAAGAATAGAATAGATTACAATAGAATAGAAAAGAATAGAATAGAAAGGAATATAATAGAATAAAATAGAATATAACCGTCTTCCAAAATTTGAATAAAATAAATTCAAATCCGAATATAATAGATTAGAATAAAATAGAATAGAAAAAAATAAAAAGCAAATTAAATAGAATTGAAAAAACAATAGAATTACCAACTTTTGAAATTCAAATTTCGAATAGAATAAATTTAAATAGAATCGATTAGAATAAAATAGAAAATAATTGAATAGAATAGGAAAAAACAATAGACTAGAATATAATAGAATATAAAAAAATAGAAAGAATATAAATGTATTCTGAAATTCAAATTTTCATTATAAAAAATTAGAAAAGAATAGAATAGAAATGAATAGTATAGCAAATTATAGAATAGAAAAAAACAATAGAATAGAATAGATTAAAAAAAAGAATATAGCCATCTTTCGAAATTCAAATTTTGAATAGAATAAATTTGAATAGAATTGATTAGAATAGAAAATAATAGAATAGAATAGAAAAAAAAAACAATAGACTAGAATCTAATAGAATAGAAGAAAATAGAAAGAATATAGCTGTCTTGTGAAATTCAAATTTTGAATAGAATAAATTAGAATAGAATAGAAAAAATAGAATATAATAGAATATATAGAATATAATAGAATATAAATTAATAGAATAGAAATAAATAGAAAATAATAGCATAGAAAAAAAACAATAGAATAGAATATAACCGTCTTCCGAAATTCAATTTTCGAATAAAATAAATTAGAATAGAATATAAAATAATAACATAGAATAAAAAAAAAGCAATAGACTAGAATTGAAAAGAATATAATAAAATAGAAAGACTATAACCTTTTTCTGAAATTCACATTTTGAATAGAATACCAATTCAAAGTTTCTAAATTAGTTTAAATGCAATGCAAATCAGATTCGAAAATGAATAAATGAAACAAATTCTGAAAATGAATCAATCAAATTTAACTAACCAAAATATTTTTTTCATTCTGCACATGTCTACAAGCCAGACTAAACAATTACTGCCCTTCCCCCCCCCTGAGTACAGAATGAGCCAAAAACTAAATCTTCCTATCAGCCTAACTAGGGTGGTGCTACCGACAGGAAATGTGTTACTGGCCATATCACCAGGTTAAAAATAAAATAAAAAAAAACCCCAAAAAGGAAGATGAATGCAAGCCACTATATGTAGGAATTGGTAAGTTGAAATACATTACCACTTTAAAAACGTAAAACTCAGCAATTAGAATGTGTCCCGTGTGTTAGTTTTATTGCCTTATTTTTTTTATTGGAGTGACAACAGTGTACCTTGAAGCAGATTATTCAGTTCATATCTTGTGTTTTTCTTTATCTTGTGCTTGTCTTGGAGGAACGTTCCACAAGCATGGAGAGGCCAGTTGACCAGAAGTTCCCTCAGGCTGTGAATTATCACTTTTTCCCACTCAGGAATCCGAAGCTGCAATTTTTCTCAAGAAGATAATTAGCGTAACTTTGACACCTGATATAGCAACAACAGTGGATGTGGTTACCTGGAAGATAACAGAATACAGCCCATTTCACTCCAGGTATGATGAGTTTCCTTGGGCTTTTACATGCTGCCATTTCAGTAGTTGAGGCTTCTGACTAATGTACTCATCTAATAAAACAGCTCAGACAAGACCAATACCATTTTCATTTGAAGCCTTCAGCACACTGCCACCAAGCGCCTGTTCACACCATTGGGGGAATTCAAAGTCCTAGCAGCACTTTTCCAGTGGTATGGCTCTTTAAAATGGCCTGTACCAGATTTGAAAATCCCTGTAGCTTTGCAAACCTGTGCGATGGATTCAGGTAATTCTTATTAGTGGCACTTTTCTAAAGTGGAGCTATTACTGCACCAAATTCAAAATGATTTACCCCTGGTTCAGAAATATCAAAACAGGAGGTAATTAAGACAAACTCTAAGTTGGTTTACAAAGACAGGCAGGTACCTGTCATTTGCTACCACTACCTCGTTCCCTCCCCACTTGTCAATACTTGCTAAGGATGCTGTCAGCTCCACAACAACCTCCTAGCCTGATAAGTAGGGTGTAGGTCCTTGGACTTGCCCTGAAAGTATTAGGGGGAGGGAACATGGCCTTATGCTCAGGTTCTCCCCCTCCCATGGGGCATGTTTTTGCAAGAGCCACACTTAGTACTTGGGTGGACCTTGCCTCAGTAGGTCCCCCCGAAGAATGGGGTCTACCTGGTTTCACCTGGATGGACCACGAGTACCCCAGACCCCATTAGGAGTCTTGCTTTAAAAACGAACTTCATCTGCAGATCGAAGTTCATCACTTTGATCTGTAGATGAATAAACAGAGTGATACAACATTAAACAATGTTTCTTTTTATCTTTCTGCTTTAGCGGCTGAGCAATGTTGTTGATAAACATTGTTAGGCTCCTTTTTTTTTTTGACAACTATAATTGCCAGAACGTTACACTTAACCTGTCAAAGGGGGAGCCCCACTGACAGCTGAATGAGTCATCGGTTGTTGAGGATGTTGCAGCCCAGCTTCTTAAACGCGGACCTTCAGTCATTTTTTCATCTTTCCTTAAATTAAACCTTCTGCCCTTGCTGTATTATCATTGGAAATCAAAACTGTAATTTGGTCACAGTAAACAGTAAGGAGGAGGAGGGGGCGGGAGTAACAGGAGAGGCGAGGATAGCTGCACAGTATACACATTACTGGGGGAGGAGGAAGGGAAGCGCAGCACGCTACATTACTTGGGAGAGGGGAAGGCTGCAGTCTGTCCACGTATATACTTATTATACTGCCCAGGCCTGACTGCACAATCTCCCCTGAATAAGTTTACACTCCTTATCTCAGCTGCATAGGAAATTCTTTCTACAGGACTTCTACAGGCTTGTCCCCTCAATGTTTGCAGTTTGGAAAGGACAGAAATAGTTACATCATGGTGAAATGTAAAAACTTTTGTCTTCTGCTTTTCTGTTTGAACAAGCATAGTATGTACACTTTCTTCTGCTGTTTCTGTGTTCCATGTTGTTGATATATTGTTTTAATAGAGCATGAGCTTCCACAGAAGCTGCCATTCCTATGGCAACTTATCAATAACAATGTGCACCCACAGTTTCCTTACTGCACGAGACAATGGAGTACATGCTGGGTAGCCAGCAGCACAGAAATCCAGGAAGTGGACCGGCAGCAGCTTCTGCTGCCCACAGTTAAAATGGCTGCAGTCAGACTTTGTGGTGGAAGATTTCTGCAGCATATTTGGCAAGTAGAGAATCACAATACAGTACATATGAAATAATATGCAAAGGTTTTGTTTTTATAACTTATGTTAGAAGACTGCAGTTCCTCTTTAAAGTGGTTGAAGAGGCAGAAGTTTTTTTTTTTATCCTAAATCGGAGTTCCAGACTTTTTTTTTTTTGATAGTGATTATGTATGAAAAATTGCCGTACGTTACGCCGTCATGCCCAGAGGTCGGCCCTTGCTTTGGTTGGAAACTAAGGAGTTTGTATGGTGTATCCTGTGCATTTTTATTTGCTGTTTGGTGAGTGTGATTCCACTACTTTTTGAATAAACCTATTGGAAACATATAACACTATTAGTCTCTTTACTTGATCCTCTTTTCCTATGCATGAGGTATATTGTGGTCACGGAAGGATTTTCAATATTGGTCCAGAGGTCTAAGGTTGAGTGACCCTTTAAATCACCCACTGCGCTGTCTGACCATTGTGGGAATGATGGTCCACGCTTGGCGGTAGGAGTCAGTGTGTGGTGGAGGTGGAGGCTCTGGCTCACTATTGCATGTTTCAAGCACTTGGGTGGAAGATCATGCTCTCAAACTTTTGGAGCATTTCTATTTATTGTGGACTTTAACGTTTTATTTTAAACAGCCCTGCTTGTGTGTTTTCACATAAATAAAGTGTCACTTTGTGAACTTCACATAAAGTTCACACGAAAAAAAGGAAGCTCTGTGATGCAGTAAGTGCCGGTTCACATTTTATGCGATCACAGAGATCGCATGTAATTCGGAGCGCACTGCTCCTAAAATTACATGCGATCTCTGTGCGGTGCAAATTCAGCCATACAATTTGTATGGCTGAATTTTACACCGCAATCGCACTAAAAGACGCACATGACCCTTTTTTTGGTCCGCAGGAGAATCGGATCGCTTGGTGGTTCACACTAGTGCGATCCGATTCTGTGCGAGCTGTCAGATCGCACTGCGATATGCAATCTGATCTGGGGGTGTCGTTAACTGTTAATTGACACCCCCAGCGTATCGCATATGGCAGTGTGAACTGCCAGGGGTGCGGATGCGATGCGGGAACACGCTGTATATTAGCAGCTTTCCCGCATCGCACAAATGTGAACCGGCACTAAAACAAGCATCACACCAAGAATGTGCGGTGAGGTCAGTGGCTGATGAGGCACTGGCTAGTATCAGAGTCAGATACACACAAGTTACATATTCACAAGTTAAGTATTCCATTCTCATTATGTAGGCGATTGCAGTTCTACTAGTTATACTCATTTTTACATGTAGGAGAGAAGTGTCTGATTTGGCCTGGGTGGCAAGTGGTTAATTACCATAAGTAAGTAATATACAAATAAATATTATATATTGTTTTTAAGGTAATTTACTATATTTTCAAAAACTGTACTCAAGCAGGTGGCTTAACGGACAAATACTGAAGTTTGAAGTTATAACTTCAAACCAGTAATTTCACAGTAAATTATTATTATTATTATACAGGATTTATAATGCGCCAACAGTTTGTGCAGCACTTAACAAAATGAAGGCAGACATAACAGTTATAATACAATTTGGTACAAAAGGAATCAGAGGGCCTTGCTCGTTAGAGCTTAAATGCTAAGAGGGAGGGTCAATTGATACAAAAGGTAATAGCTGTGGGGGATGAGCTGATGAATAAAGTGAAACAGTGTATTTGTTTAAAGCCGGATAGGCTTCTTTAAAGAGAAGGGTGTGACGAACGCCCATTTGCTGGGACATTCGCCACGGGCTACTGGAGGTGTGTGGAGGCCAGACTCCTGCCCACGGACTATGGGCATTGGCTTGTAGAGGAGTGCACCTCTGTGTGGGGGTATATGCTGGAGGACCATGAGAGTAGTGTTGCTTTGGACTCAAATCCATGTCACCCCAAGATACAGACTCAGACTGGGATCAATGTTACAGGCCTAAAGCTGCCTGTTGCAGCAGAGGACTTCTCCACACATTGAGGCTATTCACATCTTGGCGTTGCTATTTACAGGCGTTTTTTCAGGCGTTTTTATTGGCGTTTTTTCAGGCGTTTTACAGGCGTTTTTACAGGTGTTTTTGTGCAGGCATTTTTAGGTTGACTAGTAACCAATGGAAAAAAATAAAAACGCCTGTAATCTGCCCAAAAAGAAGCTCATGTACTTTTTTCAGCATTGTGCGTTTTGCTTAAAACGTCAAAACGCTCAGATGTGAACAGGGGCCATTGAAATTAATAGGATTTGTCTTTTTGAGCGTTTTTGGAGCTGATCCTAGAGCAGAAAAACGCCCCAAAACGCCTACATGTGAACTTAGCCTGAGAGACTAAAGAGATGCTAATGACGTCAAATTCAGCTATTTTCTACTGTGGGGATGTGTATTGACATTTATAGTAAGGTGTTTTGAAAACGAAGACGGGCAGTCTGAGAGCCTACGTCTTCTGCTGTCACCTGTTTAGAGGTGGTTTTGTCTGTACACCTCTAGGAATACGTATTCGGCTTTGTTTTGGGGGCTTGTTGTTTGTTGAATTAATTATGATAATGTTGCAGTCTCATTCACCTATTGTCTCTTTCCAGATGACCAAGGTATGTTGACTATGTTCTGTATGCAATTGCATTTGCATATGATAATGAAATCAAACACATGAGACTGTATATATTGGAAGTGAGTTGTTGAATAAAGTGTCTTTTGTTTTACCCTTCATCGAGCTTAGTCTAATGTTTGGGGGGAATTGAGGGACCAGGTCGCTGCATCATGTGAGATTCTGGAGACCTAAGACAGAAATACTTGGTCCAAGTATTGGGGATCTGTTACAAAGGGTTTTCAGGGATTGTCTAAAGATGATAGATTAGGAGACAGTTGGACAGATTGGTGTAGGAAGTTCCAGAGGATGGGAGACGCTCTGGAGAAATCCTGGAGGCAAGCATGGGAGGAATTGACAAGGTAGCTAGCGAGCAGGAGGTCTTTGGAGGACCAAAGAGAGTAGCTTGTTTGATATTTTGAGATCACATTAGTGATCTGGCTGGAGGCAGAGTTGTGGATGACATTGTAAACTGTTATTAATAATTTGAATTGTATTTGTTGAGTGAGTGGGAGCCACTGGAGAAATTGACAGAGAGGGGTGGAGGACACTGAGCGGTGCTTTGAAGTGCTTTGAGGGGAAAGGAGGATTCCAGCCCCACCTCCATTCCATCTACTAGGCCTGAGAGAGTGAGTCCACAGGAGGCCACCATGGGAGCAGGAGAAGGAAATAGATAAATAATAAACTATTATGTTATAACATATTACATAACAATATATTATTTTGCTTGATTAAAAAAGTACCTTTTCAGCAGCAGCAGATTCAACCTGTTAACTGTGTGAGAAAAACATGGGATTATGGGTAAACCTTATATCCCTAAACCCATGTTTTTCCTTTTAGTTAAAGCGGAACTCCATCCAAAAGAGGAAGTTCCACTTTAAGGACTTGTCCCCTGCTCCTCTCTCACAATTGGCACTTTGTAGGAGTGGGGGGGAGTAGGTACCCGATTTTGACAGGTACCTGCTACCACTACCATTAGGAACACTGCAGCACTCGGCAACAGAAGTTCTTCTCCCTCCCCCTGCAGTCTTCTGGGACACTAACAGGTCCCAGAAGACTGCATCCACCATTCAGGATGTGCAGCGCGACTCGTGCATGCACAGTGGGCACCTGGCTGTGAAGCCGAAAGATTTTAGACACATGCCCCCTTCTGTGACATCTGTGACACCAGGTTGTCGAACTACGGCCCTCAAAGCTTGATCATTTTTTTTTTCTGCCTGCCCTGACAGGTTTAGTGGCAGGCATCATGAACTGGTCCTTAGACCAGTCTTTTTCAACCAGGGTGCCCAGGAACCCTGGGGTGCGTGTGGGTTTCTTTAGGGGTGCCTTGTCAAAATGCCTAAAAAATTTCCAAATATTGTCTACAAGCCAGCAGGTGGATGAAGCCTGTCTTTTAGTTACATAAAGCATTACAGGTTTTCATTATGCACCATTATGACCTGATAGCCACCTGTGTCCTAACAACCAAGGATGTTATCAATTGAGGATGTTGGTCATCTGCACACCATCCTGGTTTGACCCTCCCCTGCCCCTCTCTGTCAGTACTGGGATTACATTAGCTGGATGATGGAGAAAAACTGAGGGAGAAAATAAACATTGGAATACTAGTCAATACCAGTGTGCAAAAGTGTAGTGGATTTGGAAGAATAAATCACCTCTTTTTTTCCCCAAAAATAAATCACCTCTTAACCACTTCCCGACCACCTGCTGCCTATTTACTGCGGCAGGGTGGCTCTCCTGCTCAAACCGACATAGACCTACGGAAGCTATGGGGTGAGCGTGTGCTACCAGCGGCGCGCTCCCGCCCCCACTCGGCAGCGGGGACACCGATGCACAGATCAGGTGGCTCCAATTGACGCCTGACACCAGTGTTAATTTCGTCGACTAAAACCCACTAAAACATTTTCGTCGACTAAATTAACACAATTTTAGTCGACTAAAATATGACTAAAACTAAAACAATTCAGATGACTAAAATACGACTAAAACTAAAATGGCATTTTAGTCTTAAGACTAAAATACGACTAAAATGGCATTTTAGTCATAAGACTATAACTAAAACTAAATAAAAAATTGACATCATCAAAATGAACATTCCTCTGCTGGTCATTTCTATATCGGCAACACAATTCCATCCAGAGCATGTAATAATAGCACATTAAAGTTTAAACATGTATTGCACCACCGCATACGCATAAGTAAGGAGCATCTACTAAGGCAGGCCATAGACGATTCGAATTTCGTTCGAAAATCGTAAATGGCAGTGTCATCGAACGATTTTCGTATCGTTAGTGTGGTATGTAAAACGTTCGATTTTCGTACGACAGCAAAAATTCACATATCCAACATGTTGGGTTTTTTTTGCGAAAATCGGCCGAATTTCGTATCATTAGTGGGGGAGTTGTATGATTTCACTTAACAAAACACAGAACAGTAGGGAGTGTGTCCGGTAGAGATGTGGTTAAAAGGCACAAAAAATAGTGTTTTGTCGTACGATTTTCGGCTCACATTGATGGTACACTCGATGATGTGCACGAGTGCCGCTTTCGTTTATTGAACGATAAATCGTACGTAATTCGAATCGTCTATGGCCTGCCTAAGCTGCTGAAAACTAAACAATTAAGAAAAAGGCTTTTCTTATATTTTTCCCTAATATTTAATGTTGGTAAAATATTCAGGTAATATGTGCAATGACATTACAGCCAATGGAGTTTACAGCAGTGTTAATTTCGTCAACGAAAACGTTTTCATCACCGCTTTCGTCAACGGCATTTTTCAACTGACGAAAACGAGACGCAAAGTATAGCACATTTTCGTCAAATGACGACAACTAACGAACGAAAACTAAACGAGAATGTGAGGCAGGGACGTTTACCCAACTTCCGGTTTTCACGGAGCTCTGCTTGTGTGGCGTCTGGTGTGGCGTGCCCCGTGATGTCCGACGTGAGGAATGGACTACTACAAGAGAGTCGACTCGAGACCAGTCACCTGACCTCACCAGAGCACTGCAGGTGCAGCACTACAGCCAGACGCGCCAGGCCCGACTCATCACACGGCACTGGCACCCGGCCACCACCACATCCAGAGCAGAGCACCCACTGTGAGTTAACAGCCAGGCCAGCTATTACTGCCTCCCCGAGTCCCCTCAGACCACTCACCAGTCACCACTGGCATCCGATTCCGCCATCCATCCAGGATTGTGTGCGTGCATATAGGCCGCTGAGGCCCACCTGGCCCATCCTGTTCAACAACTTCAGTTCAGAGTCAGACCAGAGACCACCCTTAAACCTGAGACCCCCCATCCAGCACTCTGAGCAGCACTGTGTGCACTCACTGCACTGACTGCAGGCAGCAGCATTACAGGCCTCCTCTCTGACCTGACCATCACCATTTACATGACTAAAATGAGTTTTAGTCGACTAAAATGTACTGGAGTTTTAGTCAACTAAATACGACTAAAACTAAAACACTTGCAGAAGACTAAAATGGGACTAAAACTAAAATGCCATTTTAGTCCTAAGACTAAGACTAAAACTAAATTGAAAATTTCTGCCAAAATTAACACTGCCTGACACCCACGATCGCTCCCCGCTGAGAGAGAAGAACGGTCAGCTGTTGTAAACACAGTCGACTGTTCTTCTCCCTGAAATGATCATAGAGCCCATGTGATCCTTCTATATAGAATCACATGTCTCTATGGTCATTTCAGAAGCCACCCCCCCCCCCCCACAGTTAGAATCACTCCCCTAGGCTCACATTTAACCCCTTTATTACCCACAGGGTTAACCCCTTCCCTGCCAATGGTATTATTACAGTAACCACACATATTTCTTGCACTGATTACTGTAGTATTGTCACTGGTACCCCCAAAAGTGTCAAAAAAGTCAGTTAGGGGTCCGATCTGACCACCGCAATGTCGCAGTCCAGCAAAAAATCACAGATCGCCGCTATTACCAGTAAAAAAAAAAAAACGAGCCCCGTAGTCTGTAGACGTAATAACTTTTGCGCAAACCAATCAAAATACGCTTAGTGCAATTTTTTTTCACCAAAAATATGTAACAGAAAACAAATTAGCCTAAAATGTTAAAAACTTTAGATTTTTTAATTTTTTTTTTTTTGAGAATGTCATATAACAGAATGTGAAAAATATTGTTTTTTTTTTTCAAAATTGATGCTGTTTCTTTGTTTATAGCGCAAAAAATAAAAATCGCACAGGTGATCAAATACCACCAAAAGAAAGCTCTATTTGTGGGAAAAAAAGGACGTCAATTTTGTTTGGGTACAGCATCGCACGACTGCGCAATTGTCCATTAAAATAATGCAGTGCCGAATCAAAAACTAGGGCCTGGTCAGGAATGCGGCAAATCCTTTCCGGTCTTAAAGTGGTTAAATTGGGTGTTCTACGTGTGGATGTTGATGTATTGTGTAAATTTATTAGAATAATTTTTCAGAGGTGTGTTTACCGGACCCCCACCTGTATGCGGTGGATCCCCCACTCCTTGACACAGATAGTTCCCTTTACTGGGTGTCGGGTATGGGGGCGCCACTATGCTTTATCATAGGTAGCTCCCTTGTTTCGGTTCTCATCAGGTGGATGGGCGCTCTACCCAGCGAACCCTTCCAATAGCCCTATGTCCACTTGGTGCTCCCACTGGCCCTCTGTTTTTACACCGAGTTACCACATGACACCTTGTGGCATTGCCTGTGATCTCTTGTTGCTCCATGCATGCATTGTACTGTTTATATGTGTATCACTTTTGTATTTGATCACTTTTTGTGGGCTTTGTAACCTGCCCGTTACTGCTTTGTTCTTTTGTGCTATGTATGCTTTATTCCTTAATAAAATGTTTTTGAAAAAAAAAAAAAAAAAAAAAAAGAATAATTTTTATATTTTAGAATGGTGCGCCTTGAGATTGTCCACAATTTTAAAGGGTGCCTTGACTGAAAAAAGGTTGAGAAATACTACCTTAGACACTCTTCATGAATTCCCCTGTATATATGGTGACCAGACTTTTTCCTGCATTTGATCAATGCCTGTCACCACAAGGGCAGATAGAAATCAATTGTTTTCTATGTGCTCTGTTCACAACGCAACACTACCTTAAGGTGGGTTTCAGTGCAGTGCAGAAAAAAAATTGCAAAGCCCAACACCCCAAAAATTGCTTATTGAGCGCTTGTGCAAAAGCATTCCCTTCTCTTCTTATTCTGTCCCTATTCTGTCCCGGGTCTGTGGCAGTCCACTTAATTTTCAAGGTTTGTTTCTTTACCTTGTTCTGTCCTAAGTAAAACAATTAAAAAATAAAGAGATGTCGGAAAGTCGGAAGCGAAAAGTCGTTGACTTTGTTGAACGCTAGATGTCTAGTGGGAATCCCGCTGACAGCTGAAAGAACCGTGCCTGAAAGTATTGGTTTCAGGTATCCGAGCATTTGCAAGAGTACTGATACTTGTGCAAATGCTTAGTATCGGCACAGATACTGGTGCAACCCTACTGTACAGGAGAGAAACACACTGCGCTGCCATACGGTGACGTGAATAAAGTGTCACTTTGTGAACTTCACATAAAGTTCACACAAAAAAAGAAAGCTCTGTGATGCGGTAAAACAAGCATCACACCATCCCCTACTGCTGGCCCGATCGGAGAGCTGCCCAGGTTTAGTGGCAGGCATTGTGAACTGGTTCTTAGACACACATTGCAGAAAAAAGAATTGCAAAGTCCAACACCCCAAAAACTCAGAATGACTCAATATGCATGAGCACTTGTGCAAAGCACTCCCTTCTCTAAGTATTCTGTCCCTTTTCTGGCAGTCCACTTAACTTTCAAGGTTCATTTCTTTACCTCGTTCTGTCCTAAGTAAAAAAAATTAAAAAAAAAAAAACAGGCGTCGGAGCAAAACGTTGTTGACTTTGTTGAACACTAAATGTCTAGCGGGAACCCCGCTGACAGCTGAAAGAACCGAGCCTAAAAGAATTGGTTTCAGGTATCAGAGCATTTGCAAGAGTACGGATCCTTCTGCAAATGCTTAGGATCGGCTCCAATACTGGTGCAACCCTACTGTACAGCAGGGAAACGCACCGTGCTGCCGTATGGTGACATGAATAAAGCATCATTTTGTGAACTTCACATAAATTTCACACAAAAAAAGGAAGCTGTGTGATGCAGTATGTAGCACTTGGGGCTTGTTGTGTGATGACTTCTTTGGCCTCGCTCTCGTTACCTTGCAGACAGTCACTAGAGTATTTTTACACATCCATCCTTACTCCCGTTTGCTCGTTACTCAATAATACTCCAACTGAACTATTCACAGTAGATAAGGACAACTCTAACCTGACCTCACCAGATTACCTGTGAAAGCAGACACACTGCTTTTACCATACTGCCACTTGTATGAAAGAATTAAGTCTTCTTGCTCTCTCTAGCAGCAGACTTGTTGCAACTACTTTATCTTCAGAGCACGCTCTAGCATCCCCTTGACTGACACCAGTCCACTGACTCTTCTAGTTAAAGGGATGGCCCTCACAGGACAGGCCCTATGACACAGATCTGCACTAACAATAGGCAGAATCAGATCCGTCCTGGTGTCTCCCTTCCAGTCAGCTCTGCAGGACCTCTGGGTTCAGCTTCTTTCTGACTTTCAGGCCCTCAGGTTGACCACCCGAGGCCGCATGGCAACTTCTACAGAGAAGGGGCAGCCTCCCCCTCCCTCTGGGACCCCACTCTTCAGCCAAAAGCCTCAAGCACATGTGCCCCTGGAATTTATACAGTCACACAGCATGCAATGAGTCACTTTCCTCTGCCAATCACCAGGGCTGTAACAATGCCTGTGCAATCATTTGTCAGGTTTCCTCCCACTGTCCAATATGCCTCCCTATTGGACCAGTGTGAAACATTCAGACAAGCTGAGCTGCACCTGAGCACCATGACCAGACCCTACAAATGGATTCTTCTCCCTGGTAGGCAGAGAGCACCCTCAATTTACCTGGTAATCTTCCTGGTAAGCAGAAAGTCCCAAAAACTATACTCTCTTCTATAAACTATATTCACTCATATATGCATCAAGCACAAGCACTTTGAAAGCACTTTTTTCAAGCATGGCACTTTTCTTAAGATTTTAAATTGATGAACTATTTATTTATGTATTGCACTTTATATATTGCACTTTATTGAATATAGAGGAGATACTGTTTAATATAGAAAAGGCTTAGAGAAGGCAGCACTGGTCAAATTATTCCAATACTGATTGTGAGGTTAACACCTTTATAACTAGCAGCAGCCTGCCTTATTGACCAATTTCTTATCTATATATACACTGTATACATATTTATATCCGAGCGTGGATATTCACACATTTTTTCTCTTCTAGAACCTACCTAGGGGGGTTGTACAATCATCACACCACCCCCAAATGCTGGCTCACTACAGCCCGATCGGAGAGCTGCCCAGGTTTAGTGGCAGCCATCATGAGCTGGTCCTTAGACACTCTTCATGAATTCCTCTGTATGTAGTTTTCTGCATTTGATCAATGTCTGTCACCGTAAGGGCACATGGAAAACAATTGTTTTCTATGTTCTCAGTTCACATCGCAACACTGCCTTAGGTGGATTTCAGTGCATTGCAGAAAAAAAATTGCAAAGCTCAACATACCAAAAATTCATAATGGCTCAATATGCATGAGCGCTTGTGCAAAGCATTCCCTATTCTCTTTGTATTCTGTCCCTATTCTGTCTGTGGTCTGCGGTATTCAACTTAATTCTAAAGGTTCGTTTCTTTGCCTCGTAAAAAAATTAAAAAGAAAGAGGCTTCGAAGCGAAAAGTCGTTGACTTTGTTGAACGCTAAATGTCTAATTGCCAACATGTGCCAGCAGCCTCCCGCTATTTAGGATGAGATCTAATTTCTTTGCTAGCTCATAGGGTCTAGCCACGTTTGCATAATTGTCAGTTCAAGCATGCGTCCAGTTAATTTAACACACATTAAAACCTATTACTGTTTTCTAAGTATGTCATTGAGACAACATGCAAGGTTTTTTTTTTTTGCTTTGCTTTTGAACTTTCAACAGGACGACTAAATGAAACCTCCACTTCACAGACCACTGTGTGATCTTGCAGAGCTGGAAGGATTGCGCGGTCATCCCGTTTTAAAGAGAATAATCTCTCGCCTCTCTTAATGACGTCTTTTGAAATGCAGAGGTGAAGTTGAAGCAAGGGAGCCGTGATGAGGTTAGTGATACAGGGGATAGGAAGAAGAACACCTGGTTCTGTTTTAATTGCTGTGATGTGTTCCTGGGGCATCGTCTTTCCCAGTGTTCCCAAGGACCTTCGTGATCTGCATGCAGAAAAGAACCAGGGCCTCTCCATTTCATCCACCAGATCAAAAAAGAACACAAAATGGCAAAACATAAAATAAGAGTTTCGTTTTTAAATGTTTACAACATATTCACCCAAAGGGGCATTTTTTGAAAAGTGATTAATCTGCTGTTCATATGACCGGTTTTGTTGCTTTTAGAAGCCCATTTGGCACCCTGATTTATCTGCTAGTTTTGCCTGGATTTATCAACCTTTAAGGCTACATTCACACCTGAGCGTATCGTTTTCAGGCGTTTTATCTGGCTTTTTTCCAGACGTTTTTTCGGGCTTTTTTCAGGCGTTGTGTTTTTCAAAAACAAAAAGCCTGTAATCTGCCAAAAAAGAAGCTCATGTACTTTTTTGAGCTTCAGGCATTTTAATTCAGGCGACAAAAAGCTCAGATTTGAACCAGGGCCATTGAAATGAATGTGATTTTGCTTGTTTGGGCATTTTGAGACTTCAGAGATGAGCATTTTACAAGCTGAAATACGCTCAGGTGTGAACAGGGCCGATTAGGAGTTCTAGGTCTCATGCCTCGTACACACGCATCAATAGTTGGCCGTGAATTTTCGGTCAACGTCCGATCGGCCGATTTTCGGCTTGTTAGTATGATGCTTTCGACTACCGACTCCGACTTTTCGGCCAAACAAAATCTAGTGTGCAGGCTATAACATTTTTGTTGGCCGTCAACAGAACGGCCGATTGTTCGTCAGTCAGTACAGATTTCGGCAGACAAAAATCTGATGAGCAAGACTGGGCATGCTCAGAGAAGAAAAAACACACGGAAAGTAAACCAGAACATGACATCACTTCTGAAGTTGGTTTTTGTTGGCCGAGAAAATTCGTGTGCAGTCTAGAGCACATTTCAACCAACACAACAACACTGGACAAAAGACAGCCGATCGGTCGGCCGATAATCGTTGCGTGTGTATGAGGCATCAGTAACATTGGCCATGTGTGTGATACACCTTCAAGTTTCTCCTGTCATTATTAAGCATCACGGTCCCGTGGTCTCTTGTAAGGAGACTGCATGATGTTTTTTTTAAAATTTGTCGATAAATATTTAATGGTATTGCACTAGGTCGGTGCGCCCTTCTCTTGTTTTTTGCTTTCAGTTTGTGTGGATACCCGTCACTTTGGATGCTAATGATATAACCAATGCCTCTTTGGCCTACATGCATCATTTGAGCGCAGGGGACATCTACAGCCAATGTTACCATCGCTGGTCTGAACCAAGTTTAACCACTTCAATGCTGGCCACTTTCACCCCCTTCTTGCCCATGACAATTTTTAGCTTTTAGTTCCGTCGCACTTTGAATGACAATTGCGCGGTCATGCAACTGTACCCAAACTCAATTTTGATCATGTTGTTTACACAAATAGAGTTTTCTTTTGGTGGTATTTAGAGCCCATTCACACTGGAGTGGCACGACTCTGTACTACTTCGGGGGTGACTTGTGAAGTCCCGTGCACCGCGACTTTGGCGCGACTTGCACGGACTTTATATAAGGAATGTCTATGCAAGTCGCCCCGAGGTCGCCCCGAAGTAGTACAGGACCCTTTTTCCAAGTCGAAGCGACTTGTGTCGCTCCTATTAGAACAGGTCCTGTAGCAGTCAATGGACCGCGAGGGACTGCGACTTGTCAGGCTGACAAGTTGCCTTACAAGTCGCTCTAGTGGGAATGGAGCCTTAATCACCACTGGGCTTTTTTTTTTTTTTTTTTGATAAATAAGCAAAAAAAAAAAAAAGACAACATTTTGAAAAGAAAACTGAGTTTTTCTTTGTTTCTGTTATAACATTTTGCAAATAAATAATTATTATTATTATTATTATTATTATTATATTAATTATATTATTATATTAATATTAATATATTAATATGTATTAATTAATATTAATTATTCATTATTAAAATTAATATTAATATATTAATTATATTATTATTATATTATTAATTATTATTATTCCCCAAGCCCCCCCCCCCTTTTTTTTTATCTCTCTCCTATTTTCTCCCTTTCTCTCTTTCTCTCTTTACTATTCTTTTTTGCCTGTTCTTTTCTACCTCATTGTCAAGCTATATTTCCGCACTCCCACTGACTTTTACCAAGAAGCCAGCACCCCTGTTTCAGACACATAAAAGAAGCAGATTTATGAAACCCTATGGCACTCCCTCTGCCCGTGATGGAATTAACCCATCAAAATTTGCCTATCGTACAACAAACATGAATATTTATTCTATCAGGCAGACACTAATCCCCTAATTTTTCTTGACACTTCTCTCTGCCAGGATATTTGAAACCTCTTCCTTTTTTTTTTTTTTTTTCTTTCATGACATTTTAGCCCTCCTTCTTAATAGAGTGCTTCCATCATATGCTTTTTGTTATTCCTTCTTGTGTCTGTAAACACGTAACCTCATAAGTTTTCACGCTTGTATGTATCCTGATACTATGTGGGTTCATTAACTTTCAATTTATTTTACTGTATACTTTTCATGTTATACCTTGCTTATAACAAAATAAAAATTTGTTTATGGAAAAAAAAAAAAAAAAAATGTTTCTTCATAAATTTAGCTCAAAATGCATTCTGCTACATTTCTTTGGTGAAAATAACCCAAATCAGTGTATATGATTTAGTTTGTAGGAAAGTCCACACACTATGGGATGTATTTGAAAATTGATCAATCCTGATGCACTGAAAATGCCCTAAAGTACCAGGACAGTAGAAATACCCCATTAAATGACTCCTTTTTGGAATGTAAACAAGCCAGGGTATTTAATAGGAGGCATGGCGGGTTTTTTAAGTTGTTATTTTTTGTCATAATTTTTTGAGAAATTGTTTTAAAAAATGACATGATCACTGTGATTGACTGGCACAGTAGTCACATGATCAAGAGCCAGTCCCACCAGCTCCTTATCATTACTAGACACTGGGAGCTATCTTTGACAGCTTAGTCTCTGTGCTGGGACCATGCAGTGAGAGCGTTTCCAAGTTCAGAAACTTCTGCTGCCCGTATGGGTTACATGGGTGGCAAGAAGTTAAATACTGGAATCCATTCTAAAGAATATTTTTGCTTAACTGGCTTGTGTAACCGCCATGGTAAGGAAAACACTGGTCCAGGACCTGTTCCTACCATCTAAAGAAATGAGTTGCATGTATATTGAGAAATCTGTACTAAATTAGAATATAGGGAGATTTCTTTAATGGAGATTTGTATTTCTTTCATTGGTACAGTTTCACAGCACATGAAAAAATGGGGCACTTCTGAACCCACCAAATGCATCATCCATCTGCCGCTGGGCTACCCTGCTTTCACCAACATGCAAGATTTTGGAAAATATCCTTTGCCCATTAGGTGTAGGCAGAGATGGCAAACTGTGAAATATTTATTTTGTTTGTTGAAAAAATGTATTGTTCTGAGATATTATATGGGCCATTGGTGGCCAGAATGTTATGCATTTTATGGATCCAATATTCAACTTCAAGGGGAATAAAAATAAAAGTATAGGAAAGTTTTATTGATTACGGATGTTCTTTTATATACGAGGGCACCTTAAAAGTCCCATTTAGATGTTGTCCTTTATCCTTTGTACTGTAAGGGATGTGGGTGCCAAATGGTGCAACTCCAGCAACCTGCACTTGGAACTCAGTCTCCTGCTGTTGATGTCCAGACAAAAAGTGAAAGAGTAGTGCTAGGCTTTCTTATTAGAATGCCCAATATGCTCTTTAAAAACAGATGGTTTGAACCTGTGATAAATTTTTATATTTTACATAGTAGAAAGTAATAGAATTATATAAAAGATTATTTTACAAAGTGAACACTAAGCAAATGAAATTCACTTCCTTTCCAGCTGTTGATGTCCATTCACAAAACATACAATATCATAAAAAGGTGCAGCGCTGATGTAAAATGTCCAACAGATCTAAAAGGATCAAGTAATGAATGAAGAAGCAAGTGCGAATGGAACTCGAGTGAAAGGTCCAAGAAGAGCCACCACCAACACCAAAGACACTGCCTCCTACCCCAGGATGTGGACTTCCTAAACAGAAGGTCAAATGGGCTTGACACTATCCTTTGACAATTAGGACAAAGGCACCTTTCCATTCCCAAGGATCCTCAAGCTAAAACATTGAATCCACTCCAAGCTTCTCCAGAGGCACATGAGGCTCATAAATACAAAAAGGACATCTCTTGGGGTAGTACGTTCAAATAGGATAGATTTTAATCCAATAGATAAAACTCACATTTAGCAGGGTTTAAAATTGCAGTTATCTCCTAGAAACCGATTGTTTCTAACCTAGAAAACGGCCGCCACATTCGGGGGCGCGATGACATCACACGTCTAGTCTCCTTCCTATGCGTTTCGTCAGCGATGACGTCACAAAACATACAGAGCTGGATAACTCCGAGGAGGGACAGAATCCCCTCTTTCTTGATATCTCATATGGAGCCATGTGCATCTTAGCAAGTTAGCCAGACAAGTAAAAAAAATAGTAACAGGGTTTTTTTTTTTTGTTATTATTAGAAAGCCCAGTGTGCACTCTAAGTGAATGATTGTAACCTGTGAAAAATGTTTACATGTCGTTAGTAAACAAGTGAAAATGTAGTACTGGCCTTTTGTATTAGAAAGCCCAGTATGCACTCAACAATGGATGATTGTTAACATTTGCTAAATTTCTATTTATTAAATAAAAATGTTGCATAAATAATGAAAAAAAAAAATAAATAAATAAATACATTTTATTTTATGTACTGAACATTGAAGTGATACTAGTTTAATTTACATTGTCCCTTTTCTTTCTGTATGTGGATGATGGCACTGTTAATATTTAATAGTCACGTGACCCAGCTCTTTCCCAGGCTGTCTGCAGGGAAATATAAGCAGGAGGAGCTTCTAGTCCTCTGATTGATAGTTTTTTTATGATGGGGTTTAGTGACACTTTAGGTAAATGTAATCCAAGTGATCTCCTGTTATTGAGCTCTTTTTACAAAACATACAGATTTGGATGACTCAAAGGAGGAACAGAGTTACCTTTTTCGCTAGATTTCATATGGAGCCTTGTGCATTTCAAATTAACCAGACAAGTACAAGAGTAGTGCTGGGCCTTCTTATTAGAATCCCCAGTATGTGCTCTAAAAATGGATGTTTTTAACCTGCACTAAATTTTTACTTATACTAAGAAAACAAGTGAAAGTATAGTTCTGGCCTTTCTTGTTAAAAAGTACAGCATGCTCTCTAAAAATGCATGGTTTTAACCAGTGCTACATTTTTATTTATTAAATAAACGTTATATAAATAATGGAAAATTATATAAAAGATTATTTTATAAACTGAACATTAGGCAATTGAAATCCACTTATTCTCCTGCTGTTGAGCTCTATTCACAAAACATAGAGAGCTGGATGATTCAGAGGAGGGACAGAACCCCCTCTTTCTCTATATCTCATCCAGGTGCATTCATTTTAAGTTATCTGATGAGCGATTAAAATGCTGACAGCTCTTCAGAGAGCAAAGCACATGTGAAAGAGCCCTTCATTTTTTTATCTTTTTTACTTATTTTTTTGATTTTTTTTTTTTTTTTTTTCTGTTGGAGGGGGGAAACTTTGATGATATTTCACTTTTGGAACAGAGAAAGGGAATGAGGACATAGATTCCTCCATCCCCTTCTCTACAGCCTCAGATTGAATACAAAGCACAGAGGCTTCCTGTTCATTCACAAACACAGTTAACTACGCTTCAGTAATGAATGAACACAGAAGCGATCACTACAGATCACTCACTGTGTTCTTTCGGAAAGGAAAGGGCTGATAAATATGACATATTTACCGTCCCCCATCCTCCATTCTGAAATAATCCCTCTGTGTGCCCTCAGCAGCTGCCAGCAAGAGGGAGAGGAAAGGAAGGAGGCCGGCAGTGCTGCAAGGAAAAGGGTACTCAGGGGGGTTTAGACAGTAGGCGAAAGGGGGTTCACAAGGGGACCCAAACAGCAAGAGGCTAGGGGTGATCAGAGCGGTGGAAGGGGGCTGGAGATGCAGATACTTGAAACTGATCCCCCTACAGTGCAGCTGGAAGAAAGGAGAGGAGGAGAAGCCAACAGCTCTGCGGGGGGAGCCACAAGGGGATTAGTGTCAGCAATATGGCATTACAGCCAGCTCTCCTGCTCGGCAGGTGCCCGGGCCCCTGTTTTGAACTGATGGGGCCTGGGTCTGGTGCAGGAGGGCCAGCTGTACTGCCTTATCAGCAGCCCTGAGTAAAAGAGTAAGGCTCCATGTACACGGGACGCTGGAAATGGCCGTTTAGGAGCAGTTGGGCGTTTTTTTCAGAAGCCCCTGAACCCATCTACATTTTATCTTATCTGTCCATGTACACCAGGTCGTTTACAGTCATTTGCAGGCAGTTGCGTTCAGGGACTGTTTTTAGAACGCAATTATTTGCGTTCGAACGTGTGTTTCCCGGCGTTTCAAACGCACAAACGCGTCCGAACGCGTCTGAAAGCGATGACCCGCGTTTAGCGTTCGCGTTTTTCCATTTTAAAGGGGAATAATTTTTTTGATCTCTAGGAACGCTTCTAAACGCAAACGCCCACAAACGCTGCTAAACGCCCGCTAAACGCGGGTACAAACGCGACCGAACGGACGTTTCAAACGTCCTAAAAATTCCAGCATTCAAAGGGACTTTTAACAACGTCCCGTGTACATGGAGCCTAATGCTGGGATTTTTTTTAAAAGCTAGGACGTTAAAAACTGATTATTTTAACTTGTGCTAAATTTTTATTTGTTAAATAAAAATTTTATATAATGGTAAATCACATATAATATTATTATATAAACTGAACATTAAGAAAATGAAATCCACACCAGAAAATGTACTCAAAGGCATAATGGATCTTAAGCACATTTGATAGCAAGCTCTACAACATAATATTTAGACAGACATGAAACAACATTGTCTTTTTTTTTTTTTTCTTCAGTAGTTCGCTTTTTGGAAATGTAAGCTGCTGACATAGAAAGCCATAGTTTCCCACTCTAATCAGTTCTGTATTGAGTTCCCTCTCCATGGGAGGAAAAGTGCTTACGTTTAATTGTAACTTCTCCTTACCACGGTTGGAAAATTTGTTTTTTTTTTCTCATCCAGACTAATTGGTGTTTTGGGCTGAGCCTGGGACATGAGATCTTGACAGAGCCAGGCAAGAAATATAAGTCGCATGGTCTTGTCAGATAGAGAGATCTGCGGAGGAAAAAGGAGAGAGGGTCACATCAGGGCATCGCCTTACATGAAAATTACCTGACTCTTGTGTCCCGACTGGGAGAAGATTCCAAAACCTAATGTGTTATTATTATTATTATTTATATTTGAATGATAGAGGTGAATATACTCTGCATGTAAATTTCTCTAATTAGAGTTGAGATGATTATATTCACTAATGACAGAGGTCTACCTGGTTTTTAAACATGTGAATTTTTACAGAATAAAATTATTTTTTTAGACCTAAAAATTCATTTTTTACATTTTCAATTTATCTCTAATATTTAAAAGGTCATTTCTGGCAGAAAAAGCTGCAGATAAAATAATTAACTGTTTATCAGGTATTCTTTTTTGTTTTAAATGTCGGTGTTTCTGCACAAAAAGACCTTCAATAAGAAATATGCCTGCTGGACACTACTTTTTATAGTGAACCTAACATCAGATTATTTTTAAGATCATCATTGTTATTATTATTGGCGTTGTTATTATTATTATTATTATTATTATTATTATTATTATTATTATGATTAATACTATTAATATCATCATCATTGCCACTAATACTATTATCATTATCATAATTGGCATTAAAATAATAATAATAATCCCCATCACCATAATTATTATTATGCTTATTATTATTATTAGCATTATGATTAATACTATTATCATCATTATTAATTTAATATTACCATTGCTTTTATTATCATTATTATTTTCATTATTGTTATTATTAAACATCATCATCATCATCATTGCTGCTAATACTATTATTATCATCATCATTGTTGGCAACAAAATAAGTAATAGTAATAGAAACAACAACAATACTACTACTACTACTACTACTAATAATAATAATTATGATGATGATGATTATTATTATTATTATTATTATTATTATTATTATTAGCATTATGCTTAATACTAGTATTATTATTATTGCATCATCATAAGAATTTTTAGCATCATTATTAATTTTATTATTATCATTAGTGTTATTATTATTATTATTATCATCATCATCATCATTGCTGCTAATACTAATATTATTATCATCACCATTGGCAATAAATGAATAATAACAACAAAAACAATAAGTCTCCATTGACACTAGTCCGACTTGTCAGGCGACTGTCACGCACCGTCGCATCCCATAGTGTAATACAGGAACGGTTCTAATAGGAGCGACACAAGTCGCTCCGACTTAGAAAAAGGGTCCTGTACTACTTCGGGGCGACCTGGAGCGACTTGCATAGACATTCATTTTATGAAGTCCGTGCAAGTCGTGCCGAAGTCGCGGTGCACGCGACTTCCCAGGTCGCCCCCTAAGATCGCCGTAGTGTGAACCGAGTCTAATAATAATTACAGCAGCAATAACAACAACAACAATAATAATACTAATAATAATAATAAACATATTATTATTATTATTATTATTATTATTATTATTATAATATAATCAATAATAACTAATATTAATAATATTAATAAAAAGTAATATTATTAGGATCATCATTAAAATTGTTATCAACATTATTATTATTATCATCATTATTTTTACTATTATCATTGGTGTTATTATTATTATTTTACAGAATTTATATAGTGCCAACAATGCGCAGCACTTCACAATACACAGGGAGACAGCACATTTACAATACAATGTACAGTAACTTCACTTCTGTAATAAAAAAAGCTAATTTTAATAAAAAAAAAAAATATGGCACATACGAATGCTACACTGGTCATATTGTAATTGGATGATATTATAAATGTACCTTTCCTTTTCAATTTGCAGCACTGTAAATTTCTGTAAAACACAATGTAGTATGGCAACCTGGAGGCATTCTGTAGACAGATGGTTCACAACAGAACACCCCCTAGAAATGTCATTTCCTGCCTATGTGATTGACTTACTGATTTTCCCAGAAGTTTGCAATAAGATACAAGTTAGATTTTGGGCATCCCCTGCAACAAAAATGTAATTTTTGGTGACATACTCCAAAGGGAAGTAAAATCTAAAGGGATGCAAACCCTGCCACTTTCCTCATCAAAACCCTGGAGGTGCAGCAGCTGATTGATAATTATAAAGTCACATTCACTTTCCACATATACACAGACAAATCTATTTATTTAAACTAACAAAAGGTAGGAATCTGCAACAAAGTTTGTTGAGGTCCCTGCAATGTACAGAGATCACCCAGAGGGGAATGTTTTTTTTTTTATCAACAAAAGTGGAGTTATTTTTTAAGACAAGATGGCTGGGTGGGCCTTGTTCATAAGAGCTTACAATCTAAGGGAGGGTCAAGTGATACAAAAGGTTATAAACTGTGAGGGATGAGTTGAAGGAGAAAGTAAAAGTTCAGTTTTTAGGTAGAGGCAAGAAAGGCTTTCAGGGATTGTCTAAAGGAAGACATCATCGGAGACAGCCATACAGATTGAGGTAGGGAAGATGGGAGAGGCTCTGGAGAAGTCCGGTTAGAGAACTTGGAAGGAGATAATGAGAGAGCTAGAGCACAGGAGATCATTGGAGGAGGTTTGGGTAATGCTATGAGACTAGTATGGTCATGCAACTTGGAGCTCAGTTGTGTATGGCTTTTTATTATTTTTTTTTATTTTTTTCATGTTTGGTGCATGCATGCTATGTGTGTTGGTGTGACACTTCTAGGTATTTATTACCTCTCAAAGAGATCAGAATATTTCTGACAATGCCTTCATCTGCTTTTCCCTCCAGAAGGACAGAGCCATCTTTGTTCTGGCATCATCTACAGGAACCATCTAATTTCTGGCCTGAGATACTGGCTCACGGAGAACACATTCATGTAAGTCCAGGTGCTTAAACAGTTCTTGGCTGGGTTTCAGAAGCAGAGGTCAACTATGGCCCTCCCAATGTTTGTCTCCTAACTGGTTTCCTTACTAGGGCTTATGTACGCAGATGTTAACATCAGCACATCTTTTCCCCTATACAAATCAATGGGAATATATACACAGCTTATTGCTGCTTGGAAAGGACCTCAGAAGCATCTAAAACTGATCTCTAATGCAAACTGAATAGCCCTGAAATCCTGCTGCATCTCCACCTCTAAACGACTATTTAAACCAGGTAATGCCCAAGTATGGTCAGATGGGGTCTCAGGGAACCAATGCTTGTGTGCATGTGCCAGCACACAGATAAACTTTGGCCAGTAACCGGCTTGCACTGACACATCGGTGCATCCATGTGTACCAACACGCATCAGCGTGCATGTGCACTCATTGGTGCATGTCCAGTCTCAGAAGTCACGCCAAGCTGCATATTTAAAGGAGGCCCTAGAGTGTGCTAATTACTGGATGTTCTTCAGCTCCTTATGACCCTTGTTCCCAAGCTTCCTGGTTACCCTGCTGCCTGACTACCTGTTACTGATTCGGCTTGTTCCTGGATATGTCTCTGACTCACTTCTTATTGTGGCCCCGGCTTACTGCTTGACCTCACTCCTGCTTCATCTCCTGGGTTTGACCCGGCTTGTCTCCAGACCCTGATACTTCTGCCTATACGTGTATGACCCTAGCTTGGCTCCTGACCACTTCTCCTCTTCCAGTCTTATGACCATGCTTGACCTTGGTTCTAACTTATAGATTATGTCTCATCCCAGAACATGGTTATCCTACTTACCAGATCTGCCTACTGGGTCCTATCCAGCATTTCCATACTATCAGTGCACAGACTGCTTATCACTGCTGATAGTGAGATGTTCTCCTACCTGCATCTACCACCATCCCTGCAGACCATCTCTACTGAGCTTCATCTGCTTCCTAGGTTCCCGCCACCCATGCTACCCTGAGCCTTGCATTCCTATTCCCACATTCAGGTGTGCTTGGACCAGAACCTCAAGTGAGCCCACTTAACACTTCCGCCTCCACCAAGGTGCCTGACAAATTTCATAGCTCCCAACTGTCCCTGATTTTGAGGGACTGTCCCTGGTTTACAACCAAGTCCCTCTGTCCCTCTTTCCTTCTCATTCGTCCCTAATTTTGGTCTGATTTTTATAATTGTATATACAGTACAATGCACTATTTATCTTTCAAAAAGGGTTTCCTAGTGCTGAACCTTTCATCCAATTTCTAAACTGCTGCATTTGTAATTTTCAACAGCCAGTATATCAGTCAGTATAAGTCAGTAAACCTGATTTCTTTTTATGAGGAGGTAATTAAAACCTTGGACAGAGGGGTGGCTGTGGACGTGGTTTACTTGGATTTTGCAAAAGCGTTTGATACAGTTCCCCACACATGGCTAATGTGTAAGGTAAAGTCTACTGGCTTGGAAAGATCGGTTTGTAAATGGATAGAAAATTGGCTAAAAGACAGAATTCAGAGAGTAGTGGTTAATGATTCTTACTCTGAATGGTCTAAAGTTATCAGTGGTGTACCACAAGCAAACTGATAAGAGGCATGGAGGACCTCAGCTATGAGAAAAGGAACTGAATTTATTCTCTCTTGAGAAGAGGAGATTAAGGGGGGATATGATCAACATGTAATACATAAGGGGTCCATATAGTGAAGTTGGGTTTGAGTTGTTCACTTAAAGGTCAACACAGAGGACAAGGGGGCACTCTTTATGTCTAGAGGAAAACAGATTTCATCTCCAAATATGGAAAGGTTTCTTCACCATAAGAGCTGTGAAAATGTGGAATAGACTCCCTCCAGAGGTGGTTCTGGCTAGCTCACTAGATAAAAAAGGCCTGGATTCTTTCCTGGGTGTACTTAACCACTTTAGGACCGCGCGCGGTAATACTACTGCGGCAGTGCGGCACGATACCGCTCAGCCACGTAGTATTAACGTCATGCGCGATCGCGGCTCCAGAGCGCGCTCCCGCGCGCCGCGGGTCCCGATACCGATGGCATTCGGTAGGGAACCGATCAATCACCAGATACTGACCAATGATTTTTGGTCAGTGTCTGTAGATCGGTCCCCACCAATGGCAATCTGTCCCCTGTCTGTGTAATGTAAACACAGACAGGGGAAGTGATGTCACTGTCCCTCCTGAAGTCCTTTCGGTTCCAGGAGAGAGACAGAGACACACCAAAAACGTGAGTTTCCACCAACACTACACTGACACACCTCACATAGGCACATTTAACCCCTTCATCACCTCTGATCACCCCCAAACCCCTCACAGTGAACACTATATACAGTGGTATACAGATATTTTACTGATCACTGTATAAGTGTCACTTGTGAGCGTAGTTTGCGCCTGCGTTAGGTCCAAATAGGGTTAGGGTACCCGCCACCTATCCCCTAATAAAGTTTTTACCCCTTGATCAGCCCCAGTTAACCCCTTCACTACCTATTACTCTGTGCACTAAATACAGTATATAGGTAAATACTGATCACTGTATTTAGTGTCACTAGTAGAGATGTATAGAACTGTTCGCCGGCGAACAGTTCCCGGCGAACTTAGCATGTTCGCGTTCGCCGCTGCCGGCGAACATATGCGATGTTCGGTCCGCCCCCCATAAGACATCATTGAGGCAAACTTTGACCCTGAACTTTACAGTCAGCAGACACATTTCCAGCCAATCAGCGTACCTCCCTCCCACACCCTCCCACCTCCTATAAATAAGCAAGGGCAGCATCCATCTTAGATCATTCTGAAGCAGTGTGTGTAGTGAGAGTAGGGAGAGCTGCTGCTGCTGCTGCTGCTGTTAAGCTAGGGACAGTTAGTCAGTGTTCCTGGTCTTGCAGTGTTCTTGGTCCACTACTGCTGTAATATCAGCACCCCAAAAAGCCCTTCTAAGGGCTGGTATTTGTGTTTTTTTTTATATATATATATATATATATATATATATATATATATATATATATATATACCTAGCGTCCCCAAAAGCCCTTTTAAGGGCTGGTAATTGAGTTGTTTCTTCTTATATATATATATCTATATCTATCTAGTGTCCCCAAAAGCCCTTTTAAGGGCTGGTAATTGAGGATTTTTTTTATTTATATATATACATATATATATATATATATATATATATATATATATAGTGTCCCCAAAAGCCCTTTTAAGGGCTGGTAAGGTAATAGAGTTTTTTCTTTATATATATATCTATATATATCTATTGTACACTGCAGTTGCCTGCCCGCTGTGTGTGAGAGGCCACAGACCTACCACAGACTGTACTGTGTGCACACCACACTCATTTCGGGTGGCACAGGCACAGTACCTGGCATTTTAAAAAATATTTTTTTTTCCTCTGTCATAATTGCAGTGAGTGCTGTGTCAGGTCCACAGAGTGCACTGTACCCACTGCAGTGCACTGCCTACCACTGATATATATACGGTGGCACAGCATCTTGTTGCAATAAATTGAAAAAAAAAAATATTTTTTATTATTGCAGTTGCCTGGGCTGCCAGTTACTGTCAGGTCCACAGAGTGTACTGTGCCCACTGCAGTGCCACTGTGTGCCCACCCACCACTGATATATAAGGTGGCACAGCAGCTTGCAAAGTAAAAAAAAATATATATATTTTTTAATTGCAGTTGCCTGGGTGCCAGTGACTGCTGTCAGGTCCACAGAGAGTGTACTGTGCCACTGCCCACCCACCACTGATATATAAGGTGGCACAGCAGCTTGCAAAGTAAAATAAAATATATTTTTTTAAAATTGCAGTTGCCTGGG
This sequence comes from Pelophylax lessonae, assembly GCF_965119305.1. Lineage (NCBI taxonomy): Eukaryota > Metazoa > Chordata > Amphibia > Anura > Ranidae > Pelophylax > Pelophylax lessonae. Next base: position 28,135,352 of record NC_138777.1, read on the forward strand.
TGCCAGTGACTGCTGTCAGGTCCACAGAGAGTGTACTGTGCCACTGCCCACCCACCACTGATATATAAGGTGGCACAGCAGCTTGCAAAGTAAAATAAAATATATATTTTTTAAAATTGCAGTTGCCTGGGTGCCAGTGACTGCTGTCAGGTCCACAGAGAGTGTACTGTGCCACTGCCCACCCACCACTGATATATAAGGTGGCACAGCAGCTTGCAAAGTAAAATAAAATATATATTTTTTAAAATTGCAGTTGCCTGGGTGCCAGTGACTGCTGTCAGGTCCACAGAGAGTGTACTGTGCCACTGCCCACCCACCACTGATATATAAGGTGGCACAGCAGCTTGCCAAGTAAAAAAAATATATATATTTTTTAATTGCAGTTGCCTGAGTGCCAGTGACTGTCAGGTCCACAGAGTGTACTGTACCCACTGCCCAACACTCCTATAGGGTGGCACAGCACCTTGCACTCATAGTACACAACACATTAAAAAAGAAAATGACAGGCAGAGGCAGGCCACCCCGCAAGGGCCATCGTGGTCGTGGTGCTGTGATTTCCTTAGGCCCTAGAATAATGCCCAGTGTTCAGAGGCCACCACAGACCCTGAACTCAAAAAATTCTGAGGCCATAGTTGACTGGCTTACACAAGACACCCAATCGTCTACAGCTTCCGCTCGGAACCCTAATGCACCATCCTCCTCCAGCTCAGCTTCGGGCACCTCTCAATTTACCACTCGCCAGCCCGCCGGCACCACCACCAACACTAGCACCACAGCCGCTTCACTTGATCCGTCAGAGGAGTTATTTTCACATCAGTTTGAAGAAATAAGTGATGCGCAACTATTAGTGCCAGAGGATGTAGATAACGGGGATATGTCTCAGTCAGGCAGCATTATACACATGGACGTACATTGTGATGATGATGATGTTGTACCTGCTGTTGCTGCCTTTGCTGAGTTGTCAAGTGAAGCGGCTGATGATGACGATGTGTCTGTGGATGTCACCTGGGTGCCTGCTCGAAGAGCAGAAGAAGAGGGGGAAAGTTCAGATGGGGAGACAGAGAGGAGGAGGAGACGAGTTGGAAGCAGGGGGAGGAGGTCATCGCAAGGAGCTAGTGGCGCAGTCAGACAGCATGTAGATTCGGCACCCGGGGTCAGCCAGACAGCACGCCAATCAACGCAAGCTGTTGCCACCACCAGAATGCCGTCCTTGCAAAGCTCAGCAGTGTGGCATTTTTTTTTGTGTGTCTGCCTCTGATAACAGCGATGCCATTTGTAACCTGTGCCAAAAGAAACTGAGTCGTGGGAAGTCCAACACCCACCTAGGTACAACTGCTTTGCGAAGGCACATGATCTCACATCACAAACGCCTATGGGATCAACACATGAGTAAAAGCAGCACACAAACTGAAAGCCACCATCTTCCTCCTGGTCCAGCATCTTCAGCCACGTCAACCACTGCTGTCCTCCATGCCCCCTATCAACAACCCGCCCCTCCGCCTCTCACCTTCAGCAGTTCCTGCTCGTCACCTGCCCACAGTCAGGTGTCTGTCAAGGAAATGTTTGAGAGTAAAAAGCCAATCTCGCAGAGTCACCCCCTTGCCCGGCGTCTGACAGCTGGCTTGTCGGAACTCTTAGCCCGCCAGCTTTTACCATACAAGCTGGTGGAGTCTGAGGCCTTCAAAAAATTTGTCGCTATTGGGACACCGCAGTGGAAGGTACCCGGCCGAAATTATTTTTCACAAAAGGCAATCCCCAACCTGTACTCTATTGTGGAAAAGGAAATCATGTCACGTCTGGCACACAATGTTGGGGCAAGGGTCCATCTGACCACTGATAGCTGGTCTGCAAAACACGGTCAGGGCAGGTATATAACGTACACTGCGCATTGGGTAAACCTGCTGGCGGCTGCCAAGCATGGAATGCGTGGCTCTGCTGCAGAGGAGTTGGTGACACCGCCACGACTTGCAGGCAGGCCTGCTGCCACCTCCTCTACTCCTCCTACTCCATCCTCTTTGCTAACCTCCTCGGCTGAGTCCTCTTCTGCTGTTGCGTCTTGCTCCACACCAACTGCACCCCCCCAGCTCCCCAGGGGCTATTCCACATGCCGGATACGACAGTGTCACGCTGTCTTGGGGTTGACTTGCCTGAAAGCAGAGAGTCACACCGGACCAGCACTACTGTCCGCCCTGAACGCACAGGTGGATCAGTGGCTGACCCCGCACCAACTGGAGATCGGCAAAGTGGTGTGTGACAACGGGAGCAATTTGTTGGCGGCATTGAATTTGGGCAAGTTGACACATGTGCCGTGCATGGCACATGTGTTGAATCTGATTGTGCAACGTTTTGTGCAGAAGTACCCAGGCTTACAGGACGTCCTCAAGCAGGCCAGGAAGGTGTGTGGCCATTTCAGGCGTTCCTACACGGCCATGGCGCACTTTGCAGATATTCAGCGGCGAAACAACATGCCAGTGAGGCGCTTGATTTGCGACAGCCCGACACGTTGGAATTCAACACTGCTAATGTTCGACCGCCTGCTCCAACAAGAAAAAGCGGTCAACGAGTATTTGTATGACCGGGGTGCTAGGACAGCCTCTGCGGAGCTGGGTATTTTTTTGCCACGCTACTGGACGCTCATGCGCAATGCCTGTAGGCTCATGCGTCCTTTTGAGGAGGTGACAAACCTAGTGAGTCGCACTGAAGGCACCATCAGCGACATCATCCCATATGTTTTTTTCCTGGAGCGTGCCCTGCGAAGAGTGCTGGATCAGGCCGTAGATGAGCGTGAAGAGGAAGAGGAAGAGTTGTGGTCACCATCACCACCACCAGAAACAGCCTTACCATCGATTGCTGGACCTGCGGCAACACTGGAAGAGGAGTGTGAGGAAGAGGAGTCAGAGGAGGAATGTGGCTTTGAGGAGGAGGAACACCAACCACAGCAGGCATCCCAGGGTGCTCGTTGTCACCTATCTGGTACCCGTGGTGTTGTACGTGGCTGGGGGGAAGAACACACCTTCAATGACATCAGTGAGGACGAGGAATTGGACATGAGTAGCTCGGCATCCAACCTTGTGCAAATGGGGTCTTTCATGCTGTCATGCCTGTTGAGAGACCCTCGTATAAAAAGGCTGAAGGAGAACGACCTGTACTGGGTGGCCACGCTACTAGACCCCCGGTATAAGCAGAAAGTCTGTGATATGTTACCCAATTACCGGCAGTCGCAAAGGATGCAGCAGCTACAAAATAAGTTAAAAACTATGCTTTACACAGCGTATAAGGGTGATGTCACAGCACAACGGGAATCCAACAGGGGAAGAGGTGAAAGTAATCCTCTTCCTACCACCACAACCACGCCGGCAAGGACAGGACGCTTTACAGACGTCTTGTTGATGGAGGACATGCGGAGCTTTTTTAGTCCTATGCATCGCCACAGCCCTTCGGGGTCCACCCTCAGAGAACGACTCGACCGACAGGTAGCAGACTACCTTGCCTTAACTGCAGATATCGACACTCTGAGGAGCGATGAACCCCTTGACTACTGGGTGTGCAGGCTTGACCTGTGGCCTGAGCTATCCCAATTTGCCATTGAACTTCTGGCCTGCCCCACTTCAAGTGTGCTGTCAGAAAGGACCTTCAGCGCAGCAGGAGGTATTGTCACTGAGAAGAGAAGTCGCCTAGGTCAAAAAAGTCTTGATTACCTCACGTTTATTAAGATGAATGAGGCATGGATCCCGAAGGGACTGACAGTGGGGGATGCATTTGACTAAAAAAGGCCTGGTGATGACTGAGATGCCTTGGCCTAAAAATGGTCCACACGCTGCTGTATATAATCATTCTCTGCATGCCGGATGACTTACGTGACGTCTCCGCCACCAACTACGGTTCAAGCCGCAATGTTTTAGTGCACTTTCTGCCTTAAAACCTCAATTTTTCAGGCCGCTGCTACAGCAGCGGCTGCAACAATACCTACTTTTTCATGCATGTGTACATGCCTAATTTTTCTGGCCTCTGGTGCTACACTGTGGCTGCAAAAAAACAAAAAACAAAAAAAAAGGCACATACATGTGTCAATTCGTGATCGTTACCTTGTCGTGGTGAAGGGGCTTGCGTATCACAATGAAGCGATCACCTCTAGGATTGTGTTGGCACACCCCAGATGATAAGGTCGTTGCTTCATTGTGTACAGACCAAAAGCGATCCGCAGGATAATTTTTCATAAAAAAAAACATTCATTTTCTTTCATTCTTTCTGCGGAGCTGGGTATTTTTTGGCCGCGTTACTGAATGCTCATGAACAATGGCTGTAGGCTCATGCGTCCTTTTGCGGAGATGACAACCCTGGTGGTCAGTCGAACCCAAGGCAACATCATCGACCTCATCCCATATGCGTTTTTTCTGGAGCGTGCCCTGCGAAGAGTACTGGATCAGGCTGTAGATGAGCATGAAGAGGAAGAGTTGTGGTCCTCATCACCACCAGAAGCAGCCTTGTCGTTGTCAATTGCTGGACCTGTGGCAACGCAGAGAGAGGAGTCTGAAGAAGAGAAGTCAGAGGAGGAAGGTGGCTTTGAGGAGGTGGAATACCAGCCACAGCAGGCGTCCCAGGGGGCTTGTTCTCACCTTTCGGGGACCCTTGGTGTTGTATGTGGCTGGGTGGAGGAAGAGACCTTCAATGATGTCAGTGAGGACAAGGAACGGGACATGGCTAGCTTGGTATCCAACCTTGTGCAAATGGGGAGTTTGCGGTTGTGCAAATGGACTGACTGACTGTTAAACGGGGAGTTTGGTCTGTCAGAGTTTGGTCTGTCACTGTGAAGCGGGCGACGGGCGTAACCCTTACACTACTTGACCGATAAAACATCATACCTGATCGTATTCACACACTGGATGTTTTAGTGCTGGTTTACACTGCTGCTACCACTAAAGTAGCGTCGCTTCCAGTGCGACTTTGGCGCGACTTTGGCGCGACCTCATCGCGAGGCGACTTTTTATTTGGCCAATCACAATATCATGTTTTGTGACCGTCACCTAATTTCCTTTTCCTGTTTTTTGTTTTACATATTTCCCCATGTGTGCAGTGTTGTCTGTGTCATAGCTCAACTGATAGGCATGTTTGCCTTGGCATATCATATTTCAGCTTGCCAGAAAGAAAAAAAGACAGCTGGAAAGACACTGCATTAGTTTTCTACTAAAAATCATAAGAAAAATGCTGTTTTTTTTGGGTTGTGGACATACTACAGAGCTGAAACTTGACAGGTACACTTTTTAGACCCCCCAGACACTAAATACAAAAAATGACATGCCTGCCTAAAAAAATGCCCGATACATGCCTGCAAGAGAAAAAGCCAGCCGCAGAGAAGCCGTATTCCTGAAAATATAATAAAAATGCTGTTTTTCAGGGGTTCTGGACATGCTATAGAGCTGAAACTTGACAGGTACACTTTTTAGACCCCCCAGACACTAAATACAAAAAATGACATGCCTGCCTAAAAAAATGCCCGATAAATGCCTGCAAGAGAAAAAGCCAGCCGCAGAGAAGCCGTATTCCTGAAAATATAATAAAAATGCTGTTTTTTAGGGGTTCTGGACATGCTACAGAGCTGAAACTTGACAGGTACACTTTTTAGACCCCCCAGACACTAAATACAAAAAATGACATGCCTGCCTAAAAAAATGCCCGATAAATGCCTGCAAGAGAAAAAGCCAGCCGCAGAGAAGCCGTATTACCGAAAATATAATAAAAATGCTGTTTTTTAGGGGTTCTGGACATGCTACAGAGCTGAAACTTGACAGTTACACTTTTTAGACCCCCCAGACACTAAATACAAAAAATGACATGCCTGCCTAAAAAAACGCCCGCTAAATGCCTGCAAGAGAAAAAGCCAGCCGCAGAGAAGCCGTATTCCTGAAAATATAATAAAAATGCTGTTTTTTAGGGGTTCTGGACATGCTACAGAGCTGAAACTTGACAGGTACACTTTTTAGACCCCCCAGACACTAAATACAAAAAATGACATGCCTGCCTAAAAAAATGCCCGATAAATGCCTGCAAGAGAAAAAGCCAGCCGCAGAGAAGCCGTATTACTGAAAATATAATAAAAATGCTGTTTTTTAGGGGTTCTGGACATGCTACAGAGCTGAAACTTGACAGGTACACTTTTTAGACCCCCCAGACACTAAATACAAAAAATGACATGCCTGCCTAAAAAAATGCCCGCTAAATGCCTGCAAGAGAAAAAGCCAGCCGCAGAGAAGCCGTATTCCTGAAAATATAAGAAAAATGCTGTTTTTTAGGGGTTCTGGACATGCTACAGAGCTGAAACTTGACAGGTACACTTTTTAGACCCCCCAGACACTAAATACAAAAAATTACATGCCTGCCTAAAAAAATGCCCGCTAAATGCCTGCAAGAGAAAAAGCCAGCCGCAGAGAAGCCATATTCCTGAAAATATAAGAAAAATGCTGTTTTTTAGGGGTTCTGGACATGCTACAGAGCTGAAACTTGACAGGTACACTTTTTAGACCCCCCAGACACTAAATACAAAAAATGACATGCCTGCCTAAAAAAATGCCCGATAAATGCCTGCAAGAGAAAAAGCCAGCCGCAGAGAAGCCATATTCCTGAAAATATAAGACAAATGCTGTTTTTTAGGGGTTCTGGACATGCTACAGAGCTGAAACTTGACAGGTACACTTTTTAGACCCCCCAGACACTAAATACAAAAAATGACATGCCTGCCTAAAAAAATGCCCGATAAATGCCTGCAAGAGAAAAAGCCAGCCGCAGAGAAGCCGTATTACTGAAAATATAATAAAAATGCTGTTTTTTAGGGGTTCTGGACATGCTACAGAGCTGAAACTTGACAGGTACACTTTTTAGACCCCCCAGACACTAAATACAAAAAATGACATGCCTGCCTAAAAAAATGCCCGCTAAATGCCTGCAAGAGAAAAAGCCAGCCGCAGAGAAGCCGTATTCCTGAAAATATAAGAAAAATGCTGTTTTTTAGGGGTTCTGGACATGCTACAGAGCTGAAACTTGACAGGTACACTTTTTAGACCCCCCAGACACTGAATACAAAAAATGACATGCCTGCCTAAAAAAATGCCCGCTAAATGCCTGCAAGAAAAAAAGCCAGCCGCAGAGAAGCCATATTCCTGAAAATATAAGAAAAATGCTGTTTTTTAGGGGTTCTGGATATGCTACAGAGCTGAAACTTGACAGGTACACTTTTTAGACCCCCCAGACACTAAATACAAAAAATTACATGCCTGCCTAAAAAAATGCCCGCTAAATGCCTGCAAGAGAAAAAGCCAGCCGCAGAGAAGCCATATTCCTGAAAATATAAGAAAAATGCTGTTTTTTAGGGGTTCTGGACATGCTACAGAGCTGAAACTTGACAGGTACACTTTTTAGACCCCCCAGACACTAAATACAAAAAATGACATGCCTGCCTAAAAAAATGCCCGATAAATGCCTGCAAGAGAAAAAGCCAGCCGCAGAGAAGCCATATTCCTGAAAATATAAGACAAATGCTGTTTTTTAGGGGTTCTGGACATGCTACAGAGCTGAAACTTCACAGGTACACTTTTTAGACCCCCCAGATGCTAAATCCAAAGAAATTTTTTATTTTTATTTTTTTTTAATTTTTCCAATAATTGGCTCTCTATCAAAAAATTATAATTTTTAAGAACTTTTTTTTGCGTGATCCCTCTCCGGCATGCCACAGTCCAGGTGTTAGTCCCCTTGAAACAACTTTTCCATCACTATTGTGGCCAGAAAGAGTCCCTGTGTGTTTTAAAATTCGCCTGCCTATTGAAGTCTATGGCGGTTCGCCCGGTTCGCCGGTTCGCGAACATTTGCCGATGTTCGCGTTCGCCGTTCGCGAACGGCGAATTTTAGGTTCGCGACATCACTAGTCACTAGTGACCCTAATTTGCGCTTGCGCTAAGCCCATATAGGGTTAGGGCACCCGCCACCTATTCCCTAATAAACTTTTAACCGCTTGATCTTCCCCAGTTAACCCCTTCACTCCATATATAACAGTGCACTAATATATACAGTATATCAGATAACTACTGATCACTGTATTTAGTGTCACTGGTGACCCTAATTTGCGCTTGCGCTAGGCCCGAATAGGTTTAGGCCACCCGCCATCTATCCTCTATAAAGGTTTAACCCCTTGATCTCCCCCAGTTTAACCCCATCACTTCCCTGTCACAGTGTTGGGTAGTGAGGAGTAAAATCAAAAATTTACGCCATTAGAAAACCTAAAGATGGAGATTGATTTTCGGGGTCCCGTACACAGCTAGGCTCCCAAAAAGTCTCACATATGTGGTATCCCTGTACTCAGGAGAAGCAGCAGAATATATTTTGGGGTGTAATTACACATATACCCATGGCATGTGTGAGAAATGTATCTTTTAGTGACAACTTTGTGTTAAAAAAAAAAAAAAAATTTTTTTTATTCATTTTTCAAACACCTGTGACAAAAAAATTAAATATTCAATGAGCTCAACATGCCTCTCAGAACATTCCTTAGGATGTCTACTTTCCAAAAAGTGGTAATTTGGGGGGGGTGTTGTACTGCCCTGCCATTTTAGCACTTCATGAATTGAGATAGGCAGTCAGAAATTAAAGCTGCGTAAAATTTCAGTATTTACACCATAGTTTGTAGACGCTATAACTTTTGCGCAAACCAATAAAAATATGCTCATTGAATTTTTTTTGTCAAAGACATGTAGCTAAATATATTTTGGCCAAAAAAAATGACATAAATTGAGTATATTGGATATTTTTTAAAAGACAAAGTTGAAAATGTCATTTTTTTGCAAAATTTTCGCTTTTTTTTTATTAATATTGCAAAAAATAAAAAGCGCAGAGGTGATCAAATACCACCGATAGAAAGCTCTGTTTGTGGGAAAAAAAGGACGTAAATTTCGTTTGGGTACCACATTGCACGACCGCACAATTGTCAGTTAAAGTCGCACAGTGCCGAAGCACAAAAAGTGGTCTGGACGGAAGACAGCAAAATCCTCCGGTGGTAAAGTGGTTAATATAAATGGGTACTAACATCTTTTTTTTAGATAAAGTTGATCCAGGGAATATCCGATTGCCTCTGGGGGGATCAGGAAGGAATTTTTTTCCCCTGCTGTAGCAAATTGGATCATGCTTTGCTGGGGTTTATTTTCGCCTTCCTCTGAAACAACAGCGGGTATAGGATTGTGTATATGGGATTGTATGGTTGTGTTTTCAATACTGTTTTTTTTTTTTATGGTTGAACCGGATGGACTTGTGTCTTTTTTCAACCTGACTAACTATGTAACCATGTAATTATATAGGAAGAGTAGTGGTAGAAAAACATTTATGGGTTTAACTAATCATTTTTTTTCTATAGCTCCCCCTTTAAGGGGGCATGGCAAGGGGTGTGTCCTACGCCTACATACTTTTGCTAATAGGTGTCCCTTGTTCCCATCCCAGAAGGTTGGGAGGTATGGTCTAGGCTCCAATAACGTGGAGTCTAGAGATCTGGTCAGATCACATCCTGTTTATTATCACGGTAAAGGTGCACCAGGTGGATATTCGTTTAAACAATCACATTTCTTTGTAAATTACTTCAATGGCCTTTTTTTTTTTCATCTGCCACTATGTACGTTAGTTTTTAAGCACTATATGGATTATTTTTTAATGATTTACTTTGAACTTCAATTATTTAGCGCTGCAATTTTTTATCATGCAACCTTATGGTTGCAAAACATGCTGAAGGCATTGATTACAGAAGGATTCCTAAACTTTTGAATTTTCCAGTGAGCACTGTTGGGGCCATAATCCAGAAGTGGAATGAACATAATTTCACCATAAACTGGTCGCAACCAGGTGCTGCTCGCAAGATTTCTGACAGAGGAGTGAAAAAGATTATCAGAAGAGTTGTCCAAGAGCCAAGGACCACTTGTGGAGAGCTTCAGAAAGACCTGGAATTAGCAGGTACAATCGTTTCAAAGAAAACTATAAGTAATGCAGTCCACCACCATGGCCTGTATGCATGCTCACCACGCAAGACTCCATTGCTGAAGAAAAAGCATGTTGAAGCTTGTTTAAAGCTTTCTGCTTAAAATTACACAAGCACGTGAAATACTGGGAGAATATAGTCTGGCCAGATGAGACCAAAATTGAACTCTTTGGATGCCATAATATACACCATGTTTAGAGGTCAAATGGCACATCACCCCAAAAATACCCCCATACCAACAGTGAGGTTTGGAGGTGGGACCATCATGGTGTGGGGCTGTTTTTCAGCATACGGTACTGGCAAACTTCATGTCATTGAAGGAAGGATGAATGGAAAAATGTACCAGGACATTCTTGATAAAAATCCGCTGCCATCTACCAGGATGATGAAAATGAAACGAGGGTGGACATTTCAGCAAGACAATGATCCCAAACACAAAGCCAAGGAAACTCTCAATTGGTTTCAAAGAAAGAAAAACTTTCAGTTTGCGTGTTCAATACTTTTTCCATGTGTCATTCCATTTTATTACACATAACTTCATTTCTGGACTTGTTTTGGTTTCTTTGTATGTATGGATTGCATGGCTTGTTACTGACATGTGGTGAAAATTTCATGTCAATAGCACCTTTAGAAATATATTTACCTAGAAAAAAGGAGAAGTGTTCAATACTTATTTTACTCGCTGTATATATCTAGATTTTTGTGCTTTTCAATTTCAAGACAGAGTCAGTGACGGTGCCCAGAGAATATAGATAATTCTACTTTTACTGAAGTCACTGAAAAAGAACAAGCTTTTATCAAGAGAATGCTATGTACTGCCCCGCTGGAATCGCCTGATAGAAAACCCACAAACTCCAAGCAGTGAAGTATTTACAAGTATTAGCTTTTATGCCTGTTGATCCAGAGATAGGCTGCTGTGAATAGCGTTGTGTACAGGTATGTGTGTACCAGCCGCGTAGAACGCCGAGGAGTGATGGGGCCACCCACTGTGTATTACTGAAGTGTATGCCTGAGCAAAAAAAAAAAAAAAAAATATATATATATATATATATATATATATACACACACACACACAGAATCTCACAAGTGTGATTACACCCCTCACATTTTTGTAAATATTTTATTATATCTTTTCATATGACAACACTAAAGAAATGATACTTTGCTACAATGTAAAGTAGTGAGTGTTCAGCTTGTCTAATTTGCTGTTCCCTCAAAATGACTCAACACACAGCCATTACTGTCTAAACCACTGGCAACAAAAGTGAGTACACCCCTACGTCAAAATGTCCAAATTGGGCCCAAAGTGTCAATATTTTGGGTGGCCACCATTATTTCCCAGCACTGCCTTAACTCTCATGAGCATGGAGTTCACAAGAGCTTCGCAAGTTGCCACTGGAGTCCTCTTCCACTCCTCTATGATGACATCACGGAGCTGGTGGATGTTGGAGATCTTGAGCTCCTCCACCATCCGTTTGAAGATGCCCCAGAGATGCTCAATAGGGTTTAGGTCTGGAGACATGCTTGGCCAGTCCACCACCTTTACCCTCAGCTTCTTTAGCAAGGTAGTGTTCGTCTTGGAGGTGTGTTTGGAGTCATTATCATGTTGGAATACTGCCCAGCGGCCCAGTCTCCGAAGGGAGGGGATCATGCTCTGCTTCAGTATGTCACAGTACATGTTGGCATTCATGGTTCCCTCAGTAAACTGTAGCTCCCCAGTGCTGGCAGCACTCATGCGGCCCCAGACCATAAAACTCCCACCACCATGCTTGTCTGTAGGCAAGATACACTTGTCTTTGTACTCCTCACCTGGTTGCCGCCACACACGCTTGATACCATCTGAACCAAATAAGTTTATTTTGGTCTCGTCAGACCACAGGACATGGTTCCAGTAATCCATGTCCTTAGTCTGCTTGTCTTCAATAAACTGCTGGTGGGCTTACTTTTGCATCATCTTTAGAAGAGGCTTCATTCTGGGATGACAGCCATGCAGACCAACTTGAAGATCTGAGCACTGACAGGCTGACCCCCCACCCCTTCAAATTCTGCTGCAATGCTGGCAGCACTCATACATCTATCTCCCAAAGACAACCTCTGGATATGATGCTGAGCAGGTGCCTTTGGTCGACCATGGTGAGGCCTGTTCTGAGTGGAACCTGTCCTGTTAAACTGCTGTATCGTCTTGGCCACTGTGCTGCAGCTCAGTTTAAGGATCTTGGCACTTTTCTTATAGCCTAGGCCATCTTTATGTAGAGCAACAATTCTTTTGAGATAGTTCTTTGCCATGAGGTACCATGTTGAACTTCCAGTGGCCAGTATGAGAGAGTGAGAGTGTTAACACCAAATTTAACACACCTGCTCTGCATTCACACCTGAGACCTTGTAACACTAACGAGTCACATCACACCGGGGAGGGGAAATGGCTATTTGGGCCCAATTTGGACATTTTCACTTAGGGGTGTACTCACTTTTGTTGCCAGTGATTTAGACATTAATGGCTGTGTGTTGAGTTATTTTGAGGGGACAGCAAATTTACACTGTTATACAAGCTGTACACTCACTACTTTACATTGTAGCAAACTGTCATTTCTTCAGTGTTGTCACATGAAATGTGAGAGGTGTACTCACTTTTGTGAAACACTGTATACATATATATATATATATATATACACATTTTCTTGCAGCTTGATGAAGGACATATGCATGTCCGAAACTGTGCAGTGGCTTGAAAATGTATGCTTACTTATATGCATGAAAATCCGAAGTAAAGGATATTTCGAACAACAATTGGATTGCATCTTCTATTATTTGATGATATATATATATATATATATATATATATATATAGATATATATATATATATATATATATATATATATATATATATATATATATATATATATATATATATATATTACTGTGCAGAAGTCTTAGGCAGGTGTGAAAAAATGCTGTAAATTAAGAACACTTTCAGAAATAGAAGTGTTAATAATTTATTTTATATCAGTTAACAAAATAGAAAGCAGATGAAGAGTAGAAAAATCCAAATCCAATCAATATTTGGTGTGACCACCCTTTGCCTTCAAAACAGAATCAATTCTTCTAGGTACACTTGCACACAGTTTCTGAAGGTCATTGGCAAGTAGTTTGTTCCAACGATATTGGAGAAATAACCACAGATCTCCTGATGATGTTGGCTGCCTCAGATTCTTCTGTCTCTTCATGTAATCCCAGACACACTCCATGATGTTGAGATCAGGGCTCTGTGGGGGCCAAACCATCACTTCCAGGACTCTTTGTTCTTCTTTACACTGAATATAGTTCTTAATGGCATTTGCTGTTTGGGGTCATTGTCCTGCTGCAGAATACATGTTGGGTCAATCACATGGTTTGGTATGATGGATAGGTATTTCTAAGCATTGAGGACACCATTGATCCTGACCAAATAGCCAACTCTATTTGCACAAATGAAGCCCCAAACCTGCAAGGAACTTCCACAATACTTCACTGTTGCCTGCAGACACTCATTATTGTACTGGTCTCCAGTCCTTCAGTGAGCAAACTGCCTCCTGCTATAGCTGAATATTTCACATTTTGACTCATCAGTCCAGAGCACCTGCTACCATTTTTATGCACCCCAGTTCCTATGTTTTTATGCATAGCTGAGTCACTTAGCCTTGTTTCCACATCAGAGGCATGGCCACAATTGTTTCATGCAGACCACTTCTGACCAGACTTCTCTGAACATTAGATGGGTGAACCTGGGTCCCACTGGTTTCTGCCAGTTCTGTGCTGATGGCACTGCTGGACATCTTCTGATGTGGAAGGGAAGTAAGCATGATGTGTCTTCCATTTGCTGCATTGTTTTCTTGGCTGACCACTGTGTCTACGGTCCTCAACCCTGCTCTTTTCATTGTGCTTCTTCAAAAGAGTTTGAAAAACACATTTTGGAACCCCAGTCTGCTCTGAAATCTTTAGCTGGGAGAGAACTTGCTGATATAGAATACGACCATAGTGTATGACCTGTGACATGAAACTGTCTTTCACAACCTCACCTTAGTAGCAGAATTTGGCTGTTCCTCACCTAGCTTTAAGCCTTCTACACAGCTGTTTTGGTTTCATTTAATGACTGTGTTTAAACCTACATATAGAAACAGCAAAAAGTTGGCCCACGGGACTTTATATGAGGTGGGTGCTAGTGGCTGGAGATCAATGAATTGTACAATGGATAAGTAAGACAATATATAATTTTATTGCATTGTATAAACAAGTAATACGAATAAAAGTGGTGGTAGCATGTATTAAAATAACACATAGCATAGCTCAATAGCCATATTATAAATTGTATACAACATGCACAATGTTAAATCGCATATAGGCAAATCTCCTGGTGTAACCACTTAGTTTCAATAATAGCCTAGATATGATATTTAGATTTCATAATAGTAGAGTATGATACATAGTGAACTGACGTGTTTCGGGAGCTACATCTCCCTTCTTCAGAGATCAATGTATTCAAGGTATATCTAGCAAAAGAAAAATATGTTGGAGTATGAAAGAGTTTGAATAAAAGAAATATCAAAGAAGTAGTAAAGATTCAAAGGGAGTATGAAATACTCACAGGTTAGTGAAACTCAATGGAAAATTGGATTCCCGTGTGGAAGCGGCGGACCAAGTCTGACCCGGGAGCTGAAGGGTCCCGGTGGAGAGCAGCCAGAGAGGGGGGGGGTCCATGGCAGGTGGGTGGTGGATAAGTAGTGGGGAAATGCACCTTCCAAATCTGTCATGTATATGTATAAATAAATAAAGCCCTTCCTATCCAATCTATGAATGTTCATGACCATTGTCAGCACTATGCTACATTTTTACTTTTATTTATACATATACAAGACAGATTTGGAAGGTGCATTTCCATTGAGTTTCACTAACCTGTGAGTATTTCATACTCCCTTTGAATCTTTACTACTTCTTTGCTATTTCTTTTATTCAAACTCTTTCATACTCCAACATATTTTTCTTTTGCTAGATATACCTTGAATACATTGATCTCTGAAGAAGGGAGATGTAGCTCCCGAAACGCGTCAGTTCACTATGTATCATACTCTACTATTATGAAATCTAAATATCATATCTAGGCTATTATTGAAACTAAGTGGTTACTTAGGAGATTTGCCTATATGCGATTTAACATTGTGCATGTTGTATACAATTTATAATATGGCTATTGAGCTATGCTATGTGTTATTTTAATACATGCTACCACTTTTATTCGTATTACTTGTTTATACAATGCAATAAAATTATATATTGTCTTACTTATCCATTGTACAATTCATTGATCTCCAGCCACTAGCACCCACCTCATATAAAGTCCCGCGGGCCAACTTTTTGCTGTTTCTATATGTTTTTGGGATGGAGGCGTGATTGGGTGGGAACCAGACCATTGCCCCTTTTTTTTTTTTCTTAAACCTACATATGACATTGATGATCATTGGCAGCTGCTTGGTATAATTGGATAATCATACACCTGACTCAAATCCTACTTGCAAGTGTACATAGTGTGCAAGTGTAAGAATTGATGCTGGTTTGAAGCCAAAGAGTAGTCACACCCACTATTGATTTGATTTGCAATTTTCTTCTGTTCGCTCACTTTGCATTATGTAACTTGATAAATTAAAATATACATTTTTGAAATTATTCTTACTTTACAGCATATCTTCACAGCTGCCGAAAACTTTTGCACAGTACTGTGTATACTGTATATATACATTTCCAGTAAATCTCTTCTATACATTCACATTTTCTATTTTTTGCATTGTTCGATTGCTCTAATTTTTATTAACAAAAATTACAAATCTTTATCAATTTACAAAAAGGTTTTAACAAGTCTCAGAGTGTCAGAAACGATGTATCAGACTGAGACAGAAAATGCAGTAAAATCACACCTTTAATGGAATGGTAAAAAAATGGTACAGAACAGTAAATGTAGTCAAAACACCTGCCAGGGGTTAGAAGCCAAAACGGGAAGTCAGGCGAGCAAGTTATCAGGAAACCAGAAACCAGCTTAGTCGGAGGCAGAGTAACAGGTTTAGGAACCAGAAGAGATGTCAGCAGGGCAAAGCCTTCTACAGGAACACAACAGAGAAACTCCAGATATGTTGACCAGGCGAAGGCAGGAAAGGAATGAACAAGGCAGCTTAAATTCCTGTAATATGTCTAATATGATTATTTTTTATGATTGTCAGCTCCATCTAGTGGCCATGATATGGTGTTTTCTTGATTGCAGTATTTCAGAAAAATGCCATTATTTGACCACTAGATGGTACTGACAATAATAGAAAATACATAGAAATCGTTTACCTAATGTTCTGTGAATGTGGAACCTTTTATATGGGCAAGACCAAACGCCAATTCTGGCGTAGGATAAAAGACCACATCTACTATGCAAAGGGCAACTTTCTATCAACACCGATTGGCAGACACATTGGCCTTTATCATAAAAACAACACCGAAGTGGTCAGATTTGCAGCACTGGAGAGAATCATGGAGAATCTTAGATGGGGTAATTTGATAAAATTATTTTACAACGGGAAGCACGTTGGATATATAGTTTGAGAGCAACAGAGTCCCCTGGGCTCAATGAGGCGTTGCGTTATAGATCATTATTATAACTGTTGTTTTCTATATTTTTTACCTCTTTCATAAATATTTACACCTTTTGGTGTGTCTTTATCTTCTATTATAGTTCTTTCCCCTTATGTGGAGATTGCTATGTCTGTTTCCTTGGTGGGGCTCTATCTAGCGAGATAATTATTCAGGTGCTACAGCTAGGCCTCTGTTAATGTAAGTAAGTATTATGAGTAGCCCCCCCCTTTTCCCCACCCCCCCTGCTTTTCTCCCCCCCCCTCTCCTTTGGTCAGGGCAACTCAAAGGTAGTATATTAATCCATATGTACATGCATATCTTTCATAGATCTTCCGCAATATAATCTTGTTCATTTTTTGTCGTCTACAACCTTGAGGCAAACATGGCACCTATTCTAGCCCCTTTTTTGTGGTAAACACTTCATTGGATACCATCTGCTGAATTTTGATTTCCTATAGTAAGTGCTTTGTGTGTACTACACTTTAAAATGTAAACACAAAAAGGGTCTTGATATTTTGTGCATCAATGAATTTATATTTCATATTTTACACGTAGATACTCCCCTGCTCAAATGCAGCTATCCCTGGGGATAGACTGTGTATGTCAGGGATTGGGTCAGCACTGCCATGTAAGCCATACGATTACATCTACATTAATGTATAAAAATGTTGACACCAATTGATCTGTATATTAAGACTCTAACACATTGTTTGTTTGTTTTAAGATAAATGTATCTGTACCCCCACAACTAAGTGGTCCTGAAGAAGCTATTGTGTAGTGAAACGCGTTGACCGTTGTTGGGACAAGAGCACCTGGATGATATGTATCAGTGTTTGGTGTTATGACTAATATTCTTGTCCAATGTCTAGCTGTGGGGTACACATATCATAGGGGTGATTATTCTCCCCTAAAAGGTTAGGTCTCCTTCAAACCTAACCCTTTCTATATATATGTTTTTGCATATGTTTTAACGCATTGCTGAAATAAACTTAATTTTTTATATAAATAAATTCTGGATATGTTGCATGTTGTGCCTAAAAAGTCCACCTATGCTCACAGAAGATATTAATGTGAGATATTCTTTTCCATAGAAAATACACATAGACAAACACGTGGGTTATTTGCAAAAGCTATTTGCCCTGTTTATTTTATAAATATATGTAGCGCTTCCCCCGTAGTACCTGCTTGAATATATTTGGTTCCTTACTCTGCTTCTCAACCCCAAGAACAGTCTCAGCCCCCCCTGGCAGTAATATTAGTGCAAATTCCAAAGTAAATGTACACAAGATTGTAGTGAACACCGGAATTATCTTTACTATGAAGTTTCCCAAGAATGGAACAAGCAGTATCAATATAATTGAGTAATAGCCAAATATATAGATCTATAGCAAATCAAACTGGGATAATAATGACTAGAGATAAAGAGCGGAAAACTCAAGGATAATATCCTACTGCTTTCAGGTGACTCCTTAAAGTGAATAACTCTGAAAACAGAGGTAACCACACAAAATGACAAATTACAGTAAGAATGAGAAAACTTCAATAGAGACGTCGCGAACATAAAATTTTATGTTCGCGAACTTCCGCAAATGTTCACGAACTGGCGAACCTCCATAGACTTCAATAGGCAGGAGAATTTTAAAACCCACAGGGACTCTTTCTGGCCACAGTAGTGATGGAAAAGTTGTTTCAAGTGGACTAACACCTGGACTGTGGCATGCCGGAGGGGGATCCATGGCAAAAATCCCATGGAAAATTACGTAGTTGACGCAGAGTCGGGTTTTAATCCATAAAGGGCATAAATCACCTAACATTCCTAAATTGTATGGAATAACGTGCTTTAAAACATCCAGTGTGTGAATACGATCAGGTATGATGTTGTATTGATCACGTAGTGTAAGGGTTACGCCCGCTTCACAGTGACAGACCAAACTCCCCGTTTAACACACCGCAAACAACCGCAAACAGTCCATTTGCAGTGGGCACAGTACAGTCTGTGGGCCTGACACTCACTGACAGGCAACTGCAATTATATTACAGAGGAAAAATTAAATTACTTTTTTATCTGCAAGGTGCTGTGCCACCCTATATGAGTGGTGGGCAGTGGGCACAGTACGGTCTGTGGACCTAACACTCACTGGCA
The DNA here is from genome assembly GCF_965119305.1 of Pelophylax lessonae. Classification (NCBI taxonomy): domain Eukaryota; kingdom Metazoa; phylum Chordata; class Amphibia; order Anura; family Ranidae; genus Pelophylax; species Pelophylax lessonae. The sequence goes on from NC_138777.1 coordinate 28,154,147, forward strand.
GGCAACTGCAATTATATTACAGAGGTAAAATTAAATAAATGTTTTATCTGCAAGGTGCTGTGCCACCTTATATGAGTGGTGGGCAGTGGGCACAGTGCAGTCTGTGGGCCTGACACTCACTGGCAGGCAACTGCAATTATATTACAGAGAAAAAATTAAATGATTTTTTTATCTGAAAGGTGCTGTGCCACCCTAAATGAGTGGTGGGCAGTGGGCACAGTACAGTCTGTGGACCTGACACTCATTGGCAGGCAACTGCAATTATATTACAGAGGAAAAATTCAATTATTTTTTTATCTGCAAGGTGCTGTGCCACCCTATATGAGTGGTGGGCACTGGCAGTGGGCACAGTTCAGTCAGTGGGCCTGACACACACTGGCAGGCAACTGCAATTATATTAAAGGGTAAAAATGAAATTACTTTTTTATCTGCAAGGTACTGTGCCACCCGATATGAGTGGTGTGCACACAGTACAGTCTGTATATATATATATATAGAAAAAAATAAATAAAAGCAGACTGATATACCAGCCCTAAAAAGGGCTTTTTGGGGTGCTGTCAGGATGCTGTCCTTACAGCAGGAGTGGACACAGAACACTGGCCTAGCTAATGATTTCCCTTTTAAGTTTCATGATTTTTGCCAGTAAAAAATTGGTGCCGTTTGTAAATTTTGGCATCCTGTCAGTAAATATCACTTCGGGGGGGTTGGCAACACTGCCAGGACGTCACATGACAGCCAGCAGTATGGAAGTGGGTAAACTACTAGGGGCCACATATATGTTCTGCTAGTCTCCGACAGATTTTTTTTTCTACCCCATCCACCTAGCAAAACATTTTAGAGGAAAAAAATTCAGATTTTGGAAACAAATTATTTAGTGTGTAAGTGAATGTAGATTGCGATGGATGTGAGCCCAGCCATGTGCCTTATTGCACTGTGTCACCAGAGGGAGATCTTGTCATTCGGTTGTCGTCTTCTCCGTCCTCTGTGTGTATTCAGCTCTCATCCCAGATTCTGCACTACCACTACGGCGCTGGAGTAAATAACAGCCGTTACCTGACAGATGAAAGCTCATTATATGCCGCTGTTCTTCGGGCAGCAAGTAAAGATTCTGCAATGTCATTTTTGCAGACTTTCTCCTACCAATTATATGTCTACCAGTATCAATAAGAACCGAACAGGGGTTAGAGGCATATTTATTTAAAAAAAAATATGGTGGAATACAAGTATCTTTGTGTACCTGCAACCTAGTATATTCTCTATATGATGCTGCTGTTACCTGAATGCCAAATTTACCACTTGCTCTCCGGAAGATATACCCCCTTCATGACCAGGCCATTTTTTTGGCACTGTGTTACTTTAACTGACAATTGTGCAGTCACAAACAAAGTTTATTTAATTTTTATCCCCAAAAATAGAGCTTTCTTTTGGTGGTATTTGATCACCACTGTTTTTTTTTTTTTTTTTTGCGCTATAAACAAAATATAAAAAAAAGCTGAAAATATTTAAAAACAAACAATATTTTTTACTTTCTGCTATAAAACATATCCAATAAAAAAAATGTAAAAATATTGTTATTCTCTTTGAAAACTCAATAAAAAAATTACTTGAAAAAGAAAAAAATTAAAAAAATCGAATTTCTTCATAAATTTAGGCCAATAATCTGCTACATATTTTTGGTAAAAAGAAAAAAAAAAAATCCCAATAAGTGTATATTGATTGGTTTAGGTTAGAGATATGCAAACTGTGGCTCTCCAGCTGTTGCAAAACTACAAGTCACATTATGCCTCTGCCTTTGGGTGACATAAATGTGGCTGTAAGAGTTTTGCTATGCCTCATGGCACTTGTAGTTCTGCAACAGCTGGAGGGCCACAGTTTGCATATCCCTGGTTTAGGTGAACGTTATAACATCTAGACACCATGGGATATTTATTGGAAATTGTATTTATTTATTTATTTTTATATACTAGTAATGGTGGCGATCAGCGGCTTACAGTGGGACTTTAATAGTATGGCAGGCAGTCTGACACTTAACACGGGCGGTGCGCCCCCAACGGACTCCGTTTTGCTCAGTGGGGATTGATCCGCTGATCCCCACTGAGCAGGCGGGTGACAGATCCGTCTCCGCTCTGTGTGCAGGGGAGATCAAATGAAAACAGACCGCCTGTCCATTCTCATCAGATCCCATCCGATCTGATCCTCCAGACGGATGGAAAATAGGGTTTCCGGATTTCATGGACAAGATCGGATCGGACAGCAGCCTGTGTCAGCGGAAATGTCTCCGCTAGGGATGATCGAACGGTTCGGGTCGACCAATCGGTTCGACCCAAACATTGGGTGTTCGAAATTCGGCCGAATTCCCGAACTTTCTGCGGTAAAAGTTCGGAATTCGGCAACCAGAACCGCCCAAAATGCAATGGGACAGGAACTGGGCTTTAAAAGCTCATGATTGACCCAGAAACATCAGTAAAATGTGATTGGAGTGACTATGGGTCCAGAGGCCAATCAGGAGTGAATACGCCCCCCAGTATATAACATAGCCCCGCCAAAACTCTAGCACTGTAATACAGAGGCTGTGGAAGAGAGTAGAAGCATTTGTGTTTCTCCTGCTGCTTGTAAAGCTCCAGTGTCATTTTGCAATTATTAGTGCGAGGAAAGGGATATGCAGTGTAGTTAGGGTACTATATACCACTATAGTTAGATTCAAAAATCTCGTTTTTGTAGGGATAGCTTTAGGTGTCAGGGTGACCGTAGTGTAGTTTAGGGTGAACTGACTCTGCCATGTCAGGGTGACCGTAGTGTAGTTTAGGGTGAACTGACTCTGCCATGTCAGGGTGACCGTAGTGTAGTTTAGAGTGAACTGACTCTGCCATGTCAGGGTGACCGTAATGTAGTTTAGGGTGAACTGACTCTGCCATGTCACGGTGACTGTAGTGTAGTTTAGGGTGAACTGACTCTGCCATGTCACAGTGACTGTAGTGTAGTTTAGGGTGAACTGACTCTGCCATGTCAGGGTGACCAAACTCTGCCATGTCAGGGTGACCCCACTATGCAGATTCTGGGTTAGGGGTATACATATATATATATATATATATATATATCAAAAACGACAATTTTTAAGAACTTTTTTTTGCCTGATTCATAGTCTCTGGGGCATGACCCAGAACCCTAGGCACTTTTTAGGGGCATTTATTGGGTTTTAGGGCTTCAAAATGGTAATGGTGTTTTTTGATTCCAGAAGTTTGAGTCCCATTGATTTCAATGGGGTTCTGAAATCCGAACTAAACTTTTGGGAAATTTGGGTGTTCTGGTCGAACCAAACTTTTTAAAAGTTCGATCATCCCTAGTCTCTGCTGACATCCACTGCTCCATAGAGGTGCATGGGGCATCCGATCAGGTCCGCCTGAAAAACTGATCAGAAAGCCCGTCTGAAAGGGGCCTTAGGGCTTTAGTTACTAAAGCTAGAGAGGGCAAAATTAGTCACAATTCTGCAGAGAATCAGCTTCCAGGTTTTATAGCTAAAGCTTAAATATACAAGGTTAGATGCTGATTGGTTTCTCTGCAGAATTGTGACAAATTTTGCCCTCTCTAGCTTTAGTAAATAAACCCCTGACACCTATTGGGAACCAGTAACACTAATACAGTGATCAGTGCTAAAAAATATGCACTGTCACTGTAATAATGACACTGGCTGAGAAGGGGTTAATATCTAGGGCCTATCAAAGGATTAAATGTGTGCCTAACCAGTGTTTATGTGTGTACTGTGTGCTGCTTTTACTAAGGGATGTGCTGGTTTTTATTCCCTGCTTTGTAGGGAAACAAAAACCTGCACATCCCTGCTGACAGGACAGAGCTCTGTATTGTTTACATACACAGAGCTCTGTCCTGTCTTCCTCCTCGCTGATCAGCAGATGCCGGTAGTCATCCATTGACCAGCACCCACTTATCAGCTTGTGCTGTGTCTAACCACAGCACAGCCAGCGCGCGAGTGCTCCCTACCTGGAAGTGCCAGATCACGTACTAGGTAAATGATCTGGCACAGGTGAGCCACTCTGCCACCGCATAAGGTCATTATGCGGTCGGCAAGTGATTAAAGGGAAACTCCATCATCAGTTTATCTCCCCCTACCCCTCCCCCAACCTCTTCCTGAAGTCCTCCTTGGATGGTTTTTTTTTTTTCTTTTTCTTTTTAAACCCTCTACATCCTTTTTTTTTTTTTTTTTTGCAGTCTTCATGCTGGTATGTTGACATTATTAAAGAGATTTATTAAACTGGAGCACTCAGAATCTGGTGCAGCTGTGCATGGTAGCCAATCTACAATTAAACGTCAAACTTGAGCTAGTTCAATTCAGATTCAGAATACTTTTTTATTCCCCAAGGCAAATTACTAAAATTACTATTGCATTCAACAAGACAATGAAAATATTACAATAACAAGGCACAACAATAATATAATAACCAATAACAGCAAGTAATACCACATAAAATGAAATGAAAGCGGTACTGTAATCAACCACGCCATCCTGTAACAGAAAATAACGGAAAATCAAATGACCAATATGAACATTACACCACTTTCTCTAACAACAAAATCATTACACCAACCAATATAAAAAAACACATAACAATCTGGATCATAATCCAGATTAAACCCCCACATCCAACACTCAAAGAGAAGAATTATATAATTTGATAGCCACAGGCAATAAAGGATTTTCTGTGTTGCTCTGTGGTGCATTGTGGTTGTAACAATCTATTCATGAATTAATAAGTTCAATTAGGCTTGGACAATAAAAAGCTGATTGGTTTCTAAGCAGATCTGCACCAGAGTTTGCACGCTCCAGTTTTAGTAAATCAACCCTCATGGGTCTTTTCTTCTTCGGTTGTGGTAGTGGGCAGGCCTTCAAAAAGGGGGCTGAAGACCCCCACAACCACCGGGCCAGGGTTGTGGGTAAGAGGCCCTTGATCTCTACTTCATGGGGATAAGGTGTTTTGCTAAGGGGATCCTCCTTGCAAGATACCCCCCCCCCCCCCCACTGTGTTGAGGGCCTGTGGTCTGGTCTGATTCAGGAGGAAGTAAGGGAAGAGGAAAGCGCCTCTTGAGTGTGGTAAATGTAAATTTTAATACAAGACAATGTAGTAACTTACATGTAAGTAAGCAAGTCAGTGCATGGCGCTCCGAGGGCGGCTGTTGGTGGTTGCATCCAGGTGTCCAGGCGATAGCTTGGTGTCCGGGGAACTGAAGAAACCCGCTCTAGCCTTCCGGATTCACAGGGCAACGATGGAGACTGGTGCGGCGGCCGACGGTCGGCGGCAGCGTCTGACGTCACACAGGTATGAATGGGTAGTGTGGGCAGTCTGGGCTCACAGCGCGTTTCGGAGCATGCGCGAATGTCCGGTAAGGATCTGGAGTGGAATTATGGGGAGACCTCAAGCTTTTTTTTTTTTTTGCTTGGGGTTACCTCTTAAAGAGGATCTTCATCTTAGAAAGAAAAAAAATACCAGTCAGCAGCTACAAATACTGTAAAATAAAAGGACACTCACCTGTCCAAGGTTACAGTGCCATCTGGGCTATTTCTTCACTGGTGTTTGGGTCCCCAATGCCAGAATGTTTAGTGTGGGAAGCCGGCCGTGTTCCGTGTTCTGTGACCCAATGCTGCATTAGGATGTGCCCACGAGTCCTGGGCTCACAGGAAGTGGGTTAGGTGGTACTGGCCATCATTCAACCCCAATGATGGGTAGCGCTGAACCTTGGAGCAGTAAGTCGGGGGGGGGGGGGGTTAGCACTGAGCATTAGATGAGTACTGCAGTGAAAGCTACAGATTCATGGCAGAGTAATACAAAAATAATCAAAATTTGATGTCTGCTTCAAGATTATAGTATGAAGTGATCATTTGCAATATTTCCCATGTGTGATGAAGGTGCATAGTGATGAGTAATGATGAGCCAAACGTACCTGGGCTCAGTTTGAGGTGGGTTCGGGGAACATTACTAAAGTCTGGGTGCCAAATCTGAACCCCACTGAAGTCAATAGGAGCCAAATGATACAAAACAGTAATGACCATTTTCTAGGCCAGTGGTCTCCAAACTGTGGCTGAGGGGGCAAATGTGGCCATTTGTTTTACCTTTATCTGGCCCTTGGGTCACTATTCCTTACACTGACACCAATAGTGGGGCATAATTCCTGCCACTAATACCAACAATGGGGCACTGTTCCTCCCACTGACACCAATAGTGGGCCCTAATTCCCCCCACTGATACCAACAATGGGGCACTAGTCCTCCTACTGATACCAATGATGGGGCACTATTCCTTACACTGACACCAATAGTGGGGCATAATTCCTGCCACTGATACCAACAATGGGGCACTGTTCCTCTTACTGATACCAACAAACAGGCACTATTCTTCTCGCTGATACCAATGTTAGGTCATTCTTTACTCCCATTGACACAAGGGCATTTTCTACTCATACTGGCCACAGTCCGGCCTTCTCAAAGTCTGAAGGACAGTAAACTGGCCCTTTGTTTAGAAAGTTTGGAGACCCCTGGTCTAGGCTATCAGGCAAAGGGTTCTCAAACAGATGGCATGAGAGCTGGGCACTGCATGTATCAAAGCTTCAAGTGAAACACTAAAAATGCAAAATTCCTTTAAAGGATAAGTTTCACCTTTCTGAACATGTTACACCCTAAGTACGGGTGTTCAGCAACCACCCCCCACCACGCCGATGGCCCCCACATCGTGACAGCAGGCGGGAGATCCGCTCCCCAAACTTGCTGTCAAAATTTGAAAACAGCACGGCAATGCAGGGCTCCGCCCATACGGTCATGTCATTCATTCACAGAGCTCTGTAGCCTCAAGCGCTTGGTAGTTTATTCATTTCATTGGACAGAATATTAATTCATTGCAGAAATAAAAAAGCTCCCAAGCACTACACACCTAACACTTAGGCGCATTTAGACGCGTTACCCGTGTTTAGTTGATGCCATCAGTAATCTATCAAATCACTTTCAGAGTCAGATGTCAGGGTCAGTTGTCAGAGTCACTTTCCAGTTGTCAGAGGTCAGAGTCATGAGTCAGTTTCAGAATCAGTGGAATGGGAAAGCATGTGACTTTCCGCCCTTCTTCCTACATTGCATCTCTGTCATTACTCAGCATTGACTTCATAATGATGACAGCAGCAATGTTTTTTTTTTTTTAAATGCCACAACTGTAGGAACCATAACCCCTTGACCTACGGAAGATTTACCCCCTCCCCCCTTCAATACCAGGCCATTTTTTGAGATACAGCACTGTGTTACTTTAACTGACAATTGCATGGTCCTGCAATGCTGTACACAAATGAAATGTATGTATTTGTATTTTTGTAATTTATGTATTTTGATCACTTCTGCAAATAAGTTGTTTTTTTCCTTTACTGATGTGCGTTGATGAGGCTGAACTGATGGACACTGATGAGGCAGCACTGATGATGCAGCACTGATGGGTACTGATGAGGAAGCAATGAAGGCAGCACTGATGGACACTGATAGGCAGCACTGATGAGGAGGCACTGATGGGTACTGATGAGGCAGCACTGATGGGTACTGATGAGGCAGCACTGATGGGTGCCAATGATGTAGCACTGATGGGTACTGATGAGGCGGCACTTAAGGCAGCACTGATGGGTACTGATGGGCACTGATGAGGCAGCACTGATAATGCAGCACTGATGGGTACTAATGAGGCAACACTGATGGGCACTGATAGGTGGAACTGATGGACACTGATAGGCAGCAATGATGAGGAGGCACTGATGAGTACTGATAGGCAGCACTGATGAGGAGGCAATAATAGGCACTGTTGGGGCTGTACTCATAATCAGGATACTGATGATCAGTGCCCTGATTATCAGTGTAAAGGTCCCACATTACAATTGCTGGTTATTGGCTGTCCTCTCCTCACACTGTGACAGGAAAGGAATGCACGAACGTTTACATAATAGGACACAACTGATCACGTGGTAAAGGGGCACTGTGATTGGCCCTTAACCCTGATCTACGAGAGCGCGTCGGTTGCGTGCCTCAGCGGGTGCATGATTCTGGGAGGACGTCCATGGATGCCCTTCCAGTACTAGACGACCGCACTGTTGCTGTCTTTTGGCTATAGCCTGGTCATAAAGTGGTTAAACATGATTTCCCTTTGGGATTATGACATTTTGGTTGCAGGGGATGCCAAAAATCTGATTTGTATCTTAGTGCAAACTTCTGGGAAAATCAGTAAGCCAATCACACAAGCAGGAAATGACATTTTCAGGGGGTGTTCCCTACAGAAAATTACAGCGACGCAGATTAAAAAGTAAAGGTTGTTTTTAATAACATTCAATTATCATTTGACTTGTATTGCAATTATTGTATACACTTTATTATTTTTTTAATTATTACTATTAGCATTTTTTTTCCCAGGACAGTGGAGTTACCCTTTAAATGAAAAACGCGGATTTAAACATGAATGAAATTAAAATGAGTTTTGAAATACCGGTAAGATGTTAAAGCTTACATGAGATTTTATTATTTTATTAGTGATGAACCTGAAAAAAAAAGAGAAAAAAGTTGACCATGGATTACAAAACATGAAAAAAAAACAACGGGACTTGACCCGTGTTGTGGATAATATATACATCTAATGTTCTACACGCGCGCTCACACACGCGCACACACACGCGTGCGTGCACACACACACACCAAAGAGAGCCTACAGATTTTAAATCTTAATCTAGAAAGAGGCATCAATCAATAGGCAGCCCGGCTTAGCCCGCCCATGGACGCCCTCCCAGAACTAGACAACCGCACTGTTGCTGTCTTTTGGCTATAGCCCGGTCAGAAAGTGGTTAAACATGATTTCCCTTTGGGATTATGACATTTTGGTTGCAGGGGATGCCAAAAATCTGATTTGTATCTTAGTGCAAACTTCTGGTAAAATCAGTAAGCCAATCACACAAGCAGAAAATGACATTTTCGGGGGCGTTCTGTATAGAAAATAACAACAGCTGCAGATTGAAAAGGAAAGGTCATTTTTAATAACATTTAATTACAATTTGACTTGCATTGCAACACAATATTATTATTTATTTTTTTATTATTTGCTATTTTTTTTCCCAGGACAGTGGAGTTACCCTTTAAATGAAAAATGCAGATTTAAAAATGAATAAAATTAAAATGAGTTTTGAAATACCGGTAAGATGTTAAAGCTTACATGATATTTTATTATTATTTTATTAGTGAAGCTTACATGATATTTTATTATTATTTTATTAGTGATGAACTTAAAAAAAAAAAAGAGAGAAGTAAGTGGGCCATGGATTACAAAAAATGAAAAAAAGAATGGGACTTGACCCGTGTTGTAGATAATATATACATTTAATGTTCTACACATGCACACACACCAAGGAGATCCTACAGATTTTAAATCCTTAGCATGCACACACACACACTAAAGAGACCCTACAGATCTTAAATCCTTATCTAGAAAGAGGCATCAATCAATAGGCAGCCCGGCTCAGCCTGTCCATGGACGCCCTCACAGAACTAGATGACCGCACTGTAGCTGTCTTTTGGCTATAGCCCAGTCAGAAAGTGGTTAAACATGATTTCTTTTTGAGAGGTTGACATTTTTGTTGCAGGGGATGCCAAAAATCTGATTTGTATCTTAGTGCAAACTTCTGGTAAAATCAGTAAGCCAATCACACAAGCAGGAAATGACATTTTCAGGGGTGTTCTGTATAGAAAATAACAACAGCTGCAGATTGAAAAGGAAAGGTAATTTTTTATAACATTTAATTACAATTTGACTTGCATTGCAACACAATATTATTATTTTTTTTTATTATTTGCTATTTTTTTCCCAGGACAGTGGAGTTACCCTTTAAATGAAAAATGCAGATTTAAAAATGAATAAAATGAAAAAGAGTTTTGAAATATGTTAAAGCTTATATGAGATTTTATTATTTTTATTTTATTAGTGATGAACCTGAAAAAAAAAAAAAGAGAAAAAAGTTGACCATGGATTACAAAACATGAAAAAAAAAAACAACGGGACTTGACCCTTGTTGTGGATAATATATACATTCAATGTTCTACACATGCACACACACGCGGGCGCACGCACACACCAAAGAGAACCTACAGATTTTAAATCTTAATCTAGAAAGAGGCATCAATCAATAGGCAGCCCGGCTCACCCCGCGCAGTGTATTTCAATTATTCCACATGAACGCTGACCGTTTGATTGGAGAGAGAGAGTGGAGAACTCAGGCTATTTTCTCTGGCATTTAATGGGATTTCATTTCTCTTCGCGCCGTGGAATAGTCAGCCGCAGCCGCCCAGGGAGAGCAGGCAGCGAGCTGTGCTGCCGGTTATCAATAGCAGGGCAATGATCGATAACTATTCCAGGCTGTTTTCAATCGCTTGACGGCTGCCTTCTGCCAGCCATCAAGGCGAGCCGGGGCCCCCTGACCATGGAAAGCATCATAGTTTATCATGAAGAGCGATTGACGGGACGCTCAAGGGGAGATGAAATGCGCCTGCCGGAGGTGTGAGTGCTGGGTCGTTTACATGCTCTGTGAGGTTGTGCCATGCGCTCGGCTCCTGCAGCTTCACCGCTGACTCTTCTTTCTGTTCGGCTACAGGTTCACTTCTTGTTTTTAACCACTTTAAGACCGGAAGGATTTGCCCCCTTAATGACCAGGCCCTATTTTGCGATCTGGCACTGCGTTAAATTAACGGACAATTGCGCGGACGTGCAATGCTTTACCTAAATAAAATCGATATCCTTTTTTTTCCCACAAATGGAGCTTTCTTATGGTGATAGTTGATCACCCATGCGATTTTTATTTTTTGCACTATAAACAAACAAAGAGCGACAATTCTGAAAAAAATATATATATTTTTCACTTCCTGCTATATAACATTCCCAAAAAAAATAAATTTAAAAATCAAACATTTTAGGCCAATTTGTTTTCTGCTACATGTTTTTGGTAAAAAAAAATCCCAATAAGCGTATTTTGATTGGTTTGCGCAAAAGGTCTTGTGTCTACTAACTACGGGAAAGATTAATTTCATTTTTATATATATATATATTTTTTTTTTACTAGTAATGGCGGCGATCTGCGATTTTTTGCGGGACTGCGACATTGCGGCGACAGATCGGACCCCTGACTGACATTTTTTACACTTTTGGGGTACCAGTGACATTACTACAGTAATCAGTGCTAAAACTATGTTACTGTTATATATGTACTGTTACTGTAAAAATGACACTGGCAGGGAAGGGGTTAACTTTATTGGTGATCAAGGGGTTAAGTGTGTCCCTAGGGGCGTGATTCTAACTGTTATGGGGCGTGGCTAGTGAAGTAATCACACAGACATATGATCCTATACAGCAGGATCGCATAGCCTCTGTCATTACTTCAGTGAGAATGACAGACGGCTGTGTTTGCATCAGCCGTCTGTCTTTCTCCCTCTCCTGTGGAAGATCGCAAACGGCTGGCGGGCATCAGAGCCGCCGGTCACACGCACTGACTAGGCAGGGAACAAGCGGGGGCAGGAGCGCGCCGCCGGTGGCGTGCGCTCGCCCCCTACAGGCTCTTTGACAAGTGACGTAGTACTACGTCGCTTTGCCTGTAAGCGGCTGCGTGCCACAATAAATGTACAGGAGGCGGTCGTTATGTGGTTAACCACTTGCCAACCAGTCACTGGGACTGTACTGCGGCAAAGCGGTTCGATTCCGTCCAGCGACGTAGACCTACGTCACTGGACTCCGCCCCCTGTAGGCAGCGCTCGCACGCCGCCGGAGGCACGCTCCCGCTGTTTTCAGTCACAGTGTGAGTCGGGCCAGGGGAGGAGCGGCGGCGATCGCCGCTGCTCTTCCCCGATCGTCGGGGAATCGAGTTTGGAGATTTGCCCGCTTGTGTAAACAAAGCGGGCGGATCTCCTAAGTGACAGACAGGGTCAGATTGCAGGGTTCAGCATAGCTGAACCTGCGATCTGTCCTTGTGTCACTCAGTCACCCCCCCACACATGTCAGTAAGCACCAGGCATATATTAACCCCTCCCTCTCCAATACAATTAACCCCTTCCCTGCCAGTGTCATTTTTACAGTAACAGTGCATATTTATAGCACTGATTACTGTAGTAATGTCACTGATACCCCCAAAAGTGTCACAAAATGTCAGTCAAGGGTCCGATCTGTCCGCCGCAATGTCGCAGTCCCGCAAAAAAAATCGCAGATCGCCGCCATTACTCGTTAAAAAAAAAACACCAAAAATGACAGAAATCTTTCCCTTAGTTAGTAAACGCAATAATTTTTGCGCAAACCAATCAAAATACGCTTATTGTTATTTTTTTTTACCAAACATAGGTAGCAGAAAACAAATTGGCCAAAAATTTAAAAATATTTAGATTTTTACATTTTTTGGGGGGGGGGGATTTCATATAAAAAAATGTTAAAAATATTGTTATTTTTAAAAAAAAAACGCTCTTTTTTTGTTTATAGCGCAAAAAGTAAAAATCGCATAGGTGATCAAATACCACCAAAAGAAAGCTCTGTTTGTGGGAAAAAAAGTACAGCATTGCACGACCGCGCAATTGTCAGTTAAAGTCGCACAGCGCCGAATCGCAAAAAGTGGCCTGGACATAAGACAGCAAAATCCTCCGATGGTAAAGTGGTTAATGGACAATTTTGAAAAAAAATATATATATATATTTTTCACTTTCTGCTATATAACATTTCCAAAAAATTTACTACATATTTTTGGTAAAAAAATATATCGCAATAAGCGTATTTTGATTGGTTTGCGCAAAATTATTATTGCGTCTTCTAACTACGGCAAGGATTTATGTAATTTTTATTGTTTTTTTATTTTTACTCGTAATGGCGGCGATTTGAGATTTTTAGCGGGGCTGGGACATTGCGGTGGACAGGTCAGACCCCTAACTGACATTTTTGACACTTTTGGGGGTACCAGTGACACAGTAATCAGTACTAAAAATATGCACTGTTACTGTAATAATGACACTGGCAGGGAAGGGGTTAACATTGTGGGTGATTAAGGGGTTAAATGTGACCCTAGGGGAGTGATTCTAACTGCGGGGGGGGGGGGGGCGTGGCTTCTGAGATGACCACAGACACGTGTGATCCTATATAGAAGGATCACAGGCTCTCTGTGATCATTTCAGGGAGAAGGACGGTCGGCTGTGTTTACAACAGCCGACCATCCTTCTTTCTCTGCGGGGAGCGATCGTGGGTGTCAGGTGACAATTGGAGCCGCCTGACCCACGCATCAGCTTCCCCGCTAACGATCAGGGGCGGGAGTGCACCGGCGGCGGCGTGCGTTGCCCCTAGCTCCTCCCAGGCGAGCAACGTAGACCTACGTCATTTTGCCTGAACGAGCCAGCCTGCCGCAGTAAATATAACGTAAGCGGTCAGGAACTGGTTAAATGTGTGCAAATTATTTAGACCAATTTTAAGTCTGAATACCATGCACTTTATGCCTAAATGTTTGTAGAAGCCAGGTCATCAAGCCTGTATGAGCTTGTCGGCTTTTTTGTTCCAAAACTAGTACTGATATTAAAGTGATTATAAAGTCTTAGGGTTTTTTTATTTAAAAGTAAAAAACATGTCATACTCACTTGCTCTGTGTATTGGTTTTGCATAGAGCAGCCCCAATCCTCCTCTTCTGGGGACCCCCGCCAGCGCCCTGGCTCCTCCCTCCTGCCGAGTGCCCCCATAGCAAGCAGCTTCCTATGGGGGTACCTGAGCCGAGCCGCTGCTCTGTGTGTCCATTCAGACACAGAGCTGTGGCTCGGCCCGCCCCCTCCCTCTCCTCATTGGCTCCCTGACTTTGATTGACAGCAGTGGGAGCAATGGCACTCGCTGCTGTCTCAGCAAATGAGGAGGGAGAGCCGTGGGCAGCTCCGGTAAGTATTGGGGGGGCTGAGGAGTGCTGCTGGACACACAAGGTTTTTTTTATCTTAATAAATAGAATGCATTAGGATAAACAACCCTTCTTCCTTTACAATCCCTTAAATATGAAATTGACCATTGACTTTGACCACTTGCCTACTGGGCCTTTTCACCCCCTTCCTGCCCAGGCCAATTTTCAGCTTTCAGCGCTGTCATACTTTGAATGATAATTGCACGGTCACTGTACTCATATTTCAATTTTATAATTGTTTTTCCCCACAAATAGAGCTTTCTTTTGGTGGCATTTGATCACCACTGGGTTTTTTATTTTTTGCTAAACAAATTAAAAAGACCAACATTTTTGAAAACAGTTTTTTTTCTTCGTTTCTGTTATAAAATGTTGTAAATAAGTACATTTTCTCCTGCACTGATGGGCACTGATGAGGCGACACTGATGGACACTGATGAGGTGGCACTGATAAGATGGAACTGATATGCACTGATGAGGAGGCACTAAAATGCAGCACTGATATGCAGCACTGATGGCCACTGATAGGTGGCACTGAAATGCAGTACTGATGGGAACTGATAGGCTGCACTGATGGGCACCAATATGTGGCACTGATTGGCACTAAAAGGTGGCACTGATGGGCACTGATAGGTGGCACTAATAGGCGGCACTGATAGGCAGCACTGGTGGGTGGCACTGATAGATGGCACTGATAGATGGCCCTGATAGGCAGCACTGACGAGAAGGCACTGACAGGCAGCATTGATGGGCACTGATTGGCATCTGTGACTGACGGGCACTGACAGGCATTACGAATGGGCACTGATTGGTGCCCTGGCTCCTCCCTTCTCCTCACAGATGCCATTGACACAGACAGAGGGACTCTCCCCCCCCCCCCGTTCCTGCGTCACTGGATTTGATTGACAGCAGTGGGTGCCAATGGCTCCTGTTGGTATCAATCTGTCCAGTGAGGTGAGAGACAGAGGCTGGAGCCTCTGCGCTCGTGAAAATCGCTGGATTGGATCGGGCTAAGGTAAGAAAAAAAAGGGGAGGGAGGTCTGGGGGGAGCTGCAGCAAGGATTCTTTTATCTTAAAGTGATTGCAAAGTCAAATTTTTTTTAAATAACAAACATGTTATACTTACCTCCTCTGTGCAGATGGTTTTGCCCAGAGCAGCCCAGATCCTCCTCTTCTCGGGTCCCTCTTCCGTGCTCCTGGCCCCCCCCTCCTGTCGAGTGCCCCCACAGCAAGCAGCTTGCTATGGGGGCACCGAGCTGAGTCACAGCTCCCTGTTTCCATTCAGACACGGAGCCACGACCCAGCCCCCTCTGGTGTCTTAGCCAATGAGGAGGGGAGTCCCGGGAAGCTGAGACACACCTACAACATCACTGGATAAAGATGGGCTCAGGTAAGTATTAGGGGGGCTGCTGCACACAGAAGGTTTTTTAATCTTAATGCACAGAATGCCTTTTAATGTAGAGAAGGCATTAAGGTGAAAAACCTTGAGGCTTTACAAGCACTTTATTTTCTAGAACAGTTCAAGCTATTCAAATTCTTTAACACCAAACTCATCAAGTCATGGATCTGGAAGTCCATTTGGAACAGACAAGCAGGGCTGGTGCTAGACTATTTTACGCCCTAGGCAAGACCAGCTACTTGCGCCCCCCCGAAAAAAAAAAAGAAAGGGGTTAAAAACTCTTCTATGTCATACCCAGTGACCCCGATCCGATGGTTCCTCCATGTTATGCTTTCATACCCAGTGACCCCCATATTCCTCCATGTCACACCCGGGGACCCTAATGTCCCTCCGTGTCACACCCAGGGACTTTGATGTTTTCCATGTCACACCCTTGGACCCCAATATTCCTCAATGTCATGCTGTCATACCCACTGACCCTGCTGTTCCTCCATGTCACACCCAGGGACCCCCCTGTTCCTCCATGTCATTCTGTCATACTCAGTGACCCCAATGTTCCTCTATGTCAGACCCTGATGTTTTTCCATGTCACAGTTGGGGACCCTGACGTTTCTCCATGTCATACCTGGGGACCCTGGTGTTTCTCCGTGTCACACTTGGGGACCCCAATCCCCCATGGCACACCCAGGGACCCCAATTCGTCATGGCACCCCAAACTCCTGTTACACCCGGTGACCCCTATCCTCCATGTCACACCTGGTGACTCTGATTCCCCATGGCACACCTGGTGACCCTGATTCCCTTTCATACCAGGGATGCTCCATGTAACACCCAGGGACACCGATCCCCTGTTCTGGGGACACTAACTGGGCGGTATGAAGAGAGTGGCCCCCACTCTGCCCTCCTTCACAGTGATCCTGCTGATTCCTTCTCTCAGGACGCTTCTCTCCTGGACTACAGTGCTCACCACAGCTCCAACCGGCTCCTGGTGGAGGGAAAAGCAGCAGTCAGAGAGCTCCGCATGTCCTTCCTCACCAACCTCCTCAGACTATTCTGGTGCCTCGTCGCTTCTGCCCCAGTAAAGGTTCTGCCCTCCAGTGCCGAGCTCCGGCTCAGGTTCAGCTCTCCTCTGCTCCCTGCTTAATACCGACCCAGGGAAATGAACGGCTGCCTACCAGCTCAGTGCAGAGAGTCACTTTCTCCCTGGGGTTAAGGCCATTCAGCTTAAGCTGAAAAGGATCATCATGCAGGCAGCACTCTGGTGGGCTCCATTCCTGCTTCTTGGTGCCCCTCCATCAGTGGTGGAAAGCCAGGGCCTGATAGTTCCGCCCCTGCCCAAGACACCTGGCATCTTTCTCTGTCCCTTCTTCCTCCCCTACCGCCACCTCTCCTCTCAGCTCACAATAATCATTCATGATGAAGAGAGAGTGCCGACTCCTGGCTGCACCACTAGGTGGCAATGTGCCCTAGGCGGCTGCCTAGTTTGCCTAGTGGAAGCACCGGCCCTGCAGACAAGGTCATTCCCCAAACGTTTGGCACCGAGTTAAGAGTCCACAATTGCATACGATGTCTTTGTAGGCTGTAGTTTTAACAGTACCCTTCCCAGGAAACACCTGAACTCAATCAATTAGAGTGGCGTACACATACTTTGTTCATATAGCGTCATTAAAACTGCATTGCTAGTGCGGTCATCATGCAGCAGATGCTTCAATATATAGGTCCACATTCTACTTTTTATTTTCTCTCTGGTCTCTGGAAGTGGCTCCATTTCAGTAATATGCATCCACTTCTGATCAAAGAAAGAAATCTCTAGAAAGCTTATTTCCAGCCAGCAGAAGATCTTGGGATAAGCCTTGAGGAATTACCATTATCAGCGGCACATTTAGGTACTTTACTCGGCAAAACTTCAGTTGTGTATGGTGTAATTTGTAGCTGGAGATAAGCCAATCTATAGGACAAAGGAAACAGTATGGAATGAGTGCTACATCACATGAACAAGCGGCCCAGAGACAGAGAGAATAATCGCATCCATCCATCTCGAAGAAGAGGGCGAAATGCTTCATTTGACATAGTAATGCTGAGCGGCACCTCCTATAATTAGCAGTGTTTATAAGAGTAGAGGAGCAAGGTAAACGCTCAGATAAATTGGGTCATTACTGTTTACCGTCAATAGAAATGAAAATGCAAAAGATCGACAGAGTCTCATTGTGAATTCCAATTTCTATTGTCCACTCTTTAACCGTAGTCCGTCACCTGGAAAAGCTCAGTTGGCCATGTAGCAGTTTAGTAATTAGTTTTTCACTGATTCTGTCATTGTTTAGATTAATGTCACAGTATACTACTAAGCTAAGACAATTATCTGGGAATCAAGGTACAGATGAGTGTCCAGAATCCCCGGCTTAGTTTAATTTGCCTACAAACCTAATCTATGGTGTGCCTGATCTCATTAGGGATAGCTCATAATTCTCTAGGCCAGGGGTCTCCAAACTTTCTAAATAAAGGGTTCAGTTTTTTTGTCCTTCAGACTTTAGGGGGAATGGACTGTGGCCAGCGAGAGTGGAAATTTTCCAGGCATCAGTGGGAGTAACATCACATTTGGTATTAGGTGGAGGAATAGTGCTCCACCATTGGTATCATTGGGAGGACTAGTGCCCCATTGTTGGTATCATTGGGAGGACTAGTGCCCCATTGTTGGTATCATTGGGAGGACTAGTGCCCCATTGTTGGTATCATTGGGAGGACTAGTGCCCCTTTGTTGGTATCATTGGGAGGATTAGTGCCCCATTTTTGGTGTCATTGGGAGGAATAGAGCCCCATCATTGGTATCATTGGAAGGACTAGTGCCCCATTGTTGATATCATTGGGAGGACTAGTGCCCCATCGTTGGTATCATTGGGAGGGATAGTGCCCCATCATTGGTATCATTGGGAGGACGAGTGCCCATTGTTGGTATCATTGGGAGAACTAGTGCCCCATTGTTGGTGTCATTGGCAGGAAGAGTGCCCCATCATTGGTATCATTGGGAGGACTAGTGCCCCATTGTTGATATCATTGGGAGGACTAGTGCCCCATTGTTGGTTGGGAGGGATAGTGCCCCATCATTGGTATCATTAGGAGGACTAGTGTCCCATTGTTGGTATCATTGGGAGGACTAGTGCCCCATTGTTGGTATCATTGGGAGAACTAGTGCCTCACCGTTGGTTTTATTGGGAGGACTAGTACCCCATTGCTGGTATCATTGGGAGGACTAGTGCCCCATTGTTGGTATCATTGGGAGGACTAGTGCCCCATTGTTGGTATCATTGGGAGGACTAGTGCCCCATTGTTGGTATCATTGGGAGGACTAGTGCCCCATTGTTGGTGTCAGTGTGAACAATAGTGCCCCATTGTTGGTATCGGTGGAAGGAATGGTGCCCCATTGTTGTTATCATTAGGAGGAATAGCACCCCATTGTTGGTATAATTGGGAGCAATAGTGCCCTATTAGGGATGTGCCGAACGGTTCGCCGGCGAACGGTTCCCGGCGAACTTCGCATTTTCGCGTTCGCCGCTGCGGGCGAACATATGCGATGTTCGGTCCGCCTCCTATACATCATCATTGAGGCAAACTTTGACCCTGAATCTCACAGTCAGCAGGCACATTCCAGGCCAATCAGCATACCTCCCTCCCACACCCTCCCACATCCTATAAATAAGCAAGGGCAGCATCCATCTTAGATCATTTCTGTGTTACTGAGAGCAGGGAAAGTTCTGCTGCTGCTGTTATAGCTAGGGACAGTTAGTCAGTGTTCCCGGTCTTGTTAGCCAGTGTTCTTGGTACACTCCTGCTGTAAGGACAGCACCCCAAAAAGCCCTTCCTAGGGCTGGTATTTGAGGTTTTTTTTGGATATATATATATCTATTGTCCCCAAAAGCCCTTTTGCGGGCTGGTATTTGTGTAATTTTTTTTGTTCTGTGATATATATATATATATATATATATATATATATATATATATATATATATATATATATATATATATCTATTGTCCCCAAAAGCCCTTTTGAGGGCTGGTATTTGAGTATTTTATATATATATATATATATATATATATATATATATATATATCTATTGTGCACTGCAGTTACCTGCCCGCTGTGTGTGAGAGGCCACAGACCCACCACAGACTGTACTGTGTGCACACCACACTCATTTCGGGTGGCACAGGCACAGTACCTTGCATTTTAAAAAATATTTTTTCTTTTCCTCTGTCATAATTGCAGTGAGTGCTGTGTCAAGTCCACAGAGTGTACTGTACCCACTGCAGTGCACTGCCCACCACTGATATATATACGGTGGCACAGCATCTTGTTGCAAATTGAAAAAAAAAAATATTTTTTATTATTGCAGTTGCCTGGGCTGCCAGTGACTGTCAGGTCCACAGAGTGTACTGTGCCAACTGCAGTGCCACTGCGTGCCCACCCACCACTGATATATATACGGTGGCACAGCAGCTTGCAAATTAAAAATATATATATTTTCTTTATAATTGCAGTTGCCTGGGTGCCAGTGACTGTCAGGTCCACAGAGTGTACTGTGCCAACTGCAGTGCCACTGCCCACCCACCACTGATATATACGGTGGCAGGCATGACTTTTTTTGGATTAGTGTCTGGGTGGGTCTAAAAAGCATACCTGTGAAGTTTCAGCTCTGTAGCATGTCCAGAACCAGAAAAAAAGATCATATAGGTGTAAAAGGGGTTCCCACCATCCCTGCTCTACTGAAAAATGATCTTTTTTTCTGGTTCTGGACATGCTACAGAGCTGAAACTTCACAGGTACACTTTTTAGACCCCCTAGACACTAAATCACACAAAAAAGTTCTTAAAAATTGTCATTTTTGATAGAGAGCCAATTATTGGTAAAATTAAAAAAAAAAAACTTAAAAAAAAATTTCTTTGGATTTATTGTCTGGGGGGTCTAAAAAGTGTACCTGTGAGGTTTCAGCTCTGTAGCATTTCCAGAACCAGAAAAAAATTA
The DNA here is from genome assembly GCF_965119305.1 of Pelophylax lessonae. NCBI lineage: Eukaryota > Metazoa > Chordata > Amphibia > Anura > Ranidae > Pelophylax > Pelophylax lessonae. The sequence goes on from NC_138777.1 coordinate 28,174,528, forward strand.
GAATTAGGGTTAGGGTTAGGGTTAGGGCTAGGGTTAGGGTTAGGGCTAGGGTTAGGGTTATTTTTAGTGCTTAGGGTTAGACGGTTAGGGTTAGAGGCGTAGGGGTAGGGTTACTAACTCTAACCCTAAGTATCTCACCGTAACCCCAACTCTAGCCCCTAACACTAAATCTAACCCTAACCCTTAAAGCCCAGTTCCTGTCCCATTTTGGTCGGTTCTGGTCTGTTTGCAGTTGTTTGCGGTGCGTTAAACGGGGAGTTTGGTCTGTCACTGTAAAGCGGGCGTAACCCTTACACTACCTGATCGATACAACATCATACCTGATCGCATACACACACTAGATGTTTTAAAGCACGTTATTCCAAACAATTTAGGAATGTTAGGTGATTTATGCCCTTTATGGAATAAAACCCGACTCTGCGTCAACTACATGACTTTCCATGGGAGTTTTGCCATGGATCCCCCTCCGGCTTGCCACAGTCCAGGTGTTTGTCCCCTTGAAACAACTTTTCCATTACTATTGTGGCCAGAAAGAGTCCCTGTGGGTTTTAAAATTTGCCTGCCTATTAAAGTCTATGGCGGCTCGCAATGTTCGCCGGTTCGCGAACATTCACCGATGTTCGCGTTCGCGAACGGCGAATTTTATGTTTGCGACATCACTATGCCCTATTAGTAAAAAGGGAAATATAAATCAGTGCAACCAAATTTGAGTAACTAAAATCAATACCAACAAATGAATGGACTAAAAAGAACCATGTGTATAAAAGCGGCTGCAGACACCAAAATATGTTTTCACTACATACACAAATCAAACTAATAACGAAGCAGTGCTGCGCCACTTAAATTAATAAATCAAATCTAAAGACATCCCCTTAGATGTGTTTCTATTGGGAGTATCTCACCAAAAATTACATTTTTGTTGCAGGGGATGCCAGAAATCTGACTTGTATCTTAGGCAGACTTCTGGGAAAATTGGTGAGCCAATCCCACAAGCAGGAAATGATGTTTCTGGGGTGTGGTCAGTATACATTCTGTGTACAGAACACCTCCAGGCAGCCATATTGCATTGCATTTTCAAAAAATTACAACAGCTGCAGACTGAAAAGGAAAGGTCATTTTTAATAACATTCAATTACAATATGATTTGTGTCGCAATTTATACGCTATATTGTTTTTTCTTTATTTGCTATTTTTTCTCCCACGAAAGTGGAGTTACCCTTTAATTACAGTATAAAAGTCCCACAAATGTGCAAACTGGACATGTGCAAATATGCAAAACTCGTGCAAATGCAAAATAAAGTGCCAGTGCTCTTGCAATTAATCCCGGTGTCTGTGCTCTCCTTCACCAATGGATGGATGGATGCTCACCTCAAGTTCTGACCCCGGTTTCACCAGTGGGTCAGATTTACAGGGAAAACATCTTAATGTCCATATGCAGATAGGATTTTGAGATGATGCCGATCCTTATACTACTGTATACTCCAGGTCATTTCTGATAAGGATGTAAGGGAGATAAGGACAAGGACTAGTGCTCTCCGTATAAACAATTGTATTGCCAACAAAAGAAAATAGATGCACTTACATGTAAAAGCAAGCTGTGCGGGCTGGACAGGCAAAAACACATATGGCATCTGACAGCGAAGTAGCGTTGGATGATAGGCTCCGCCCCTATACGCGTTGCGTCACACGTTGACTTCCTCAGCAGGGGTCTAATAGTGCCCTATTGTTGGTCTCAATGGGAGAAATGGTTCCCCATTGTCGATGCCAGTTGGCATATATATATATATATAAGTATGTGTGTATATATACCCATATACACAAGTTCAGATGTTTTGCCTGCCTCCAAAAACCCCAAAAAAATGCCTGCAACAACACACCTGGGTGTTTTTTTTTTGGCGCTAGCGTTTTTTTGGGCATTTTTTTGGGTTCTTTGGAGGCAGGCAAAACATCTGAACTTGTGTATACGAGTATATATACACACATACTTATATGTATATATACACCTAGACATATATAGGTGTGATAGTAGCAGAAATATATGCTTGCGCTAATGAAATAATTTTCACTAATATGGCTCCGCTCCTATAACACCTATATACTGTATGTGTAAGTGTAAAATACATATAAGTATGTGTATATATACAGTATACCACTATACACACGTTCAGATGTTTTGCCTGCCTCTAAAAACCCCCAAAAAATGCCTGCAACAACACACCTGGGCGTTTTTTTGGGCATTTATTTGGGTTCTTTGGAGGCAGGCAAAACGTCTAAATTCTGTATAGGGGTATATATATACACACACACTTATATGTATTTTACACATACACATATATAGGTGTGATAGGAGCGTAACTATATTGGTGTTAATTATTTCATTAGCGCAAGAAGTGTTTTCTGCTCCTTTCACAGCTATATATGTGCAGGTGTATATATTCATACATGGGTGTGTATATATACTCCCTATACACATGTTCAGATGTCATGCCTGACTCCAAACATGTGCTCAAAAAATCCCTATAGACGCCTGCAGCCAAAAAGCAAACTGACAGGGGAGAAGCCATATTACTGCACCGAATGGGACTTAAGAGAAACTAGCTTTTCTCTATAGCGGTCACCCTGATATGGAAGGGTTTGGTCACCCTTCCATAGCAGTCATTGTCAGTTCACCCTACACTACATTACGGTCACCCTGGCACTTAACACTTTCCCTACAGAAACTAAATTTTTGCATCTAACTAAAGTGTAAAAGAGCACCCTAACTACACTAGATATCCCTTTCCTCACACTAATAAATGCTAAATTACACTTTTAAAGTAAAATTAACAGAACTGCTTCCACTCTCTTCCATGTCCCTGTATTACAATGCTAGGAATTTGGCGGGGGCTATCTTATATACTCGAGGGCGTATTCACTAATGATTGGCCTAGGGACCCCCTAGTCACTCCAATCACATTCCTAGCATTCTCCTGCCCCCTCAAATGGCTTTTACTAATGGTTCTGGTCCAATTATGGGCTTTTAAAGCCCATTTCCTGTCCCAATGCATTTTGGTCGGTTCTGGTTGCCGAATTCCAAACTTTGTCAGCAAAAAGTTCTAAATTCGGCCGAACCTCGAACAGTCAATGTTCGGATCGAACCGATGGTCAATCCAAACCGTTCGATCATCCCTAGTGGTAACCTCCTTGTTTTATGTTATCTATCAAGAAGTGTGATATGTATTGGATAAAAGGTGTAGCAGTCCTATTTTGCTCTATCTCATTCTGTTTGTTGGACTTCTGTTATCCTATCCATAAGCTTCAATAAACTCAGTAATTCGGGTATAGGCTCACTCAGGGCTTTTTTTTTCTTCTCATGACTAGGGTAGCTCAGAGGTATTCATATGACTACTAGGGATGATCGAACAGTTCGTGTCGACCATCGGTTCGGCCCGAACATTGGGTGTTCGAGGTTCGGCCGAATTTAGAACTTTTTGCCCAAAAAGTTCGGAATTCGGCAACCAGAACCGCCCAAAATGCAATGCTTCAGGAAATGGGCTTTAAAAGCCCGTGATTGGACCAGAACCATTAGCAAAAGCCAATTGAGGGGGCAGGAGAATGCTAGGAATGTGATTGGAGTGACTAGGGGGTCCCTAGACCAATCATTAGTGAATACGCCCCCCAGTATATAAGATCGCCCCCGCCAAATTCCTAGCATTCTTATACTGGACATGGAAGAGAGTGGAAGCAGTTCTGTTAATTTTACTTTAAAAGTGTCATTTAGCTATTTTTAGTGTGAGGAAAGGGATATCTAGTGTAGTTAGAGTGCTCCTTTACACTTAAGTTAGCTTCAAAAAATTAGTTTCTGTAGGGAAAGTATGAAGTGCCAGGGTGACCGTAATGTATTGTAGGGGAAACTGACTGCCATGGCAGGCTGACCAAACCCTTCCATACCAGGGTGACCGTAATGTAGTGTAGGGAAAACTGACTGCCATGGCAGGCTGACCAAACCCTTCCATACCAGGGTGACCGTAATGTAGTGTAGAGTGAACTGACAGTGACTGCTATGGCAGGCTGACCAAACCCTTCCATGTCAGGGTGACCGCAATAGAGAAATGATCATTTCTCTGAATTGCTTCGGAACACCATTATGGCTTCTCACCAGCAAGCATTTTTTATGCTGCAGGGGCTGCCACTGTCAGTGCTTTTTTGAGGACATGTTTGATGTCAGACATGACATCTGAACATGTGTATAGGGGGTATATATACACATATATGTCTGAATATATACCCCCTAGACATATATAGGTGTGATAGTAGCAGAAATAAATGCTTGCGCTAATGAAATCATTTACAGTAATATATTTCTGCTACTATCACACCTATATATGTCTAGGGGTATATATTCAGACATATATGTGTATATATACCCCCTATACACATGTTCAGATGTTTTGCCTGCCTCAAAAGAACCCAAAAAAATGCCAAAAAAACGCTAGCGTCAAAAAAAAAAATGCCCAGGTGTGTTTTTGCTGGCATTTTTTGGGGGGTTTTGGAGGCAGGCAAAACATCTGAACTTGTGCACGGTACCACTATACACAAGTTCAGATGTTTTTCCTGACTGCAAAGAACCCAAAAAAATGCCTGCTATTAAATTTGGGGTTCTTTGCAGTCAGAAAAAACATCTGAACTTGTGTATAGTGGTACTGTGCACAAGTTCTGATGTTTTGCCTGCCTCCAAAAACCCCCAAAAAATGGCAGCAAAAACACACCTGGGCATTTTTTTTTTGACGCTAGCGTTTTTTTTTGGCATTTTTTTGGGTTGTTTTGAGGCAGGCAAAACATCTGAACTTGTCTATAGTGGTATATATACACACATACTTATATGTTTATACACACCTAGACATATATAGGTGTGATAGTAGCAGAAATATATTAGTGTAAATGATTTAATTAGCGCAAGCATTTATTTCTGCTACTATCACACCCTCTCTCAGTATCGCCCCTTTTTAGGAGAATATAGAATCAAGTATGGTTTTGTGATGCTTTGTATTAAATTTGTTAATGATAACAAGGAAAGCAGTGAAATAGATCCCCTGTAGCCAACAACAATAACCCCCCCCCCACAACAAAATATCCCCCAGCAACAATAGATCCCCCAGCAACAATAGATCCCCAGCAACAATAGATCCCCCAGCAACAATAGAGCCCAAGCAACAATAGATCCATCCCCGAAAAAATACACCCCAAAAGGATTTATCTGCCAGCAGCAATAGTTTCACCCCAGCAACAATAGACCCCCCCACAAAAAATAACCCCCAGCAACAATATACCCCCCTTGCAACAAAATATCCCCTAGCAAAAATATACCCGCAAGTGGATTTGTCTGCCAGCAACAATAGATCCACCCGAGCATCAATAGACTCCCCACAACAAAATAACCCCCAGCAACAATAGACCCCCCCTTGCAACAAAATACCCCCTAGAAAAAATACACCCCAAGAGGATTTATCTGCCAGCAGCAATAGATTCACCCAAGCAACAATAGACCCCCCCACAACAAAATAACCCCCAGAAACAATAGACCCCCCCTTGCAACAAAATACCCCCTAGAGAAAATACACCCCCAAGAGGATGTGTCTGCTAGCAGCAATAGATCCACCCCAGCATAAATACACCCCCCCCAAAACAAAATAACCCCCAGCAACAATAGACCCCCCTTGCAACAAAATACCCCCTTGTGAAAATACACCCCAAGAGGATTTGTCTGCTAGCAGCAATAGATCCACCCCCCAGAATAAATAGACCCCCCCACAACAAAATAACCCCCAGCAACAATAGGCCCCCCTTGCAACAAAATACCCCCTAGCAAAAATACACCCCCAAGAGGATTTGTCTGCCAGCAGCAATAGATCCACCCCAGCATCAATAGACCCCCCCACAACAAAATAACCCCCAGCAACAATAGATCCCCCTTGCAAAAAAAAATACCCCCTAGCAAAAATACACCCCCAAGAGGATGTGTCCACCAGCAACAATAGATTACCGAGCAACCAGCATTTATAGACCCTCCAGTAGCCATCAACAACAAAACTCTCCCTCAACAGCAGATCTCTCCTTGAAAAAATGACCCCCCCGTAACAATAGATCCCCCATCAGCAACAATAGATTCCCCCACCAACAAGAACAGATCCCCAGTAGCTAACATCATCAATAGACCATCCAGCACACTTCAACACCTCTTGCCATTACATACTGTATAATGCTGGAGGTGCCGGAACTGTGTTCCCCCACTTTCCTGCTAAAATAAATCCCTGGGCTCACTACATTTAGTGGGTACTGCGCCTACCAACACAGAATATGAAGGAAAAGAAAAATAGAAGACATTCAACTACTCTGTTGCAATCTGAATTTTAACAAACAGATTATATCAAGATTTATTTTTTTTTTTTAAATAATACAGAAAAAAAAAAAAATCATCTAAAGTTTTTGCCAAACGCTAATCGTGCCTAACTACTGTCACCAAAACACCAATGAAAGCAATAATAAAATAAAAAACGATCAATAACTATCAGGCAAAATTCAAGTATTGTGCTTCCTTCTATGGATAAGCAGGAATTCTCCACATCAATTGAAAGCTTTTCAACAATAAAATCTTCAGTTATTATAAGGCTTCATAGGATCTATATTTCAGCCCGCCACTTCCCTACGTTGCCTTTTCTGAAGAGGACGTGTATATATATATATATATACATCAACCATTTCTCTTCATCGATAACTCAATACAAAATACAAGGAGTGGATTGAGTGGAAGCACCGGCCTTTTTTTACCACTTTGAACTCAAAATTGCTCCAGTAGTATAAAAGGCTGATGGTTCAGCTCAATACAAACATAAGGAACAGTGGGTGGAAATATAGATTCTATGGAGCTTTATAACAACTGCAGATCTTATTGTTGAAAGTGTTCACAGACAAATCCTGATTATCCAGAGAAGCAAGAAAAATATTTGATATTTTATTATTGATATAGTCATTTGTTTTTTTTTAATGCTTTTTAAACTTGTCATTGTTTTGGTAATGGTAGTTTGGGAATTTTTATAAGCACAGAAAAAAACAGGGGGCGGCAATTAAGTGCAGCATTATTAACATTTAAATAGTTAAAACCATGGTTTGACAAAGGTTTGGTAATGGTTTGACCAAAAAGTAAAGGTGCTCCTGAAACGCGTTAGCATATCTCCCTGGCTGCAGGTTCTCTCCCACTTCCATGCTCCAAGGTGATTTCCTACACCCCAGGGTCACTCCTGAGTGACTTTACATACACAGCTGAAGGTCACAGGTTAGGGGCTGCATTATTAGTCTTCCGGGAATGAAAGTCCTGTCCTTGGAATATATTTATCTGATAAGCACATTGCATGCATTTACTGTACATGTGAGTTGCCAATTCCTTTTTACTATTAAAGTTTTATTGTTGCTGCGCTTAGTTGACGCCCCCTGTTTTTCTGGGATTGTATTATAGAGATTTCTCCTATCTTCTGGTGGAGCAGCCTCCTGCACAGTACATTTATTTACTGATATGGACTTTTAAGGTTTTCAAATATAGAAAAAAAAACAATAAATAGAGCTTAAATTTAGGCTGCATTCACATGTCAGCTTATAATCGCGGGCAGAACCGCCACGGTTCCGCCCGCGATTCGGAGATTTATTGCAAATCGCGGGACGCCTAGCGTTGCCCGTTGATTTGCAATAGCCCCCCAAACGCCGAGCGATGTTGCCACGATTTACGCCCGCCGAATCGCGGCAACATCGCGCAAACAAAATCGCGGGACGCAATACGCTCCAAAAAAGTACAAGAGCTTCTTTGGAGCGTATTGCGTCCCGCGATTTTGTTTGCGCGATGTTGCCGCGATTCGGCGGGTGTAAATCGCGGCAACATCGCTCGGCGTTTGGGGGGCTATTGCAAATCAACGGGCAACGCTAGGCGTCCCGCGATTTGCAATAAATCTCCGAATCGCGGGCGGAACCGCGGCGGTTCTGCCCGCGATTATAAGCTGACATGTGAATGCAGCCTTACAGTAGACAAAGAAGTTCCATTATAAAAAAAAAGAAAAAATAAGTTGCATACATTAAGGCTACATTCACACCTGAGCGTAGCGTTTTCGCGCGTTTTTTACCGCGTTTTTTTACCGCGATTTACAGGCGTTTTTTGTGCAGGCGTTTTTTGATTGAATAGATACCAATGGAAAACGCCTGTAATCTGCCCAAAAAGAAGCTCATGTACTTTTTTGAGCGTTGGGCGTTTTGTTTACAGCGTCAAAATGCTCAGATGTGAACAGGGGCCATTGAAATGAATAGGATTTGTCTTGTTGGGCGTTTTGAGAGCTGATCCTAGAGCAGAAAAACTCCCCAAAAACGCCCCAAAATGCCTAGATGTGAACGGAGCCTTAAGATACCTAGTGTATACTTTACCAAAATACTCTATCTATCTATCTATCTATCTATCTATCTATCTATCTATCTATCTATCTATCTATCTATCTATCTATCTATCTATCTATCTATCTATCTATCTATCTATCTATCTATAAAGAAGAAAAGGGGGAGAAAAAGAAACTATATATATATATATATATATATATATATATATATATATATAGTATTTTTTACCTCAACACTTAGTAGGATCAGGAATTCCACATAAAATGTGGATAGTCTTATATTCCACAATTGGTTGCGGAGATACATCTGTGTGTATAATATTCATATTGTGTTTTTTTTCCTTACCGAAACTTCAATGGAAAAGGAAAGAAAATGGATTTTCTTATAATTATTTTTACTACATTGTATTTATTCTGTTATTGTACCTTTTGTTTTGCTATTTGGGGCAGAATTACTGTATCTTTTCGCTTACGCCATATATGTGTTTTTTACTTTTTGTGTTTTTTTTATCCACTATATTTTGATATTTTTATTGTTTAACCACTTTACCACCGGAGGATTTTGCTGTCTTCCGTCCAGGCCACTTTTTGCGATTCGGCGCTGTGTGACTTCAACTGACAATTGCGCGGTCGTGCGACGCTGTACCCAAACGAAATTTACGTCCTTTTTTTCCCACAAACAGAGCTTTCTTTTGGTGGTATTTGATCACCTGTGCGATTTTTACTTTTTGCGCTATAAACAAAAAAAGAGCGTTTATTTTGAAAAAATAACAATATTTTTAACATTTTTTTTATATGAAATTCCCCCCAAAAAAGATGTAAAAACCAATTTTTTAAAAAATTTTTGGCCAATTTGTTTTCTGCTACCTATGTTTGGTAAAAAAAATCGCAATAAGCGTATTTTGATTGGTTTGCGCAAAAGTTATTGCGTTTACTAACAAAGGGAAAGATTTCTGTCATTTTTGGTGTTTTTTTTTTTTAACGCGTAATGGCGGCGATCTGCGATTTTTTTTTGCGGGACTGCGACATTGCGGCGGACAGATCGGACCCTTGACTGACATTTTTGACACTTTTGGGGGTACCAGTGACATTACTGCAGTAATCAGTGCTATAAATATGCACTGTTACTGTAAAAATGACACTGGCAGGGAAGGGGTTAATTTTATTGGAGAGGGAGGGGTTAATGTATGCCTGGTGCTTACTGACTTGTGGGGGGGAGGTGACTGAGTGAGTCATGGACAGATCGCATGTCCAGCTATGCTGAACAGTCCGATCTGTCACTCCCTGTCACTATGGAGATCCGCCCGCTGTGTTTACACACAGCGGTCGGATCTCCAGACTCGATCCCCGACGATCGGGTAAGAGCAGAGGCGATCGCCGCTGCTCCTCCCCTGGCCCGACTCCCGCTGTGAATGAAAACAGCGGGAGCGAGCCTCCGGCGGCGCGCAAGCGCCGCCCAGAAGGGGGAGTGTCTGACGACGTACTACCACATCGTCAGACGATAACGAGCCACTCTGCCGCAGTAATATTACTGTGAGCAGACGTAAAGTGGTTAAAACGTTCCTAGGCAGTTCCTGATTATCCCTATCCATATTCTTTTTGTGGTTTTTTTATCCACTATGTTTTGATATTTTTATACTTTAAAACGTTCATAGGCATTTCCTGATTATCCATCCTGATAGTCATGTTTTTTTTTAATACTTTTTAAACTCATTGGTGTTTTGGTGGTGGTAGTTTGGCACAATTAGATTTTGGAGAAAACTTTGAATGGCTTTTTACACATTATTTTCTTTCATTGTTGGAAACCTTTCACAGGCAATTCCTGATTATCCATAGAAGGAAGAAAAAGATTAGATTTTTTTTATGATATCCTATAAGAGTTATCATAGGAAAAAGATGTCTCCACTGAAACTTTATCACCAATCCTTGTTTCCACAACATCCTAAAATTTTCAAAATCCAATTGCTATAGGGACAGAAAGTGAGGTGACATCTTCTGAACAGGGGCACAGACAGCAAAACAAATGCTACAGGGGTGTTAACCTTTCCATACCATATCCAAAATACTTAAAAAATATTATTTTGGCTGCAGTTACACTTAAAAAATGTACCGGTTCCAACTTACAAACAAATTCAACTCAAAGTGGAGTTCCACCCATTTTTACAAGTTGAGCTGTATGTAATCCCCTTCAAATATGCTTTTGGCAATGTAAACAATTTTTTTTTCTAAGGAAATACCTTTTATCGTCTTTATTAATCTGCACTTCCGGGTCCTGCTGCTTTCGGCGATTACGTCACTCGGCGATTCGCAAGGGCTCCTGTATCCCAGCAGCCCTTGCAATTTGCCTAGTGACGAAATCTCGTGTGATTTCCAGCTCTCAGGGATGTATTTCATTCAGTCCGTGCTCCGCCCAGCCTCTTCTTAGTGACTGAAAGCATTACATCCCATAGAGCTCACTGAGAGGAGGCGGGGTGGGGCGGGGCAGTTTGTTGGATGCATTATCCGACGATAGACAGAGAGCAGAGAGGACAGAATCTAATGTCAAATTCTGCCTCGCTCTCTGCACTATCTGCACTATCGCTGTACGGATTATTCTTATGGGAGATTCATAGTGAGAAATGGCAGAATATTATCTGATTACAGAACAGTCACACAGCTCGGGGCACATTAAAGGGGCACTCTCACCGCACGGGGACACTGATGTAAAGGAGCACTCTCATGGGGACACGGATGTAATATATGAATATTAAAGGGGAGCTCTGACTGGAATATTAAAGGGGAACGCTGACCGGAATATTAAAGGGGAACTCTGACTGGAACATTAAAGGGGAGCTCTGACTGGAACATTAAAGGGGAGCTCTGACTGGAACATTAAAGGGGAATTCTTGCTGGAATATTAAAGGGGAACTCTGACTAGAATATTAAAGGGGAACTCTGGCCGGAAAAAATAAAGGGGAACTCTGACTGGAATAATAAAAGGGTACTCTTACGGGGACACTGATGTAAAGGAGCACTCTGACAGGGACACAGATGTAATATATGAATATTAAAGGGGAACTCTGACTGGAATATTAAAGGGGAACGCTGACCGGAATATTAAAGGGGAACTCTGACTGGAACATTAAAGGGGAGCTCTGACTGGAACATTAAAGGGGAACGCTGACTGGAATATTAAAGGGGGGCTCTGACTGGAACATTAAAGGGGAATTCTTGCTGGAATATTAAAGGGGAACTCTGACTAGAATATAAAAGGGGAACTCTGGCCGGAAAAAATAAAGGGGAACTCTGACTGGAATAATAAAAGGGTACTCTGACGGGGACACTGATGTAAAGGGGCACTCTGACAGGGACGCATCCTTGTCCCCGTCAGAGTGCTCCTTTATATCTAGTGTGTCCCTGTCAGAGTCATCCTTTACATCCATGTCCCCATCAGAGTGCCCCTTTACATCCAGTGTCCCCCGCCAGAGTCCTCCTTTACATCCAGTGTCCCAGTCAGAGTACCCCTTTATGTGTCCCAGTCAGTGTTCCCCTTTATTATTCCAGTCACAGTTCCCCTTTATTTTTTCTGGTCAGAGTTCCCCTTTAATATTCTGGTCAGAGCTCCCCTTTATTATTCCTGTCAGAGTTCCCCTTTAATATTCCAGTCAGAGTTCCCCTTTAATTTTTCTGGTCAGAGTTCCCCTTTAATATTCCAGTCAGAGTTTCCCTTTATTATTCCGGTCAGAGTTCCCCTTTGATATTCCAGTCAGAGTTCCCCTTTATTATTCCGGTCAGAGTTCCCCTTTCATGCTCCAGTCAGAGTTCCCCTTTATTATTCCGGTCAGAGTTCCCCTTTAATATTCCAGTCAGAGTTCCCCTTTAATGTTCCGGTCAGAGTTCCCCTTTCATGTTCCAGTCAGAGTTCCCCTTTATTATTCCAGTCAGAGTTTCCCTTTAATATTCCAGTCAGCGTTCCTCTTTTTTATTCCAGTCAGAGTTCCCCTTTAATATTCCAGTCAGCGTTCTCCTGTAATATTCATATATTACATCCGTGTCCCCATGAGAGTTCTCTTTTACATCGGGGTCCCTGTGCGGTGAGAGTGCCCCTTTAATTTCCCCTGATAAGAGCTGTGTGTTCTGTAATCAGATAATATTCCGCCATTTCTTACTATGAATCTCCCATAAGAATAATCCGTTCCGTCCCGTGCATGCAATATTCTACAGGACACTTGTCTGGAAATAATGCAAAATTTCGTCATTAGGAAATTAGTAAGGGCTGCTGGGATACATGACGCTGCTATCCCAGGAGCCCTTGCGAATCGCCGAGCGTCGTAATGGCCTATAGGCGGCCGGACCCGGAAGTGCAGATGAATAAAGAAGAAAAACTGTATTTCCTTACAAAAAAAAATAAAAAATAGTTTGCATTGTGTGTCTCTATGTCTGACTCTTTCTCTCTCTCTGTCTCCTGCACTTGTGTCTTCCTGGAGGCGGGGAAGGGATATAGAGGGCGGCAACTTCCTCCTCAGCCAACGTCTCTATAGCATCCTGCACTATGCCTAAAGCATAGTACTGCCCATGTGCGGGATTGCCTGCTGCATTCTGGGTAGCCAGAATGAACAGCAATCAGGAAGAAGGTCACTAAGTCTTACACTGCGGCTTCAAATGCCCTTAGTAAAGATGACAACGCACAGGCAGCAATTTTAAAAGTAAGATTTTCACTAAACAAATGCACTGTTTAACTAATAAATATGCAAATAGCGGTTTTGTTAAGCAAGATGTATTAATATTAACCTCCCTGGCGGTATGATTATTTTGGATTTTAGGTGCTGAAAGCGGTACCATTATTTTGCATGTAATTCTTGTGAATGAGCAGCCCAAACCAACTGTATACATTTATTATATATATTATATATATATAATAATATATATATGTATATATACATATATTATGTATACATATATTATATATATATATATATATATACACATATATATATATATATATATATATATATATATATATATATATATATATATATATATATATATATATATATATATATATATATAAAATGTATACAGTTGGTTTGGGCTGCTAATTCACAAGAATTATGTGTATATATATATATATATATATATATATATATATATATATATACGGTACGTATGTATATATATATATATATATATATATATATATATATATATATATATATATATATATATATATGTATACACACATATATATATATATATATATATACTGTATATGTATATATATATATATATATATATATATTTACATAAAAAGTACAGTAAAACTGCAGGAAAGGGCACTGGGGGGGCAATGTAATGTGAATATAAAATGTATACAGTTGGTTTGGGCTGCTAATTCACAAGAATTATGTGTATATATATATATATATATATATATATATATATATATATATATATATATATACGGTACGTATGTATATATATATATATATATATATATATATATATATATATATATATATGTATACACACATATATATATATATATATATATACTGTATATGTATATATATATATATATATATATATATTTACATAAAAAGTACAGTAAAACTGCAGGAAAGGGCACTGGGGGGGCAATGTAATGTGAATTTTTTTTATTTTGAATGGTATCAGTGTGTTTGGTGTGTTTTACATTTGAATTTGCCGCCGGTTCCACCCCCCTGCGAACGTCACGTCGCCGGAGACGGAAGCCGGGGCTCGCATACTTCGCTGGATCCCGGAGAAAAGGTAAGTAAAACCTCTACCAGGATCCAGCGATCTTCCTAGCGCTACCCCGAGTGTGGCTCGGGGTTACCGCTTTTGGCTCTAAAATCTAACCCCGAGTCACGCTCGGGAATACCGCTAGGAAGGTTAATGGGCTATTTTTGTTTAAAAAATGATTCTGAGGGTGGAACTCCGCTTTAAGAACAAACCTACAGACCCCATCTTGTTTGTAACCCAGGGACCGCCTGTGGTTTGACACAATTAGCATTTGGAGAAAGCTTTTTATGACTTTTGTATCCACAATTTTTTTGTATGTTACTGTTAAAAAGCATTTCAAGGAAATTGCTGATTATCCATAGAAGGAAAAAAAATATTTTGAGCTTTTAAAGCATTTAAACTCATTTGGTGGTAGTAGTTGGGTACAATTAGCAGTTGGAGAAAACTTTGAATTACTTTTTCTCCACTTTTTTTTTTTTGCATTTATAGTCAATTACTGTTTTTCTGTAGAGGGAAGAAAAATAGTTGGATTTTTGAGACAGACGATCCTCAAATTCATAATGATAGGGTTATGCTTGCACCTTCAGACGATTGAACACTTAAAAATTAACGTGGATGTAAACCATCCATATACCCAGTGAAGTGGGCAGCCTCTGATGATACACAGAGATGAGACAAATCCTCCTATATAAGTTTTACATATATATATATCTGCTGTCTTCAGCTTTCTGTATTCTTTAAGGCTCCATGTACACGGGACGTTGTTAAAAGTCCCTTTGAATGCTGGAATTTTTAGGACGTTTGAAACGTCCGTTCGGTCGCGTTTGTACCCGCTTTTTGCGGGCGTTTGCGTTTAGAACCGTTCCTAGAGGTCAAAAAAATTATTCCCCTTTAAAATGGAAAAACGCGAACGCTAAACGCTGGTCATCGCGTTCGGATGCGTTCGGACGCGTTTTTGCGTTTGAAACGCCGGGAAACACACGTTCGAACGCAAATAATTGCGTTCTAAAAAACATCCCTGAACGCAACTGCCTGCAAATGACTGTAAACGACCATGTGTACATGGACAGATAACATGGAGCTGCGTTCAGGGGCTTCTGAAAAAAATGCCCAACTGCTCCTAAACGGCCATTTCCAGCGTCCCGTGTACATGGAGCCTAAAATTCTAACATTGTGTTAGAATTTATTCTTCCACATTCAGCAGTAGGAATGTAGTCTTGGCATACACTGTGTGACAGCTGAATGGAGGAAAGGCATACCCCCCCCCCCCCCTCCACATAGGCAGAGGAAGTAAGGAATGTGCAGAGCTGTGCTATGACAAGACAAGCTCTCTGCTAATCTATCTCTATGCACCCACCTGACACAAATTTAAGGCTGGTTTTATCTCTGTTTGTTGGAGAACTTGTCAGAAGTTATCATACTGATAACGGAGGAATGAAACAGCAGAAAGACACAGGGCTTAGGGCTTTGGAGAGAGATAAGTAAACATTAAGCAAACATTTTTGTGCCTAGGTCAAATTTCATGATTTGATCGTGATCAAACTTCGGGTTTAAATCCACATTAAGAAGGGAAAAGAAGCCCCCTCACAGATCTAATCCTTCCTTGTTTAGCCAGGCTCCAGTTTTTGTAGCAAGTTATGAACCACTAGCAGGAAGAGCAGGTTCTCTGTGTCTCGTGATGTACTCAAAGCAATAGATTTTACCAAAAATCTGCCTTTCTTTTTCGTACATCCCGGGACACAGAGCATGTTAACATTGATAATGATAGGGACACCCTACCACAGTGGTGGCAAACCTTGGTACCCCAGATTTTTTGGAACTACATTTCCCATGATGCTCAACTACACTGCAGAGTGCATGAGCATCATGGGAGATGTAGTTCCAAAACATCTGGGGCGCCAAGGTTGGCCATCACTGTCCTACCACCTACAGAAAGTAGTAGTAGTAGTCTCCTTCACGACATGAACATCCACTTGAAAAAACTTAAGACACTAGCAAAAAAAAACGAAAGCCTGGCCTAACGGGGGTGGGGGTGGTTGGGTTATATCTGGGAAAGGAACTTCCTGTCTTGCGTCATATCTGCCAGTGTCCAATCACCTAAAGATAACCCTATCATTAAACATTTGAGGATGAAAAGAAATTTGAATTTTTTTGGATAGTCATGCATTTTTAATGCTTTTTAATCACATTGGTGTCTTAGGGATGATAGTTTGCCACAAGAAGCATCTGGAAAAAAATATATATGACTTTTCACTATCTTTCAATAAGAAATAAAGTTTGATAAAAATTCTTTGAAAAACTTTAGATGACACCGGAGTTCTTGAATTTCTACTGTTTTTTTTTTTCTTTTTCTTTATAATCTGTATACATTGCAAAGATTTCAGCAAACTTGTGCAGATCCTTATATCTGTACTAAGGGTATTGATGTAAACCTTGCCATCATTTTCAAAAGCAGAATGGTATGAGGGCGGGTCTTCCTTCACAATAATCACACAACCAGTCTCAGCGCTGTAGCAGAAAAAGCTTCAAAACCAGAATTCCTTTAAAGAAGATCTAAACACAATCACTAAAATATTGTGCAAGCTTTCATGTCTTTTTAAATCTGCAGCTCTCATTAAAAATTAAACCTGGTGATCCTGTCCTGAAGGGCTTTGTTCATGCACTTCTTGCTATGGAGTGACAGCTGTATTCCATTTGTGCTCCCCAGTTGTCACCCTTTCACATATGGGGAGGACACAACACATCAGGTGGGCAGAGTGGCTGTGACGTCATCATGTTGGAAACACCCGAGGCGCCATCTTGGATTTCCATTACTATTTAGTGCAGGCATGTCCAACCTGCGGCCCGGAACCGCAGGCAATGCGGCCCGCTGCCCCCTGACAATTTTATTTTTATTTTTTTTGCTGGGTAGGAAGAAAGTTGAGTCGAGGGCACGGCCACAGTGGCTTCCAACTAACTGTTGGCAGAGGCTGCCTTGGAGGGGAGGGAAGGGTTGGAGGGGGGGCCAGCACCGCCGGATTACAAACAGAGTGAGGATCTCCTGCATACCCGGGAGCCACTGTCATACGAAGCCCCGCCTCCTGGACTGACTCCTATGATAGACAGCACATTGGTGACGTCTACCATGGGAGCCGGTCCAGGAGGCAGGACTTCGTATGACAGCGGTCGCCGGGTAAGCGGGAGTTCCCCGCTCTGTGTAATCCAGCGGCTCTCCTCTGTCTTCATTGCAGACTGCATTGGATGGGCACGCACTGGTGAGGCTACATTGGATGGACACTGATCAGGCTGCATTGGATGGGAATGCACTGGTGAGGCTGCATTGGATGGGCACTGATCAGGTTGCATTGGATTGGCATGCACTGGTGAGGCTGCGTTGGATGGGCACTGATCAGGCTGCATTGGATGCGCACGCACTAGGCTGCAAGTGCCGTGCGATCTCCCGGCTGCTGCGGGAGACTTAGGATGTCTGCAGTCAGTGACAGAGCCACTGCTTCCTATATAGTTCCGACTCTGTCACAGGCGGAGTGATATGAAATGCACTCCGCCTCCGCCTGTGACAGGAGCCGTACAGGAAGCAGCGGCTCTGCTCTCTGCTGCAGCTGCTGCTTCCTCCAGCAGTACCCGCATGACCAGCAGTACCCGCCAGCAGTAACTGCACCAGCAGTAACCTTCAGCAGTAACAGCCAGGAGTAACCACACCAGCAGTACCCACCAGCAGTAACCGCCAGCAGTCTGCAAAATAAGTAGAAAAGGTATGTGCATTAGCTTGTGTAAATTGTTGCAATATGTTTTTTAATAACTAGTTGTGTTTTGTCTTAACATGTCATGTCCTTGTTCATACATGTGTGAATAAGGACATGACACTTTCTGGCTGCCTAAGTCACAGGTGCTAGGGGTGCAACTAGCCCCCCAGCACAAATCTGTAAATATCCCAGCATGTGCAGTGTTTCTGACTCCTACCACCATGACCACTTCAAATCACTGAAGTGGTCATGGTGGTTAGAGTGTTCCTTTAATATCTCTCAGAAGAAGTAAACCTCTGTATACTGATTCCATTTCATTTGATCATCCTCTAGTTGTGTTAAATTAGTGCTGGGGGGGGTGGGCACGGCAGCACGGGAAGGGCACAGTGGCGTTTTATTACTTATATACCTTAACAATAGTATATATTTTATATGCGGCCCGAGAAAATTTCTCTACACTCAATGTGGCCCAGAGAAGACAAAAGGTTGGACACTCATGATTTAGTGCTTAAAGTAATTGTAAAGTCTCGTTTTTAAAAAAAATTTAAAAAAACAAACAAACATGTTATACTTACCTCCTCTGTGCAGTTGGTTTTGCACAGAGTGGCCTGGATCCTCCTCTTCTCAGGTCCCTCCTCTGTGCTCCTGGCCCCTCCCTACTGTTGAGTGCCCCCACAGCAAGCATCTGCAGGGGATGTGTCACAATAGAGAACCAGGAAGGGGTCAGTAAATATGTAATTTACCAGCTCCTTCCTTTTCTGAATGGACAGAGTCATAGTCAGGGACATTGTAAAAAAAAAAAAATAAAATGATAAAAAATAATACAATTAAAATACCCCAAAAAAAAAAAAAAAAAAAAACTACCGACACCAGTGGATGAACTTCCAGGATTGAAAAGGTCACACTTGCAACCGTTCCTTGGCATTCCACCACCGTGGGGAGGCCCCAATATGGCAGGAAGGGAGCCCACTGCAGAACTTGTGAAAGGGTCCCGCTGCAGGACCGTAATAAAAGGGCCCCGCAACGAGAGTAAAGGGCCCCAGGATCAGTAGGAAGAGCCCCAGGCTTGAAGGGAAGGGCCCCGGCCAGGGATCCGAGAGGCCCTTCATGGTTTCTTGCACCGGGGCCTTGAAGGTTCTAGTTACGCCTCTGCCTACCATTAAAATTCTAGACTGATTATTTCTTTGTCATTGGGCAAATTTACAAAATCAGCAGGAGATCAAATACTTTTTTCCCCTCACTGTAAGATTTGACCTCAGTCTCTAAGCATTCCTTTGGCAAAAGCAGGGTGAGGCAATGCATATGCAAGATGTCTACTGAAATGGCAAGGGGATAATATTTGAACTTAAAATTTCAATGTTGTAGTAATAATTGCAACAAAAGTTGAGTTTCACTTTAAATAGATGTTCTACTCATCAGAGCCCATTTCCAGTCTTGCAGGGCGGCAGCGGTCTCTCCATCTTCATCAAGGTGAATATTAGGCGACACAGGTTGAAGATTTAGATACAAGAGCCGGAGAGTAGTGACAGAGCTTGGAAGCGGAGGATCCATCAGTCACAATCACTGTCTGCACTGAGATCATTAAGCTCTCTTAAGTCATTAATTGATAACTGCGGCCGAGGTTCATCTAGAATGCAGTTTGGAGTTAGAAAAGGCCAGAGATTGGAGGGCGAGGTCACACAAAAGCAAACATTTTATAGATAAATGGCATTTATAATGGCATACAAAGAGAGTTTCATTTTTTTCCCTACGGAATCTCTTTAAAACCGAACTCAAGGCAGATATTAGTGCAAAACTAAAGGCATTTTTCTAAAATTGCTGATAGCATATGGAAAGGTTAGAATGAATCCCTGTTTATTTTGCCATCTTTGTCCCATTGGGGAGATTTCCCTTTCTGCTCCATAGTCAAAACAAGAAGTGAGAGCCGAGAGGAAGTGAAGGAATACTTGGTTGTCACCAGAACTAGTGGCCACACTGGAGTATTTTCCCTTTATTTATAGTATTACTATTAATATTATTATTATTTTATTATTATTAAATTCCTATTAATATTATTATTATTAATCGTATTATTATTATTATTATTATTATTATTATTATTATTATTATTATTATTATTATTATTATTTTATTATTAATATTAAATTCATATTAATATTATTATTATTAATTGTATTATTATTATTATTTTATTATTAATATTAAATTCATATTAATATTATTATTAATCATATTATTATTATGATTAATAATAATATTTTTTATTTGTGCTGGTGACAAACGCAAAATTTGGGATTTACTTTTTCTGTCAGTGATAACATTAAACAGGACATATAGGGGTTGATTTACTAAAGGCCAATAGACTGTGCACTTTGTGCACCCTGCAAGGGCAATTTGCTCCAGAGTTTAGTAAATGAGGTAAAGCTCTGCTGACTTCCATCATCCAATTATGTGCAAGCAAAAATTATGTTTATTTTATTTTCCTTGCATGTGATTAGGTATGCTTTGCAAAGTGATGCTTTGTTTGATTTACTAAGCTCTGGAGCAAATGCCCTTGCAAAGTGCAACTGGACTTGCAAAGTGCACAGTCTATTTACTTTTAGTAAATCAACAGCATAGTAATGGTGAATCCCTATCAGGGGCATATGCAGCAATAAAAACCTGACAGGTGATCTAATCCCTCTCCACTCTACTCAAAACTGAAAATTTTTGCCTTTAGTTATACTTGTATTCGTTAATATTTATTATTTCACTAGATGGACTTGTTCAGACAGATTAACTATGTTACTATAGGGTTTATTTTTAAAGGCAAATCCACTGTGCACTACAAGTGCACTTGGAAGTGCAGTCGCTTTAGATCCGAGGGGGACATGCAAGGAAAATAAAACCGACACGTTAACCCCCCCCCCCCCAAACGGTCTGCCTCCTTGCCTCCTCCTTCCTCCTGTCCAAGCCGGGGAGTGCTGCTCGATGGCTGAGCCGCTATCCTTCTCCTCCAGCCGTGTTTCTTCTGCCTCTTTCTGGCCACTGGCCTCCTTTTGGACAATCAGGAAAGGGGTCTCACAACCCTCTTCCTAATTGGCTGGAAGGAAAGTCAGTGTGACAATAGCAAACATTCATTCGCTATTGTCACACAACTGGGTGGGCTCAGGGCACAGTGCTCTGCGCCCTGAGCCCACCCTTTTTTGAAGCTTATCCCCATTGGAACCCATGCGTCCGGCGTCCCGCATGTAGATTTAGGGACCGGACGCATGGATAGGGAGGACGGCGCCCCTTCGCCCCCAATGGACAGGCCGCCCCTGGGTATTACCTTTTTTCTGGCCCTGTACAGCAGAACTCTACTAGGGGAGTGAGAAACAGCACAATGAGCCAATCAGTGGTGTTGGAGTGCAAAGCATGATGATATGGAGGAGAGAGCAAAATGACAGAGAGAGGAACTCCCCAGTCTGCTGCTTCTTTTTTGTACTGATAAATCACAGGCTAAACCTTTACCCGCTCCCACCCCCATGCTAAGCCCGATACTAACTACCCTATAGGACAAGGGGAACAATGGTCTCCAAACTTTCTAAACAAAGGGCTAGTTTATTATCCTTTAGACTTTTGGGGGGGGGGGGGGCGGCCAGCAGGTGTGGAAATATTTATGGCATTAGTAGGAGTAAACATCGCCACAATTGTTAATAGGGGGGAGGATTAGTGCCCCATTGTTGGTATCATTGGGTATCACTGGGAGGAATAGTGCCCCATCATTTATATCATTGGGAGGAATAGTGCTCCATCATTGGAATCATTGGGAGGAATAGTGCTCCATCATTGAAATCATTGGGAGGAATAGTGCTCCATCATTGAAATCATTGGGAGGAATAGTGCTCCATCGTTGGAATCAGTGGGAGGAATAGTGCCCCATCATTGGTATCATTGGGAGGAATAGTGCCCCATCATTGGTATCATTGGGAGGAATAGTGCCCCATCATTGGTATCATTGGGAGGAATAGTGCTCCATCATTGAAATCATTGGGAGGAATAGTGCTCCATCATTGGTATCAGTGGAAGGAATATTGCTCCATCATTGAAATCATTGGGAGAAATAGTGCCCCATCATTGGTGTCAGTGGGAGGAATAGTGCCCCATCATTGGTATCATTGGGAGGAATAGTGCTCCATCATTGGAATCAGTGGAAGGAATATTGCTCCATCATTGAAATCATTGGGAGAAATAGTGCCCCATCATTGGTGTCAGTGGGAGGAATAGTGCCCCATCATTGGTATCATTGGAAAGAATAGTGCTCCATCATTGAAATCATTGGGAGGAATAGTGCTCCATCATTGGAATCAGTGGGAGGAATAGTGCCCCATCATTGGTATCATTGGGAGGAATAGTGCCCCATCATTGGTATCATTGGGAGGAATAGTGCCCCATCATTGGTATCATTGGGAGGAATAGTGCTCCATCATTGAAATCATTGGGAGGAATAGTGCTCCATCATTGGTATCAGTGGAAGGAATAGTGCCCCATCATTGGTATCATTGGGAGGAATAGTGCTCCATCATTGGAATCAGTGGAAGGAATATTGCTCCATCATTGAAATCATTGGGAGAAATAGTGCCCCATCATTGGTGTCAGTGGGAGGAATAGTGCCCCATCATTGGTATCATTGGGAGGAATAGTGCTCCATCATTGAAATCATTGGGAGGAATAGTGCTCCATCATTGAAATCATTGGGAGGAATAGTGCTCCATCATTGGAATCAGTGGGAGGAATAGGTTCCCATCGTTGGTATCGTTGGGAGGAAAAGTTCCCCATCGTTGGTATCATTGGGAGGAACAGTGCCCCATTGTTGGTATCATTGGGAGGAATAGTGCCCCGTTGCTGGTATCACTGGAAGGAATAGCGCCCCATTGTTGGTATCATTGGGAGGAATAATGCCCCATTGTTGGTATCACTGGGAGGAATAGTGCCCCATTGTTTGTATCATTGGGAGAAATAGTGCCCCATTGTTGGTGCCAGTGGGAGAAATAGTGCCCCATGGTTGGCGTTAGTCAACATTATAGTGTCTCATATCAGTAGGGGGAATAGTGCCCCAAGGGCCGGATAAAGGCATGCAAAGGGCCGCATCTGGCCCCATGGCCGTACTTTGAAGACCACTGCTATAGATTCATGTTTATACTTACAGTACCTATTCCATGGGTGCTCTGGTCCAGTTACATGATCAACTCCCAGCATTGGCTTCAAGGTAGAGGAGGGACAGCCGACCACAGGTGTTCAAAAGTAAGTCTATAAGTGAGGTCACCATACACGCATTGCAGCGGTTGTCAGCGATCTCTCCTCTTCACTGAAGCTCACCGATGGGGAGATCATGTGACTGGACTGAAGTGTCCAGGGAACATGTAAGCAAATGCATCTTTCCTCTACTACAGGGTAGTTAGTAGATTTAGATTTAGATTGGATTTGACTGGACTTCGACATTAACTGCAGTAAAACAAAATCAGGTCCTCTGCCCTGCAACACGGGGCTATGCTATGTGGCAGAGCTGTGTAAATCTCAGGACTGGATAGACAGAAATACAAATCCTTTGGCAGGGAGCTCCCATATATCTGTATTTCACTGGTGTATTTAGCTGTCTGTCTGGAGTTCAGCTTTAATTCTTTGCAAAGATCTAAGCCAAGCCGATACTTACACAAAAAACACTTGAGTGAGTTTTATGCTTGGAAGTGACAGCGGCCATGATGTAATACTTAGCGTAATTATTAACATGCATTCGGGAGAGAGCAGTTTGAAATTGATTATGTTTGCATAAGTAATTGAAAAACAAAAATACAGTCACCAGGCAGAGCAAGAGACAGAATTAATCATTAAACAAATGCGTGACCTCTGCTTTTGTCCCAGCTGTGGAAAGCATCTTGCTCTGCCTTTTTTCATTTTTAATTTCCAAAACCGCTAACCATTTAATTACTGTGATTGTAGACAACACTATGAAAGCTAATGAAACGGTGCCTGTTCCGTTTAGACCAGGGGTGTAACTACAGATCATGGGGTCCCTGAGCAACATTTTGATTGCACCACCTGGCAACCTCCCTACTGACCTTTATGTCTAAATCAAGGACCGGTAGCAGGAGAGCTGTCTGCATAGTCATTGCATGAGTGAATCTGGCATAGTTCTGAACAACCAGAGGAGGAAAGGTTCCCAGCCAGAAAGGCTGCTACCCAACCTGGCAGTCCAGCTGAAGTTCCTGCCTGTCCCATCAAGGTCCTAGCTATGCATAGCTGGGGGCCTATCCTGCTGCTAATTTTTTGTGAGCTGGAAGAGGGGTTTCACTACGGATTCTTTCAGTTTTTTAGGCAGACCTGATCAGATCATCCATTGCACTATATCAGTGGTTCTTAACTCCGGTCCTCAGGACCCAATAACAGGCCAGATTTGCAAGATAACTTAACCACTTAAACCCCGGAAGATTTTACCCTCTTCCTGACCAGGGGGTATTTTGCGATTCGGCACTGCATGACTTTAACGGACAATTGCGCGGTCATGCGATGCTGTACCTAAACGAATTTGATGTCCTTTTTTTCCCACAAACAGAGCTTTCTTTTGGTGGTATTTGATCACCTGTGCGATTTTTTGATCATGCGCTATAAACAAAAAAAGAGCTTCAATTTTGCAAAAATAACAATATTTTTCAAATTTTTTTATATGAAATTCCCCCCAAAAAAATTTAAAAATCAAAATTTTTTAACATTTTCGGCCAATTTGTTTTATGCTACATATGTTTGGTAAAAAAAATCGCAAAAAGCGTATTTTGATTGGTTTGCGCAAAAGTTATCGCGTTTACTAACAAAGGGAAAGATTTTTGTCATTTTTGTTGTTTTTTTTTAAACGCGTAATGGCGGCGATCTGCGATTTTTTTGCGGTACTGCGACATTGCGGCGGACAGATCGGACCATTGACTGACATTTTTGACACTTTTGGGGTTACCAGTGACATTTCTACAGTAATCAGTGCTATACATATGCACTGTTACTGTAAAAATACACTGGTAGTGAAGGGGTTAACTTTATTTGAGAGGAAGGGGCTGTGTGTGTCCCTAGGGGCGTGATTCTTACTGTGATTGGCTGTGGCTTGAGCTGTAGGAACAATGATCAACGGTCCTACATTGTAGAACCGTGTGATCAGTGTTTCTACACCAGGGAGAATGACAGGCGGCTTGTTTACACTAGCCGCCTTACTTTCTCCCTCTCCCCCGACGATCGCCGAGTGACCGGCGGACATCGGGTCCGCCGGTCACACGCGCAGGGGGGTCCGTGACCGCGCGGAAGTGCGCCTCCGGCGGCGCGCGCTCGCTCCCCAGAGCCTCACAGGCGCTCTGCCTGTGAGGGGATGACTGCCACAGTAAATATAGTGTGAGCAGTCGGCAAGCGGTTAAATACATCACAGGTGATATAATTTGCTGTTCAAGGATTGCAGTATGCTAGTCTGCTTCTCCCGAAGGTAATACTTGAAATCTGGCCTGTTGGTGTATCCCGAGAACTGGAGTTGAGAACCACTGCTCTATATGGAGGCAGTACATTAACAATAAAAGTAAGAGGGCCCTGCTCATATGAGTTACAATCTAATAAGGTGTTACAAGTGGTACAAAAGGTTTTAACTGTGAGGGATGAGCTGAAGAGTTAAAGCTTCAGTTGTTAGTTGGAGGTGTGATAGGCTTCCCCGAAGGGATAAGTGTTCAGGGATCATCTAAAAGCAGCCAAAATAGGAGATTGCCAGACAAACTGAGGTAGAGAATTCCAGAGGAGGAGAGAGGCCCTGGAGAAGTTCTGGAGACAAGCATTGGAAAGGAAGATGAGGAGGAGACAAGGGAGCTAAAGAGCAGGAGGTCTTGGAAGGAGCGGAAGACGGGTTGGGTGATATTTGGAGACAAGATTGGTGATGTCACTGTGAGTAGAGTTGTGGATGACTTTGTTGTTGTTACTGTTTTGAATTTCATTTGCTGGGCAATCGGAAGCCAATGTAGGGATTGGCAGAAAGGGGTGGCAGACATTGAGCGGTTGGTAAGGTAGATGGAAGCAGCATTCATGATAAACTGAAGAGGGGATGGCATATGGAGACGCAGGCCTATGAGAAGGTGAGACGGGAGTTGCAATAGTCAGGACAAGAGATAACGAGGGAGTGAATGAGTAGCTTGATGGTTTCAATAGTCAAAAAGGGGCACATGTCTCTAAGGCTACATGCCTTTCAAGATGTGGGAGGGGCGGGGGTACCTTGCAAGGGGAGACAGCAAAGCCACTCCCCTTCCCTGAAAGGAACCTTGTCCACATATTGAGTGACAAGGACAACTTCCCCACATCCTGTCCACCAAAAAGGATGTGGAGGTGTGTGTGTGTTAGAGGGGACGTACAAACCTAAAGTGGAATCTAGAAGCTTCTTTATAATAAGGCAGCTCCAAATATCTGCCTTCTCCCAAGGAAATTAGTATAGGGGCACATTAGTACACCTTAGTACCCATTTCCACAAGAAGTTACAAGAAAAACTACAACACCATAAAAGATAATGGGGCACGGTGAACAATAAAGGAGGAGGAGAACATGTAATGAAGGAATATCTTCAGGAGCCTAGCCACCGTCTTTGACACATGTTCAATGGAGAATTACATCCATGTTTCCTCTTAGTGCCAGTGTCTCTGCACTGATCAAGGGGGCAATTTCAGTTCAAAAAAAAACAAAAAAAAAAAAAACAACACAGAGGTTTTGATTCATTTCCACTTAGATAACACAAAATGTAATACATGTATGCTAGAAATACACTCTACTTTTCTTTTTTTCTGGCTGCTACCTTTCCTTTAGTACAGTTAAATTATAATATAGTTTGAAGTCCAACATACCTGATGCATTCAATGGAACATTAGGCAGTCAATGATCTGTAACTCCAGGAAATCATTAAGTAACACCGGGAATTGATCAATCAATTGGCTTTCCTCTGTACAAGTATTACAAAGTGCAATGTAAGCCGTCTGTTCGCTGACTGATGAGATTTGATAGCTGGCCCTCTAACAAGATAGATTGGTTCACACTCAGATTTTGCTGATAGCATATCTACCAATAGGCTTGAGCAAATGTTTCAAAAGAGTTAATAAACTTTTCATTTTCAAGCTGACCACATCTGTTACGATGTAATTGCATCATCTTTAGCTTTCAGTCTCATAAGACTCCAATGATGGATATGCATGGTACCGGGTTATCTATGTATCACTGGATAATGAGGCTTTATTGACAAAATGAGCCAAATAAGCTAACCAGAAACTGGAGGGTCTCACTATTTCTTCTTTTTAATACTGTAATTGTCAGATACTTTCAATAGATCATGTAGATTTTTTTTTTTATAAAAAAAATATATTTTTAAGTGCTATTAATCACTTTCCGCATGGCCTACTTTAATAATATGCCCAGACAGGAGATCCGATATCCCAGGTGGACATGATATGACATGATATGATACACAGATCAGTGTGCCGGGCCGCTGTGCACAGCCCATATGATCAATCACAGCGATCACATGTCAGTTGTACACAATGATTCTGTCTTTCTTATATCTTATTATGTGAACTATTGCAATCTCTGTGATTGGTCACAGTGATCCCATGGTACAGGGCCAATCACAGCAGAGCCGTACTATACAGGAAGCAGAAAATGCTCTCAAATTATAAAGAGCTAGTGCCAAATAACTATGGTCAAAACATCTTAAAAAATAAACTGATTTTATTTAAACAGTAATTAAAATACACAGACAGACCACATCATTTAAAATTTGCCTTATCAATTTATCAAATATTTGACACATGAAACATGAGATGTTTACGATGTAATCGAAGAGTAGCGATCCCGACATGTTTCACCAAGTGTGGTTTCTTCAGGGGATATATATATATGCTACATCTGAGTGAGAGGGAGTAAATCAAAAAGGACATAATAATTATACAAACCAAAAGAAATTTTCAAAACATAAATATATAAGTTTATAGAGACAAAGCAAAAAAAGATTTTTTAGAGCTGTACCATGTGATAGCTGTGGCAAATCACAGCTATAACAATAGTGAACGATGGCACACGAATGGATGCCATTCACAAAGTGAAAATATTTGCTTATACGGTGATCATCAGTGTAATAGGCAATCATGGTTTTAAAAACATTCTGATCACCTCCCCAGAGCAGTACAGTGTACTGTTGTGGCACTGTACTGCTCTGGTGACAGTATGTAAAAAATGTAAACAAAGAAAAAAATTGTAAAGGAAAGAAAAAAAAGTTAAAATAATTGAAATAAGATATCATTTTTTTTTTTAAATACTGTCACCAGTCAGTTTTTTCTAAACACACCCCACCAGTCAGATAGTGATGTTGTACTGCTCTGGTGACAGTATGTAAAAAACAAATGTGAAAATGTGCCAAATGTTGTCAATTAAGTGTAGTGTATGGCCAGCACAAGGGTGAGAGCCTTTGGGGAAATCAAAGATGGAAAAGGACCTGGGGGTCCTAGTAGACGACAAGCTCAGCAATGGCATGCAATGTCAAGCTGCTGCAAGCAAAGCCAACAGAATATTGGCATGTATTAAAAAGAGGATTCACTCTAGAGATAAAACAATAATTCTCCCACTCTACAAGACTCTGGTCCGGCCGCATCTTAAGATGCCGTCCAGTTCTGGGCACCGGTCCTCAGGAAGGATGTGCTGGAACGGGAGAGAGTCCAGAGAAGGGCAACAAAGCTAATAAAGGAAATGGAGGTCTTCAGCTATGGGGAAAGACTGCAAGCATTGAACTTATTCTCTCTGGAGAGGAAACGCTTGAGGGGGGATATGATATCAATGTACAAATACCGAACTGGTGACCCTAGCATAAGGAACAAACTTTTCAGTGAAAGGGATTACAAAAGGACTGATGGCCATTCGTTAAAATTAGAAGAAAAGCGGTTTAACCTTAAACTCAGGGACGTAACAACAGGGGTTGCAGGGGTTGCAATTGCAACCAGGCCCCATGCTCCAGGAGGCATGTGCGGCTCCCCTGTACACCTGGATAGGAGGGGGCGGTGGGGGCAGCATGTAGAGAAATCACTGTTCTTCATTTGCCTCCTGCAGCTGCAGGTCTAAAATGGAAGCGATTGATTGGTTCCTCTGTATGCTGCCCCGGCCACTCCTCCTATCCAGTTCACTTGTGTTCTGCTGTCTCTGGGCCCTGTGTGCTCCCCTGGTCTCCCCCCCCCCCCCACACTGTGCTCCCTCCCCTCTCCTGCCAGCTGCTGCAGGGAATGTGTCAGAATAGAGAACCAGGAAGGGGTCGGTAAATATGTAATTTACCAGCTCCTTCCTTTTCTGAATGAGTCAGTCAGTGACATTGTAAAAAAATAAAATGATAAAAAAAGAATACAATTAAAATACCAAAAAATAAAAACTACTGACACCAGAAGGTGAACTTCAAGGATCGCAAAGGTCACACTTGCAACCAGGCCCTGGCATTCCACCACTGTGGGGAGGTCCTAAGATGGCAGAAAGGGAGCCCACTGCAGAACTTGTGAAAGGGTCCCCCTGCGGGACCGTAATAATAGGGCCCTGCAACAAGAGTAAAGGGCCCCAGGATCAGTGGGAAGAGCCTCAGGCTTGAAGGGAAGGGCCCCGGTCAGGGGTCCGTGGGGCCTATTTTGGTTTCTTGCATCGGGGCCCTGAAGGTTCTAGTTACGCCTCTGCTTAACCTCCTTAGCGGTATTCCCGAGTGTGGCTCGGGGTTAAATTTCAGTGCCATTAGCGGTAACCCCGAGCCGCACTTGGGGAAGAGAGTGGAAGCAGTTCTGTTACTCCTGCTTCAAAAGTGTCATTTAGCAATTATTAGTGTGAGGAAAGGGATATCTAGTGTAGTTCCTGTACTATTTTCCACTATAGTTAGATTTAATAATCTAGTTTCTGTAGGGAAAGTGTTAAGTGTCAGGGTTACTGTAGTGTAGTGTAGGGTTAACTGACTCTGACTGCTATGGCAGGGTGACCGCCATAGAAAAAAGATTGTTTGTCTTAGAATCGCAGTAGAGCAGGGATAGGGCTCCGTTACTTTCACACCTGGGCGTTTATTGGACTTTTTTGTGGACGTCTTTGGAGGCAGGCATGACATCTGAACTTCTGTGTAGGGGTATATATACACACACACACACACACACACACATGTATGTATATATACACATACACACATATAGGTGTGAAAGTAGCGGAACCCTATGCCTGCGCTAATGAAATTATTTGCAGGGATGTGACTCGGCTCCTATCACACCTATATGTGTGTATATGTATATATACATATATGTGTGTGTGTATATATACCCCTATACAGAAGTTCAGATGTTATGCCTGCCTCCAAAGACGCCCAAAAAATGCCCAATAAACGCCTGCAACAACACACCTGGGCGTTTTTGTTGCAGGCGTTTATTGTGCATTTTTTGGGCGTCTTTGGAGGCAGGCATGACATCTGAACTTCTGTATAGGGGTATATATACACACACACATATATTTATATATACACATACACACATACAGGTGTGATAGGAGCGAAACCCTATGCCTGCAAATAATTTCATTAGTGATTCCCCGGTGCCTGATGTATGTAATCCGGTATTCACCTTCACCACACCATGCGTGACCCCTTAAGGATGGGCACTCACCAGAAATACTATGGTCATACGCCTGTAAGCATTGATTGCTTGGACCCTTGACACTCCGGAATACCTCTGCCAGTATCAGATGACCTCCGCACACGAGTACCAATTAGGAACCAGATCATACCATGAAAATAAAATAGGGGGCACAATAGTGTGATACCGTCTTAAAAGTTTATTTAAACATAACACTCCAAAGTGAATCCCCCAAATCCAATATGCTTACATCAAAAACAATTTTTTTCAAGCAAAAATTGATAACCCAATGGTTATGGCCGGCTCACCGCTGATGAATGGTTCTTTCCCAGCTTACTCCATAGGTGAGATCCGGACTCCAGCCACGACTCTTAGGATTACCAAGGAGACAGCATGCCTGTGTTCTGACGCGTTTCGTCTTGTATGACTTCTACTGAGTCCTCAGTACAGGCGTATGACCATAGTATTTCTGGTGAGTGCCCATCCTTAAGGGGTCACGCATGATGTGGTGAAGGTGAATACATACATCAGACACCGGGGAATCACTAATATATGGATTATCTGGCTGTGTTATGAACATTGACTGATTTTGGCGTTTTTTACTCATTTATGAGGACTATATGATCTTTTATATGTTATTACATATTGAGCGCTGCTGGATGTGACTAGTGCTGAACTTTTATTTGTTTTGGTATTTATTACATCGTTTACAGATTACCTTTTATCACAGCGGCTGCGATCAGCAAATTTTATAAAGTTTTAAACTCTATATTTATTACCGTGTGGTTTTACCCCTTGTAACAAGAAGCGCTGGGCGAGTGTTTGGAATCTCTGTCTTTCAACCACTTTTTTACATTATAAATAATTTCACTAGCGCAGGCATAGGGTTCTGCTACTTTCACACCTATATGTGTGTATGTGTATATATACATATATGTGTGTGTATATAAACCCCTACACAGAATTTCAGATGTCATGCCTGCCTCCAAAGACGTCCACAAAAAAGCCCAATAAACGCCTGCAACAAAAACGGCCAGGTGTGAAAGTAGCGGAGCCCTATGCCTGCTCTACTGCAATTCTAAGACAAGCAATCTTTTTTTTCTGGTTCTGGACATGCTACAGAGCTAAAACTTCACAGGTACACTTTTTAGACCCCCCAGACACTAATAATGGCTCTCTATCAAAAACGACAATTTTTAAGAACTTTTTTTTTGTGTGATTAATAGTCCCTGGGGCATGATTTAGAACCCTAGGCACTTTTTAGGGACATTTATTGGGTTTTAGGGCTTCAAAATTGTGTTTTTTGATTATCAAAGTTCGGGTCCCATTGATTTCAATGGGGTTCTGGAATCCGGACCCAAACTTTCGGGAAGTTTGGGTTTTCTGGTCGAACCAAACTTTTCAAAAGTTCGATCATCCCTACTGCCAGGGAGGGTAAACTGTGTAGAGGGTTCCATAACGTTAGAGCGATAAGGATGTGGAACTCTCTTCCACAAGCAGTGATATCAGTGAGGAGCATCGATAGTTTCAAAAAACTATTCGATGGGAACTTAACAACCACAACATACAGGGGTATACAATGTATTATTGACATAAATACGCACACACTCATCATAGGTTAAACTGCATGGACTGGTGTCTTTTTTCAGCCTTACTAACTATGTAACTATGTGAAGGGTGGCAGCGCTGCTGTGCAATTTCATTGTAAAATGATCAGCG
Organism: Pelophylax lessonae; assembly: GCF_965119305.1. NCBI lineage: Eukaryota > Metazoa > Chordata > Amphibia > Anura > Ranidae > Pelophylax > Pelophylax lessonae. The sequence continues at coordinate 28,206,790 of NC_138777.1, forward strand.
TTGTCACCCAATTGCAGAAAGTGGAAAGTGGCATCTATTGGAAGGATCAACAGGGTAATAAATCTATATTACAGCAAGGGGGGGGGGGGGGGGGGAGACAAAAAAGGTGCATCACGCCTTTTTAAATTTGGGCCAATGTTCCTTTTTAGGTATAAGTGTGATCATTATTTTACTTTTCTGCGCTTCGCTTCTCTTGGTAAGATTTTCTTCTCTTCTGTTTACAACAGATGCATCTCCTACTCTTGTCTCCTAAGACGGTCTCGTGAACCTATCAATATAACATCTAGCAGTTTATTGCTCTTGATGTGCGTCAATCCCTGGAACAAGCAGAGCTCTTGTATTTCAAGAGAAAAAGATTTTTTTTTTCTTTTCATAGACTGAACTGTGCTGTTCATTACATCGGTATAATATCCTTTTTTTTTCTTTTTTTCGTTTTTCATAAAAAATGTAAACTTGTTTAAATATATTAGTTACAGCTTTATTGTTCAATAGACAAAATGCGTGCTATTCACCCGACACGCTTTGTAATAAACTAAAATAATGCAGCTAATGGAAAACTATTGCTTCTTAGAAGTGAAAGAAATGAAAATGAGAGCTCTAGCCCATTTAAATGCCGGTTCACACATGTGCGATGCGGGAACCCTGCGAATCCACTGCACTCGACTCGCAGGCAGTTCAAACTGCGAATCGCTGGGGGTGTCAATACAAAGTTAGCGACACCCCCAGATCAGTTTGCATATTGCAATGCGAACTGTCAATTCGGACATGAATCAGATCGCATAGGTGTGAACTAGTGATTGACGGATATAGTTTTTTAGTTGCCGATACCAATACCGATATTTTGGCCATTGAATATTGGTATTGGCCAATATTGGCCGATATTTTCCTACATTTAAAAACATTTTTTTTTTTTTTTTTACTTGACAGGTACTCTTGTGGAGGGATTACAAGAAAACAACAAGAGAAGGGCGCACCGACCTTGTGCATTACCACTTAAAAGTTTATTAGAAATCAAAGAAGGGTAGCGTACAATATACTCACAAACGTAGCTTATGAACAAGCATATAGGAAATGGGCACCGCTCGCTTCCAGGACACTTCTCTACTGCTGGATAGCATGATGGCGTCCTCAAAACCTGACGTGGCTTACGAGTTTCGTGGGAGGACCCACTGGCGATTTTGGCTCTGAGGAAGAGGGTCCTCCCTCGAAACGCGTAAGCCACATCATGTTTTGAGGACGCCATCACGCTATCCAGCAGTAGAGAAGTGCCCTGGAAGCGAGCGGTGCCCATTTCCTATATGCTTGTTCATAAGCTACGTTTGTGATTATATTGTACTCTACCCTTCTTTGATTTTAATAAACTTTTAAGTGGTAATGCACAAGGTCGGTGCGCCCTTCTCTTGTTGTTTTCTTGTAGTGCCTTTTGGATACCCTTGGTCCTGAGGGGGGCAGCAAGACCACTTCATTTGTGTCATAAAACCGCCTAGAAGATTCACCTTCCCACATACCACTTGAGCGCAGGAGAGATATTGTTGACTCTTGTGGAGGGATCTGGGAGTCTAAAAGACCCCAAACCCCTCCTCTGCAATTAAAAGCATTTAAAACGCCAAGTTTGGCTGTTTTGAATGCTGTCTTTTTTTTTTCATCTGACGCCGAGTACCCGGAAGTGATGTCATGATATCACTTCCGTGTTTTTACATGGAGACCAAATCAGAGCCGAATGCGGATTTGATCGGGTCTTTGGCTGCCGTGCAGGCTAGTTGCCTGGGTCTCCCGAGGGGACGGGAGACCCGGGCGAGCCGCAGAAAGCGACGGGGGGGGGGGGATGTCCCCTCCCGCTACTTGTAATGACAGCTGAGCGGATTCTCAGCCACATCGGTTGTCATTACAAGTCAGCCGACCGTCGGCTATGGACGCCGGTACTGGGGTGATGCCTCTAGCTGCAACCATCACTCCAGTACAACACTTTCCGAAATATCGGTAATATCGGTCACCTTGGTGGCTGTTTCCGATATATCGGGGAAAGTGCAGATCGGCCCTCGATATATCGGCTTTGCCGATAATCGGTCGATCCCTAGTGTGAACAGCTGATTTTGGTGCGGACCAAAAAAAGGGTCATGTGCGACTTTGGTACAAATGCAATGCAAATTCAGCCATAAAATCTGTATGGCTGAATTCGCAACGCACACACATCGCATGTGATTTGCAGAGCAGTGCACTGCGAATCGTATGCGATGTCTGACATCACATATGTGTGAACCTGCATTATAATGGGCCTGATACACAATGGGCTCTACGTATAAAAGATTTGCTGTGAAGACGTATTAAACCCCCAAAACAAAAATTTTATTTATTGCAACTTAGCAATCACTAGAAGTGTAGGCTGCATCAGTTTTCTTTTCTTTGGCTTTTTTCCCTCTCTGTTTTTATCTGGTGATCTGGCCAGTAACACACCTGCTGTATTAGTGAGACACAACTCTAGAGGAATGAGCACAGGAGGCACAGCAGGCAGCAGCATTGTAGATAGTGTTGAATACACTAGCCAATTTAAATACACTAACAATTTGTAGCCAGACTCCAGCTCATACTTTAGAATCAGTTACAGAAAACATTTTTTTTTTCCTTTTGGTATAAAGGTTTTACATGAATAAATAAAATCTGATCATTGTAAGCACCCCTGTCAGTGTTAAGTGGTTTGTCTCATCCATCCAGCGCGATTCCAGTGCGAGTTCCCGCATCGCATGTCTCTCGCAGGCAGTTTACACTGCTCTATGCGAACTGGTGGTATTTGATCACCTGTGCGATTTTTATTTTTTGGGCTATAAACAAAAAAGAAAAGAGCGACAATTCTGAAAAAAAAAACCAAAAAACAATATTTCTTACTTTCTGCTATATAACATTCCCAATAATAATAAAAAAAAAAAATGTAACATCTATTTTTTTCATCATTTTAGGCCAATTTGTATTCTGCAACATATTTTTGGTAAAAAAAAAAAATCTCAATAAGCGTATTTTGATTGTTTTGAGCAAAAAATGATTGCGTCTACAAACTAGGGGAAAGATTTGTGTCATTTTTATTTATTTATTTATTTTTTAACTAGTAATGGCGGTGATCAGCGATTTTTAGCGGGACTGCGACATTGACTTGAATTTTCAAGTTCACGTTCTAATGTGTATATGATTTTATGGACTTTTAAAAGGACTGTTCATTACTACTTCCGATTTGGGCTCGTGAATTACTGGTCGTGCTGCAGTGAATAACTTCATGGTTGTGGTTGAAAAGTGTACCAACATTTTGTGCTACTGAATTTTGTATTGTGTTATTTATCTAAGTTTCCATATGAGATTTTATGCCTTGAATTTACTCTTGTACAAGTAGCTGCATTAAGACAAGATTTGTTTATACTCCTGAGCGCACAGGTTCACTTTAAACTTGTTTTACCATTCATAAGGTAATTCTGTAGGTGATATTGTTGGGGACTGCGACATTGCGGCGGACAGATCGGACCCCTAACTGCCATTTTTGACACTTTTGGGGGTACCAGTGACATTACTACAGTAATCAGTGCTAAAAATATGCACTGTTACTGTAATAATGACACTGGCAGGGAAGGGGTTAACACCAGGGGCGATCAAAGGGTTAAATGTGTCCCTAGGGGGTGTTTTCTAACTGTGTGGGGGATGGGCTTATGGAATGAACACAGGGACCTGTTTTCCTAAATAGAAAGAACACAGGATCCCCATGTTCAATGCTGACAGAACAGCAATCCGCCGTTCTGTCTCCATGGAGCCGGACCCAAAGGTCAGCTTCCCCGCTGGCGAATGGGCGCGCGCGTGCCCCCATGATCGCTCCCGCGTACCGACGTATGGGTACGTCATTGCGTGGGAACCTGTCGACCTGACGGCTGGTCAGCAAGTGGTTTAAAAAAAAAAAACATTATTATTGTTATAGTCAATGCAATGTAACCCCCCCCCCACACACACACACTAAGTGGGGTTGACGGGTTGACTTACTAAAGGTGAATAGGCTGTGCACTTTGTAAAGTGTAGTTGCCCTCTGCAAGTGCAATTGCCACAGAGCTTAGTAAATGAGGTAAGACTTCACTTTGCAAACAGTACTCAATCACATGCAAGGAACATTAAAAAAAAAACAGCATTTTTGCTTGCACATGATTGGATTATGGAAGTCAGCAGAGTTTCTGCTCATTTACTAAGCTCTGGGGCAACTGCACTTTGCAAAGTGCACAGTCTTTTTCCTTTTAGTAAATCAACCTCAATGTCTCACTGTCCTACTTCAAAGCATCATGTATGTGTAGCACTGCCCCCCGTAGGGACTGCTGAATATTGCGGGTCCTCCTGGTTACCAACACACAGCTATAAGCAAATGCAATTCTTACATTCCTCTTGGCTCTTAACTTCAATAAAGAGTCCAGGGGTATTGGGTTTTTTTGTTGTTCATTAAATAACTGGGATAGGAGAAGGGAATAGCGGGATACTCCAATTTAACTATTCACAATATCCAGACATCCCAACCTGCAAAAACTCATTTCAGGGAGGTGCCCCCCCCCCATGCACGCCGCCACCGCGCCCCCCCCCCCTTCCCAATTTAACACAACCAGAGAATAATGAAATAAAATGTAATTAGTATACCTGGTCACTGGTGCTGTCCTGGTCACTGGTGCTGGTACTGGTCACTGGTGCTGGTCACTTGCTGGTACTGGTCACAGGTGCTGGTCACTTGCTGGTATTGGTCACATGTGCTGGTCACTTGCTGGTCACTGGTGCTGGTCACTTGCTGGTGCTGGTCACTGGTACTGGTCACTGGTTCTGGTCACTTGCTGGTACTGGTCACTGGTGCTGGTCACTTGCTGGTACTGGTAACAGGTGCTGGTCACTTGCTGGTACTGGTCACAGGTGCTGGTACTGGTCACTTGCTGGTACTGGTCACAGGTGCTGGTCACTTTCTGGTACTGGTCACTGGTGCTGGTCACTTGCTGGTACTGGTCACTGGTGCTGGTACTTGACATAACCTGTACTCACAATACTGTAGAAACAGGATCTCCCGTGTCTCCCCTCTTTTAGTCAGCTTCTCTGGACCTCTGGGTTCAGCCAGTGCCATGTTTAGAGCATTAAAGGGGCCCGGGCAATGCAGTGCACTGGGGCCTCGTCTACACAATCAACCACGGGAATAAAAATGCAAATTATTGATAAGGCGATATTTATTGGTACAGCAGTGCCAGGCTAATAACAGCTTCCAAGTTCGGCGGCTGGGTCCGGTGAACACACACACAGACGGGAGTCAGACTCCACTGTCCTGTGTGTGCCTGTTTCCGTAGAGGCAGACAGCCATTCCTGCAGTTGTGGGCTCCTCCACCATGGCCCAAGTGGCCTGACAGCAGCGCAGGGCCGACAGGTGCTTGTCACCTGCTAAGTTCGGCAGCGGGATGCACATGGGAATCAGGACTAATGCTTGGCTGGGGGTGGGGCCCCCCCAGGCAAGAAGGGCCCCGGGCAACTGCCCAGCGTACCCATTTGGTAAGATGGCCTTGGGTTCAGCTCCTCTCAACCTCTCCTCTGGTCTTCAGGATGACCTCCTGCAACTGCATGGCACCTCTACAGAGGAGGAGGCAGCGGCCCCCTTCCTCCGGGACTCCGATCTCCCATGAAAGACCTCGAGCACATGTGCGCCTAGCTTTTATACAATATCCCAACATGCACCAAGGCGACCTGCTCTCTGCCTATCATCAGGACTGTATCAAAAACCTATGCATCCATTTGTCAGGTTTCCTCCCACTGTCCAACATGCCTCCCTATTGGACCAGTGTGAAACACTCTCTAGACTGAATAAATCGCATACTGAGCACATTGAGCAGACCTCACTAACAGATCCTGCTCTCTGGTAAGCAGAGAACAATATAGATTTACCTGCAGCTCCTCTGGCAAGCAGACAGAGCTCAAAAATATACTTTCTCACTAGCACCTACATAGGAGGCTGCAACACATGTTAATAAATTAGAGATGCATTTTTAAAAAGTAATATTGAGATTTGCCCACAGAAATGTCCTGAAAGCAGAGTTCCGGGCACAAAATCGACCTAATCGATTTTGTGCCCATCCGCTGGATCTTCTTCACCTGAAAAGGAATTGGATAGTTAGGTATATTTTTTTTTTTCACTCACCTTGTAATTGTAGATAGAAAATACTCACCTATTCTGCACTTCTTCCCTCTGTGCCGCGGCTCCACCGTCACTTCCTGTCTTGCGATGATTTCTGGGAGATGAACGTCATCGCTCCCAGGAATCAATGCGACGGCACCGGCGCTGCTCGTCACTTCCGGGGCGACGCCGCGTTCACTGCTAAACAGCTTCTGGGCATGCCCAGAAGCTGTGGAGGAATGCGGCGCCGCACCAGAAGTGACGAGAAGGGCCGGTGCAGGCGCATTCTAGGAGAAGAAGACACGGAAGAGGACGCAGAAGAGAGTCGCGCTGGCTTCAGCTGCCCACAGAGGTGGCAACGCTGGAGAAGAAATTTTATAAGTGAGTATTTCTTCTTGCAGGTAAGTGCGAACAGATCAGAGGCTAGCCATTGCGGAATGTACTAGCCCTGACTGTCCCGGGGGTATATTTAGTGAAAAAACGTTTTCGTGCCCGGAACTCCGCTTTAATTGCCATGTCTGTCTGAGATTGAGCTGAGGCTATTTTTTTTGTTTGCGGTACCTTTGCCTGTCCCTGTTTCATCAGTCAAGCTGCCTTACCGTTTTTTTTTTTCTTTTTCTTTTAAGGACATGATTAAAGCGTTCATTTTATTTTGGCAGCGGGGTCCTTTCTCGGCCTTCCCCTGGTTTCTAGATGAAATCTGAAAACAATTAGGCTCATGTCATGCACAAAATTGCTTGCTTGTAGCTACTGCGTATACATAGCTTTTGTGTACGGTTTAGTAATTATTGTAAGCTATGCCAAATGATCGGTTATGCACCTGTTCTGTAAGCATTAAACGCACTGTGAACCTTTCAAGAGTCAGGTGAACTCTGCGAGAAGGAGGTGGAGACGGAGCGCGCCTATTCACTGACTTGGCACAACCAGCCAAAGCGCGTACGGCTAATGAGCTGTAGAGATACCTGAGCCTGAGTGCCAGCCAACAGATCCCTGGCAATGGGAGCAGAAGAAAACAAAGCCGCAGTCTTACATTGGAGCAGGGTGTGAGCCAAGACAAACCGAGCTGTAGACGGCACATTATTCTGGAGCCCCGTACCGCTGTGCCTCGGTCAGGAAGGCCCAAATGTCTGCTGTGTGTCACCCGTGAAATATTTTCTCATCAAAAGGGGAGTTTAGTCTTAGGCCTCATGCATGCAGGGCGTTTGAAAAAAACTAGTTGCAAAGCCAGTTCTGACGCCAGGAAAAAGCAGCTGTGAAACGCGCTTTTAGTAGCGTTTTGTATTGGGGGTAACCACTTTACGACTGCTCACTGTGCTGCTACTGCGGCACAGTGGCAGCCCTGGGTCCAGCGACATCCTAGCTGTCCCAGTGGCGCGCGCGCGCACCACCGGAGGCTCGCTCCCGCTGTATTTAAACACATCGGGAGTCGGGCCGGAGGAGTATAGGCGGCTATTGCCGTCTCTCTTCCCCGATCGTCAGGGAAAGTGTGAGAAAATCCGCCTGCTTGTGTAAACAAAGCAGGGGGATCTTCTCTGTGACAGACATGGAGAGATCACAGGATTCAGCATAGCTGAACCTGCAATCTCTGTCTGTGTCACACAACCCCCTCCCCGTCAGTAAGCATGAGGCACACATTTAACCCCTTGATCACCAACAATGTTAACCCCTTCCCTGCCAGTGTCATCATTACAGTAACAGTGTATTTTTTTTAGCACTGATTACTGTAGTAATGTCACTAGTCCCCCAAAAGTGTCAAAAATGTCAGTTAGGGGTCCGATCTGTCTGCTGCAATGTCGCAGTCCTGCAAAAAATCGCAGATCGCCGCCATTACTAGTAGAAAAAAAAAACAATAAAAAATGACAAATCTTTCCCGTAGTTAGTAAATGGGATAACTTTTGCGCAAACCCATCAAAATATGCTTATTTCGATTTTTTTTACCAAAATAATGTAGCAGAAAACAAATTGGCCTAAAATTTAGATTTTTACATTTTTCTTTTGGGAATGTCATATAGCAGAATGTGAAAAATATAGATTTTTTTATTTTTTTTACAAATTAAAAATCGCACAGGTGATTTAATAGAAAAAGACCAAAAGAAAGCTATATTTGTGGGGAAAAAAAGGATGTAAATTCATTTTGGTACAGCGTTGCAAGACCGCGCAATTGTCTGTTAAAGTAACGCAGTGCAGAATCGCAAAATATGGCCTGGTCAGGAATGGGGTGAAATCTTCCGGTCTTAAAGTGTATAAAAATACGCTCAATGAGAATTTTTTTGTCAAAGACATGTAGCTAAATACATTTTGGCCTAAATATATGACAAAAATTGAATATATTGGATATTTTTTAACAGTCAAAGTAGAAAATGTAAATTTTTTGCTAAATTTTCGCTCTTTTTTTATTAATATTGCAAAAAATAAAAAGCGCAGAGGTGATCAAATACCACCAATAGAAAGCTCTGTTTGTGAGAAAAAAAAAGACATACATTTCGTTTGGGCACAGCATTGCATGACCGCGTAATTGTCAGTTAAATTCGCGCAGTGCCAAGTTGAAAAAAAGTGGCCTGGTCATTGAGCAGCAAAATCCTCCAGTCTTAAAGTGGTTAATACACGTTTTAGCCACATTTAGCAGCCTTTCTCTGGCCTTTTCTATTATCCAACCTCAAATCCAACCACTACAGCTTAAAAACGTCTGACTTGGGTTAACGCTGTATGTAGCCTTTAGCAGCGTCAGGCGTTTTTACAGCTTAACGCTGCTGCTCCAGCATCGGCTCTGGGTTTTTTTTTTTATTTACATCTTAAAAAACTCCTATGCCACTTACAGCTCTTAAAAGCCTGTGTGTGCACAAGGCTATAGAATAACATGAAGGGGCGTCCTTAAGCTGCAAAAAAAAAAAAAAAAACCTGACGCTCCTAAAAGCAGTGCATGAGGCATACTTGCCAACTGTCCCGTTTTTGCTGGGACAGTCCCGGCAAATGGGAGCCTGTCCCAGGTAATTTACATGGTCCCGGCAATGTACTTATTTACACTTTGCACTTTGCACTTGCTTACTTAACCTTCCTAGCGGTATTCCGGAGTGTGACTCGGGGTTAAATTTCAGTGCCAAAAGTGGTAACCCCGAGTGTGTACCGCCAGAAGCATCGCTGGATCCTGAAAGAGGGGTTACTTACCTTGTCACTGGGATCCAGTGATTTATCTGGGCGTGTGCGGCGGCGGATCTTCCTCCCGATCCTCTATGTGCCCCGGCTTCCATCTCCTGCGACATGACGTTCGCAGGGGGGTGGAACCGGCGGCAAATTCAAAAAGTTAAAAGCACAAACACACTGATACATTGTAATCCTTTCGGATTACATTTCTAAAATAAATTGACCTTATATTGCCCCCCAGTTCTTTCTCCATTGCCCCTTCCTGCATTTTTCCTGTACCTTGTGTCTGGATACCGCAGAGCGACCATGGCATCAAAAAAGCACGCCGCCACCTCAAAAGCGGTATATGACCTGCTGGAAAACAGCGACAACGATACAGAATCGCTTGCAGAATAGAGTGATAGCGATTCGTGGGGAAGTTCGTCATCGGACGCAGAAAGTGATTTCAGCGATGATCCTGCGACTGAGCCCAGCGATGTGCGGACTTGGTGCTTGATCGACTGCGGTACGGAGCACGTAGCGCCCACAAGGTTCCCGTTTACTGGAGCACCTGGTATCAAAGTGGATGTTGAGGATGACAACCCCTTGGCATACCTGCAACTTTTTTTGAGGTTATTGAAAAGATTGTTGTGGAAACCAATCAGTACCAGGAGCAACAAGCTGCAGCGCATCAGCGGTTTTCAAAGAGCAGGATGTGGGAACCCATGACCAAAGCAACATCTGGAAGTTTCTGGGCCTAATTATTCTGCAGGGAGTGGTGGGGAAACCCCTGCAGAAGTGGTATTGGACCACCAACAAATTACTGGCCACTCCTTTTTTTGGCACGGTTATGTCAGAGTACAAATTTTTCGCTCATTATGAAGTATTTGCACTTTACAAATAATGACGAATTTGACGAGACTTCTCATCCAGCTCCAAAACTCAAAAAGATTTGGGACGTTTATCAAATCATTTTGAAAAATTTCCAGCAGTCCTATGTGCCAGAAAGAGACATTTGTATAGACGAAAGTCTAATGGCCTATTACCCGTGTACCGGAGATCACCAGGAAAACGTGCCCCCATTTTGGGGACCACCAATATGAGCAATATCTCATCACAACCATGAGAAGATAAGCATTACTCCTTCCACTACCACGATACCCCACATTGCGGATCTTCCTTTTTATGGGATCCTTGTGGTGATTGGGGACCGGGGAACTGTGGGACCACCGCATGGGGGTTCCTTTTGTGTTTCCCCCTACTGTTCTTTTGTTTCCTACTCAGCAAACTTAAGTTTTTGGGTGATTCCTCCAACAAATCCAACGCACTAGACAACTACAAACAAGTATAGTTGAAATGGCGGCCTCCTGGCATTAAGTGCCCACACCTCGATGGGATTTTAATTCTCCACATGGTCAGTTACTATCTATCTACAGAGAACAGCTCATTTAGTCTGAGATTTGGCTCTCATTACTGAACTATTGAAAAAGGCAAAACCGAAACGCATCTGGTCCTCCTCAGCCATCTCAGACAGTCCTCCTCTGCCAAGACGTATTTATGACCATGTCTTTTCTTTTTCCTATACACTGTTCCATGTGGTTTTTGTCATATGTCACAATATGTCTATATTTATTACAATAAAAGTAATTTTGAACGACTCAAGTCCTGGTTTCTGCCTTAAAAATCCCACCACTAGGGGAACTTTCCTTTGTTCTTCATTTCATAGAGGGATGATGGCAGCATCCAGGATAAAGCACTGAACCCGAATAACCTTCCAATGGCCTATAAAGGGAGACTCAGCTGGATACAATATATTGCATCCAAGAGAGCACGCTTTGGCATAAAGTCCTTTATGCTGTGTGAATCCAGCTCTGGATATATTTGGAATTCGGTCCTATATACCGGGAGAGGAACCAAGCTCAATGAAAGGTTCAGCAGCTATGGAATGGCAGCCGCTTCAGTCCTTACGCTGATTGAGCCTCTGCTGAATCAGGGGTACTGTGTCACCAATTTTTATATGTCCCCAGAACTCTATGAGTTCCTTCTACACAACAAGACAGATGCGTATGGGACCGTTAGAGCTAACCGGCGTGACATGCCGCCAACCTTTGCCAACAAAAAGCTCAAGCCCGGAAAAATAGTTGCCTGGCAGAAAGGAAAAATGATGGCACTGAGATGGCGTGACAAAAAAGATGTCTGCCTGATGAGTACCATCCACAACACCGCTACTGTCATGGTACATACAAAAGGGGGAAAAGACGTAATGAAACCACAACTGGTGATGGATTACAATAACACCATGGGAGGTGTGGACAGAGCTGACCAGGCCATGAGAAACAACAAAAAAAATATTATAAAAAAATATTGAGGCATCTTCTGGAACTGTGTTTGTGGAATGCCTTCATTCTCCTAAAAAAGAAGAGTGACTGGCCTGTGGTTCATGCGGACTTTGTGTGGAAAATTGCCGAACTGATATTTCTCAGGCACCAAACACCAACAGTAGGTAGATCCGGACGCCATGCTGCTGGTGTTGTGAACCCCGAACGCCTGACCGGTCGTCACTTTATGGACCACATTCCAGCGACGGAGAAGAAGTCTGCACCCACAAGGATGTTTGTGGTTTGCTGTTCCAAACGTGACGACACTGGATGGAAAATCCGTAAAGAAACGTGGTAGTATTGTCCTGATTGTGACGTTGGACTTTGTGCTGTACCCTGTTTCAAAATTTTCCACACCCGGGACGTTTACTGAAGCAATATGACCACTAATATTGCATCCTTTTTGGAAAAAAAAAATATGGCATCCTTGTTTGACAAAAAAAAAATGTCAGTGTTTTTGATTACGTTATTTACTATAATTTATTGAATAAAAAGTGTTATTATTATTATATTATTATTTGTTATTATTTTTTAGTTATTTGTTATATTATAATTTAGGATTTTGTGTTTCAAACTTTATCATACCCGAGATGTTATAGAGAAGAACGCACAGTATAAAAAAAATCATATATAAATAGTTGGTTTGGGCTGCTCATTCTTAAGAATTACATGCAAAATAATTGTACCGCTTTCAGCACCTAAAATCAGAAATAATCATACCGCCAGGGAGGTTAACATATGGATGACAAAGGGGTAGATGTTGTTTTCTGTCCTTTTAAAAGAGTAAGATTGGATTATAAATATGAAATATCTAATTGTTAAGAAACAATTGTTTGATCACAAGTGCATACAGTGTAAATTAGATTCCAAGGGGATTTCCCTAATGTATTGTCTTTGGTGGTGTGACCACCATTAGGAGCCCTTTGGTGACCAAATATTGCTGAGGCGGCATGTCACATACAGCTCATTATACGAATTAACATAGTTTCACACCCAATTTATTGTGCATATGTTATTGCCTTCAATGCCAATTACATTCTATAATACCTCAGCGAGCAGAATGAAGGGGTAAATTAATTTATAAGCACTCTAATTGATGCATATGGTAATTCCAGATTTACATTTCAAAATAGATGAGGGGAAGTGAAAATTAACCCTTTGAGCTGGTTATCTGTTGGCGTGAGCAGTATGGTTGTCTATGCCTTGCAATCTGGATCCGCTAATTTATACTATGGCTACCGCTGTTGACTTGCACGTCTCTGCCCGCTATACTAGGAGCTTGTGTTTTCCATAAAACAATCCCATTACAAGATGTTAACCTTCAGTTATCTGCAGGAGGCATTTGCCAAAAATGTCCTTCACAGGGTTGAGCGTTATTGTGGAACTATAGATCCAGAGTATATCACTCCCTCACTAAAAGCAAGGGATTGGAAAAATCCAACCATGCGTGCTATGGAAAAATACAGCTCTGTTTTCCTATATGCCAAAAATGCCCAAACATACACCTTTCTTGGTAAGTATTATTATTATACAGAATTTATATAGCACCAAAAGTTTGCACACTGCTATACAGAATAAGGGGCATCAGTACAGTTGTAGGGGTTAGGAGGGCCCTGCTCATGGTGGCATACAATCTAAAGGGAATGTTATGTGAAACAAAAGGCAATAATTGTGTGGGGATTAGCTGATTGAGAAAGTCACAAAAGGTAGAGTTTTTAGGTGGAGGTGAGATAGGCTTCCTTGAAGAGATGAGTTTTCAATGGGAACAGAGTAGGAGATAGGTGGACAGATTGGAGTAGACAGTTCCATAAGGTGGGAGAAGCTTTGGAGAAGTCCTGGAGGTGAGCATGGGAGGAGGTGAAGGAGAACGAGAGAGTAAGTGGCTTTGGGAGGAATGGGGAGGACAGTTTAGATGAGATTTTGAGATGAGGGTGATGATGTAGCTTGGGGCTATACAGAATAAGGGGCATCAGTACAGTTGCAAGGGTTAGGAGGGTCCTGCTCAAGGTGGCATACAATCTAAAGGGGACCTTAAGTGAAACAAAAGGCAATAATTGTGTGGTAAATAGCTGATTGAGAAAGTCAAGGTACAGTTTTTAGGTGGAGGTGAGATAGGCTTCCTTGAAGAGACGAGTTTTCAAGGCGAACAGAGTAGGAGATAGGTGGACGGATTGGAGTAGACAGTTTAATAAGGTGGGATAAGCTTTGGAGAAGTCCTGGATGTGAGCATGAGAGGGGATGAAGGAGAACAAGAGAGTAAGTGGCTTTGGGAGGAATGGGGAGGACAGTTTAAATGAGATTTTGAGATGAAGGTGATGATGTAGCTTGGGGCAGAGTTATAGATGGCTATTATCACACAACTGGGTGGGCTCTGCGCCTCGAGCCCATCCTTTTCTGAAGCCTATTAGAGCCTCCAGCTCTAATCATGTGCTTAAAAAACCCTATTGGAATCCATGCGTCTGGCGCCCTGCATGTAGCTTAGGGGGCAGGACGCATGGATAGGGGAAGCGGTGCCCCTGCGCCCTCAATGGACGGGCCACCCCTGGTACAGATGGAAAGTTGGGTTGAATCCATTTGAGTGCAATAGCCTTCCTAGCCAGAAACAACGTCTCTTTCAGTAGAACTCTATGATACTTTTGCCACTGTTCCTCATCCAAAATACCCAAGAGACATATTCTAGGAGTGCATGGTACAGGTAATGATAAAACTGAGGACAAAATATCTGTCACCTCTTTCCAGTAGTGAGCTATAACAGGGCATACCCAAGTTACATATACAAAATGAGCTTTTGTATAATTACATCTAGTACAGTTAGACGTGGGTATGCGATGCATAGCATGTAGCCTCACCGGTGTGAGAGAAGATTGGTGTATCATATATAATTGAGTCAATTTATTATTAATGGCTGAAGACACTTGTAAGTGAGAGGAAAAAGCTTCTTCCAAAATCCTCATCTGATAAATCTGGTATGATTTGTTTCCATTTAGATTGCACCATCAATGGATTATTGCTAATGGTGGCAGTTAGACGGTAGGTATAAATCTCAGACATAAGACCCCCGGGGCCTTGCAACTTTAATACGTCTATGAGTGGGTCATTTGGAAATTTCAAAATGTTATTCCCAAATTGAGCGTGAAATGCATGCCTAAACGGAAGATACCTATGGAAATTTGTATGGCGGAGATCAAATTTCCGCTGTAAGTCATCAAAAGACGAGAGAACGGTACCAGTATAAATATTTTCTAGGGTAGTTAATCCTTTTTGTTCTGAAAGAGAATAAATCCTAAAGTGTAGCAATTGGGGGAACATAGGGTTGTGGCAAGTAGGAAGTGCAGCCTCAGTGTCTTTAAATCCTGCAATACCCTTAGAATCCATCCATGCTATTCTAGCTAAATTTAATATTGGCAGACGTATTTTTTCTAAAACTGTCTTTGGTGCCTCTAATGCTATCAGCAAGTTTTTTCACTGTTACTTTAACTCGCAATTGTGCAGTCGTGCCACGCTGTACCCAAAAACATCAAAAATGTCATTTTTTTCCCTAGAAATAGAGCTTTCTTTAAGAGCCCATTCACACAGGGGCAACACAACTTGCCGGGGCGACCTGTGAAGTCGCGGTGCACACTGTGCACCGTGACCTCGGCGCGACATGCACCGACTTCATATCATTGAAGTCAATGCAAGTCGCCTCCAGGTCGCCCCAAAGTAGTACAGGACCCTTTTTCTAAGTCGGAGCGACTTGTGTCGCTCCTATTAGAACGGGTCCTGTGCTAATCAATGGCAGGCGACCCACCGCGACTTGTCAGGCGACTAAGTCACCTGACAAGTCGCGCTAGTGTGAATGGGGACTTAGTGGTATTTGATCACCTCTATGGTTTTTATTTTGTTGCGCTATAAACAAAAAAAGACCGACAATTTGGAGAAAAAAACACAATATATTTTACACTTTGCTATAAAATATATTCCCAAAAATTATATAAAGATGTAATTTCTTTATCAATTTAGGCCAATATGTATTCAGCTATATATTTTTAGTAAAAAAAAAATAAGCGTATATTGATTGATTTGCGCAAAAGATATAGCGCCTACAAACTATGGGATATATTTATGGAATTTTAATTACTCAATTTTTTTTCTTTTTTTTTACTAGTAATGGCGGCGATCAACGACTTATAGTGAGGCTGCAATTTTGCGGCAGACAAATCGGACACTAACTGACACTTTTGACACTTTTTTGAGGACCAGTGAAACTAATAAAGTGATCAGTGCTAAAAATATGCATTGCCACTGTACTAATGACCCTGGCTGGGAATGAGTGTTAACATCAGGGGCAATCAAAGGGTTAACTGTGTGCCTAGCCAGTGTTTGTGTATTGTGTGGGAGGTGTTTTTACTAGGGGAAGGCATGGATCCATGTCCCTGCTTTGCCTGAACACAGGCTCCACGCCTTCCCTACTGACAGAACGGCAATCTGCCTTGTTTACATAGGCAGGCTTCCGTTCTGCCTCTGTACCAAACAACCAGGGGCTGCCGACAGAGTCTGCGGCATCTGCTGATTGGCTCACGCTGTGCATAATCACAACGGGAGCGTGCCACCGGCAGCGCGCATTCGCACCCGCTACCGGTACCCAGAAGTGTGGGATCACATATATATAAATGATCCTGCGCACAGCCACAGTAAAACTGCTATAGGGCAGATGACAAGTGGTAAAAAGAAAGCCAGGTGAACCTGCCTTGTGCACAGAATTCCTGTTACGGGGTGAGAACTGTCTCCCAGTTTTTCTTCTGCATTGTCACCCCTGTTAAAGACTATAAGTGGCTGCGCCAACACACTTTTTCTGGCATGGACCACCATAGCTATTATCAGGCAATCCAGGTAATGTACAGGCAACACTGGAGTTAGTGGATGTAGACATGAAGAGCTAACAGAGGATGGAGGAATTTAACAGTACTGAGATGCACTAGAGCATGAGTCAATTATTTAGGATATCAAGTATTTGGGATATGCAATGATTTATCAAACTAAAGCTCATTGAATTAGGGTTTACATGTACTTTAACCACTTGCCGACCGCCGCACGACTATCTACGGCGGCGGTCAGCCCCTCACAGGCAAAGTGACGTAGGGCTACGTCACTAGCTTGTGAGGGTTCTAGGGAGCGAGCGCGCGCCGCCGGAGGCGCGCTCCCGCTCCCGTGTGGTCACGGACCCCCGCGCGCATGTGACCGGCGGACCCCGATGTCCGCCGGCCACTCTGCGATCGGCGGGGGGGAGGGAGAAAGTCAGGCAGCTTGTGTAAACAAGCTGCCTGTCATTCTCCCCTCTGTATGAGAGATGATCATACGGATCTACTATGTAGATCCGTTGATCACTCTGCATACAGCTGAAGCCACAGCCAATCACAGTAAGAATCACGCCCCTAGGGACACACACAGCCCCTCCCTCTCAAATAAAGTTAACCCCTTCACTACCAGTGTATTTTTACAGTAACAGTGCATATATATAGCACTGATTACTGTAGAAATGTCACTGGTAACCCCAAAAGTGTCAAAAATGTCAGTCAAGGGTCCGATCTGTCTGCCGCAATGTCGCAGTACCGCAAAAAAAATCGCAGATCGCCGCCATTACGCGTTAAAAAAAAACAACAAAAATGACAAAATCTTTCCCTTAGTTAGTAAACGCAATAACTTTTGCGCAAACCAATCAAAATAAGCTTTTTGCGATTTTTTTTTACCAAACATAGGTAGCATAAAACAAATTGGCCGAAAATGTTAAAAAATTTTGATTTTTACATTTTTTTGGGGGGGAATTTCATATAAAAAAAAGTGAAAAATATTGCTATTTTTACAAAATTTACGCTCTTTTTTTGTTTATAGCGCGTGATCAAAAAATCGCACAGGTGATCAAATACCACCAAAAGAAAGCTCTGTTTGTGCGAAAAAAAGGACGCCAAATTCGTTTAGGTACAGCGTCGCACGACCGCGCAATTGTCCGTTAAAATCACGCAGTGCCGAATCGCAAAATACCCCCTGGTCGTTTAGCAGCCAAATCCTCCGGGGCTTAAGTGGTTAAATTGACTTTAGCATATGATAAGTCACAGCCCCAATAACAAGGAACTCAACTCTGGAAGTTGTGCCCAAAAGAAGCAGGTAGTTGGTGGGAAAAGACTAGTTTCCAGTATTGCCAGTGGTCTCTCAACAACTGATCTTTTTCCTGTTATTGACTTGCCATACCTTCTTCTGCATTGTGTCTCTATGAGGAGGCCACCAACTTAGTAGAAGCAAGATTTCGCTTCCTCATGTTAGAACCTCCGAGAACAGTGAGCAGCACATTAGTGACATCACCAAATCTCACTTCAAATTTCCTGGGAATAGCAGTCAGGGGCAGCAGTGCGTTGGATCTCACACTGCAGATATACAGCTATGAGGCTCAGAAGTCTATAACCAAAATTTTCTGCAGTACACACAAAAAAATATAATCACAAAATATTGAATAATCAATAGAAATAAATACAAATAGTGGTACACTAATTAATTATTTAATCTTATGTAAATTAACTTATTATTAGCATGCACTATATTACCAAAGGTATTGGGATGCCTGCCTTTACACGCAGATGAACTTGGCCCCTTAGTTCCAAAGTAGAGAACTCTTAAGGTGTCAGCATACCAAGACATTTTGGACAATTTTATGCTCCCAACTTTGTGGGAACAGTTTGGGGACGGCCCCTTCCTGTTCCAACATAGCTGCAGGCCAGTGCACAAAGCAAGGTCCATGAAGACATGGAGGAGCGATGTTGGGGTGGAGGAACTTGACTGGCCTGCACAGAGTCCTGACCTCAACCCGATAGAACACCTTTTGGATGAATTAGAGCGCAGACTGTGAGCCAGGACTTCTTGTATGATATCAGTGCCTGACCTCACAAATGCTCTTCTGGAAGAATGGTCAAACATTTCCATAGACCCAAACTCATGAACCCTGTGGACAGTCTTCCCAGAAGAGTTGAAGCTGTTATAGCTGCAAAGGGTGGGCCAACTCAATATTGAACCCTACGGACTAAGACTGGGATGCCATTAAAGTTCATGTGTGTGTAAAGGCAGACGTCACAATACTTTTGATAATATAGTGTGTGTTAATATTATATTTTGTATTGACAGTGAGCGCAATTTATTAAGAGGTAGAAATGTATTACATATATATATATATATATATCTATATATATCTATATATATATATCTATATATATAATGATGGCTCAGGAGAGTTCAGGCACAGGAACTGCACTGATCATTTTCAGAAGGAATTTTAGACAAAAGGTACAATTTTCAGGGTACTGATCAGGCACAATTCGTGTTTTTATAAGTTCCCTATAACTTAACAAATCTTCACTTTTTCAGTTCAGGTCTATGTATCATAGGCCTACAATTCTTAGTAATTACTGACTTAAACCTGACCAAAACAAGACTCTAGTAGACATCCCAGATGTGATAAATTTGAAACACAAACGCATGAATTATAATCTAATCAATAATATAATTTTATTATATAATATATAATATATATATATATATATATATATAAAGGAGGTGATACAATGTAATCTGAAATTATATATAATAAATGTATATATATATATATATATATATATATATATAATATAAATGTATTATATATATATATATGTGTTTGTGTTGGTGCAACTTTTGAATTTCCCTCCCAGTTCCACTCCCATGCACCATTGCTGCTGCAGGAAACGGAACCAGGAAGTCATCAGAGCGGCGGGGATCTCGGCGGTGATCACAGCAATGGGAGATCATCGCTGGATCGTCAGGAGAAGGTAAGGAACACCGCTGCACGCTCTGCACATCTACCCCAAGCGTGACTCGGGGATACCGATTCTAGCATGAAAAATCCACCCAGAGTCACGCTCGGGGATACCGCTAAGGGAGTTAAAAAACATGGGTTAGTACTAGAGACGAGCGAAATTGAAAGTTTTTTTTCCCCCTGAAATTAGGAAGGAATTTGGGAGATTTCAGCAAAATTTTGAGTCACCGCCATGGCAACATGAAGGTTGTTTTCAGGGTTCAGTGGGCTTTCAATAGCTTGTCAGGGGTTGAGAAGACAGTATGGTACTTTATTTGTTTTCATCACCTGCATAGCTAGTAGAAAGGAGTGAGTCTGTTGGGAATCATTGCTCTCTCTTGAAGTGATTAGTGTTGTTTTACTTACAAACACATGCAGAAAAAAAAAAAAAAAATCCGCTAATGAGCACAATCGAGTAATATATGGAGTGTCGTCCATTCATATATGTGCAGTCATATATCTATTGATGGGATTTCCGTGTAATTAAAGTAATTGAGATGCAGTTAGAGACATAATTAGAACTGGAAGCTACACAGTAAATTCATGCAAATAAAAGTGAAAGGATTTAGTATGCGTCTAAAATGTATATTGATTTAGATGATAGCAAGATGAACAAGTATAGACATAGGGGTAATTACTCGCTGTAAGTCAAACGAAACAGAGTAGTATTTACCAATTAAAGTGTATGCAAGGGCAAAATAAAAAAAATGTAGTAGATCTCTGCAATATATGTGTATTTCCCCAGGTTTTATCTTGTTAAAGACCTTACAAGTACAGACAAATACCTGCGGATCCACGTGTTGTTGTGGGCTGAGAACACACAATATTTATGTGGACTGAACATGTCATACCTACTCAGTTTTCTTTTTTTTTAATCTACCTAAATCCCCCCCATATCTTTTTTTCAACAAGATGAAGGCTACCTGTTCTGTAGTTCCAAAATAAGAACTAAAGGGCTCTTTAGACCAGTGGTCTCCAAACTGCAGCCCTTTGCTTGCCTTTATCTGGCTCTTGCGGCACTATTCCTCCAACTGACACCAATGATGGGGCACTATTACTTCCACTGACACCAATGATGGTACACTATTGCTCCCACTGATGCCAAGGATAGGACACCATTCCTGCCACTGACATCAATGTTTGGGCACTATTCCTCCCAGTGACACTAATGATGGGGCACTATTCCTTGCACTGATACCAATGATGGGGCACTATTCCTCCCACTGATACCAATGATGGGGCACTATTACTCCCACTGACACCAATGATGGGACACTATTCCTACCACTGATATCAATGATGGGACACTATTCCTCCCACTGATACCAGTGACGGGGTACTTTTCCTCCCACTAACATCAATGATAGGACACCATTCCTCCCACTGACATCAATGATGGGGCACTATTCCTTCCACTGACTCCAACAATGGGGCACTATTACTTCCACTGACACCAATGATGGGGCACTATTCCTCCAACTGACACCAACGATGGGGCGTTATTCCTTGCACTGATACCAATGATGGGGCACTATTCCTCCCACTGATACCAATGATGGGGCACTATTCCTCCCACTGATACCAGTGACGGGGTACTTTTACTCCCACTAACATCAATGATAGGACACCATTCCTCCCACTGACACCAATGATGGGGCACTATTCCTCCAACTGACACCAACGATGGGGCATTATTCCTTGCACTGATACCAATGATGGGGCACTATTCCTCCCACTGATACCAATGATGGGACACTATTCCTCCCGCTGACAAAATGACGGGGCACTATTCCTCTCACTGACATCAATGATGGGGCACTATTCCTCTCACTGACACCAATGATGGGGCGCTATTCCTCCCACTGAGAAAACTATGGGGCACTATTCCTCCCACTGACAACAATGATTTCTCCCATGGACACTAATGTTGGGGCATTTTTAGTGGCACCAGTTCCCCCAAATCTTTAGAGAATTACAAGGTTTCTAGTTTATTTCTTGGACAGCATTTTTTCCCCAAATATATTCATAAATAGGGTATCAATGTTCAATTTTTCTCTTTCATGCTGTCTGCTCTATTTCAACCTCTTTCATATTGTCTTCTCCTCTTCTTTCCTCCTCCACACTGCTTGCTTCCTGCCTTCTACCTCCCTCTTGCATACTACCTGTACATGCTATGTGTTTTTTTTTTTCATGCTGCTTGCTCCTGGATGTCTACCCTCCCTCGCCCCCCCTCCCCCCCCCAAAAAAAAAATTCTCCCCACAGTATTTTTTCTCCTTCACCCTTACCTGTTCCTTGTATCTTACCTCCCTCTTCCATGCCGCCTGCTTTCAGCATTTCCTTCTCTCTTCCACACTTCCAGCTAGTTTCCTTCTTCTTCCATACTTACTGCTGATTTCCTTTACCCTGCATACTCCCTTCACCCTTCATGCCTCCTCCATACGACCTTCACCTTTCCTCCTTCCTTCATACTGCCTGTTCCTTTTCTCCCTCCTTCATACTACTTGCTACCTTCCTCTCTCCTCTCTATTGTTTGCTCCCTATTTCCCTCCTTCACACTTTCTCCTTTTACTCTCTTAAAAAATGCCTTCTCTCTTTCGCCCTCCTTTATACTGCCTGTTGCATTGCCTCCTCCAAGCTGCCTGCTTTCTTTCTCCCTTCTTCATAGGAACTGTTCCATTTCTCCTATTACTGCCTGCTCTCCTCCTCCCATCCACTTGCTCCCTTCCTCATGCCTATATCCTCTATACCAGTGGTCCTCAACCTTGGTCCTCGGGGCCCACTAACAGGCCAGATTTTAAGTATTACCTTGGGGAGATGCAGACTAGAATACTGCAATCACTGAGCAGTAAATTAGATCACCTGTGATGTAGTTTAGTTATCTTGCAAACCTGGCCTGTTAGTGGGCCCTGAGGACCGGAGTTGAGGACCACTGCTCTATACTGCCTAATCCCTGCATCTAACCCCACTTCCACACTGTCTGTTTCCACCTTCCTCCCTCTTCCATGCTGCCTGCTCTCGACATATTTTCTTCATCTCCCATGCAGCATTTTACCTCCCTTTGGCATTCTCCCGGCTTACCCCCTCTCCTATTCACACCCCATGCTTCCTACCTTCTATCACACTATACCTGGAGGAGAATGGTCATCTTCTATGATAATAAATGGCTTCCACTTTTCTCATTCATACTCTATGACTCCTGACTTTCTCTTCCATACTAACTATTGCCTGTTCCTTGCTGTATTTTCTATTTAATGCTTTCACGTTGTCTAGTGGCCTGTTTGCCATCAATATTTCTGTCAAATTAGCATTGTTCTCCATCCACAACCTATAATAAATGGAAGTGCCATAAGTGAAGTTGATCAGATCACTGACTTTGCTTGTTTGAGTCAGG
This sequence comes from Pelophylax lessonae, assembly GCF_965119305.1. NCBI lineage: Eukaryota > Metazoa > Chordata > Amphibia > Anura > Ranidae > Pelophylax > Pelophylax lessonae. The sequence continues at coordinate 28,229,692 of NC_138777.1, forward strand.
ATTGCTTCTTGTTAAATGACACCATGAGAAGACTCATTTCTAAGCTTTTACTCATCTGAGGTCAGAAAAATAATCCCTTTTCCCAGAGGAGTTCTTTGACAATCCTTAACGTCTTTTGAGAAATTCTATTTAGCGGGATTGATGGGCTTCATGACTGATGCCTGTCTGGTAGATCAATAGAGATTTGCTTTGTTTATATGACAAGAAAAGCACTTTAAAAGCCCCCAGCAAGCCTCCATCAGTTGCCAAAGTAAAGTGAGTTTTCCCTGGAGAGCTGCATATAATCTATGAAAGATAATTTTCCCCCAAAGAATTGTGGAGATCGTGTTCCTGATGTTAGCTTATGTGACCATAAAGAGAAACTCTAGACAACAAAGGAAAACCAGTTAATTAACTGGTAATCCTGTTGATTTCATATTGCCATCTATTTACAAAGTTCCTTTATCTTTAAAGGGAAAGTGTAATATTCAATGGACAATCAGTGTTTGATAAAGCCTTACTTCAGGCATAAACAAAATAATTAACAATGTCTTCACGTCAGCTGATGAAGAATATATTGCTTATTTTTCAAGGGGATGATCTGACACAGGGTATTACTTAATTCATGGACCCCCAGTCCTCCTCCCTGCTGGTTCTGGCTGGGAAGTCTGGTCTCCCAAATTAATTCTTGTTAGTTTCTCATGGTTCTTGTCGTCACCATGAACACTGTCATGTACAGTGCGGGACAAGAGGCCACCAACAATGGTCAACAGAAACAATATGAGGGATTTACCCAACAGGGCACAGACAGTAATACAAACTTTACAGGGGTTATAATCCTTCCCTACTCTATTTAAAAACTGTAAAAAAAAAAAAAAATATAGTAGTTTATATACTTTATAAATTCATAAAACCTACCCACAAACTTCATTTCCTCTTGTCAATGTATGTCCTCACAACAGTAGACAATAAAGATAACATATTCAGCGCTATGATCAAATGGATGGGTAAGCAGCTGTACACCAGGATAGGTCAAACCTAACAAAGCCTATAGTATACAATAAAAGAAGATAAGATGCAGCGCTAAGACATAAATAGTGCATAAAATCATTAAAACATTAAAACATTAACATTAAAATGTATTTAAAATGCACATAAATGAGCGAAGTTCATAAAGTCCTTAAAAACTGATTTCCAATGTGAGAAGGGGAAATTGATAAACCACCACTGCAAACGTCATTCCTCCACCACAGATAATACACAGATAATACAGCCTCTCACCTCCTATATTCGACCACCAGGGGTCACAACACTAGGCAGTAGTAATGGAGACAGCCAGAAGATCAAGATATCCAGGATTTCAAAGGATCTCAAAGACTCACATATGGCAATCCGGAAAAACAAATGGAAAAACAATCTAATGCTCTCCGTTTAGTAAGGACATTTATTAAAGTGATAATAAAATCGTATTTACAAGAAAGGCACTGTCACAGTGCCATATTGCAGACAGATAAGCAGACATGTGTTCCAAACATCGGAGCGCCGCGGGTGACGTCACACTCCTCCCCCGTATGCGTTACGTCAATGGGCGTGACTTCCTCACAACAGTAGAGATAAGAAAGGAATTCCTATTGTACAGAAGTACCCGCACAATGGTCTGTACATTCGACTTTGGAAAATGTACTTATTAGAGACCTTCCATGTTGTCAGCATTGTCAAGATTTCAAGGGGCATGTCCTCTTCATCAGAGACACGCTGGTCATCTCTGTTCCAGCATCTCAATCCAGGTGCTGTAGATGCTGATCCTTGACGATGCCTGAACAAAGATGTCCCTGTCCTTCTACAGAGAAAAGCAGATGAAGGCATTATAAAGGATTTCAAGTTATGGGACTCTTTAGACATTGCTGAGCACTTAAAGATTTTTTTTTTATTGTTAACATATAATTTAATCAAGCATAAAACATCATGCCTGACATACTGACATACTGTTATATCTGATCACTCATTGACTTGAATGACATTCCCACATTCACATATAATGTTTTCCAATGGGAACTGCCCAACACACTTCAAAAGAACCTTTCATCAGGGCTTTGGGATGAACTCTGTGTGTGTGTAAAACATTTACAATAAGATATACTATATAGAATACTATAAAGCTAATCATATGGTGTTGCCTAACCACACCCATGGAGGACCAACACTTACAGAGTTTGGTGACATACAATACCTATCAGGCAAGAAACAATAATTAAAAAACAGTCCCAGCTGGAGAGTCTACACATCAGCCCGATGAAGGTATTTTCAGGGGTACTTTAACCTCCCTAGCGGTATGATTGTTTCTGATTTTAGATGCTGAAAGCGGTACCATTATTTTGCATGTAATTCTCAAGGACGAGCAGACCAAACCAACTATTTGCATATGATTTTTTTTTTACTGTTCGTTCTTCTTTATAACATCTCGGGTATGATAAAGTTTGAAACACAAAATCATAAATTATAATATAATAAATAACTATAAATAAGTATATATATATATATATATATATATATATATATATATATATATATATACAGTATATATATAAATATTATATATACGTTTACACACACATATATATATATATATATATATATATACAGTATATATATATATATATATATATACATACAGTATATATATATATATATACATGTTATATATATACGTTTACATTAATTAGTAAAACTGCAGGCAAGGGCACTGGGGGGCAAACTAATGTCAATTTATTGTATTTAGTAATGTAATCCAATAGGATAAAAATATATCAGTGTGTTTGTGTGTTTTACTTTTCAAATTTGCCGCCAGTTTCACCCCCCTGCGATGTGACGCCTTGCAGGGAACGGAAGTCGGCGCACAGAGCATCAGGTGGAAGATCCGGCCGTCGTATGCTTTAGGAATACATCGCAGGATCCTGGGGACAAGGTAAGTACCCTCTACCAGGATCCAGCGATGCTCCCTGGCTGTACCCCAAGTGTGCCTCGGAGTTACCGTTAATGGCACTGAAATTCCCCCCCGAGCCACACTCAGGAATACCGCCAAGGAGGTTAATGTCTATGAAAGGTACGATATACATCAAAGTGATAAAACTTCACATTACTTGCTTGCATTACCTACTTGCATGCCGCACTTACCATCAAAAATAATTCTGATAATAGGTCTACTTTAAACCTATTTCAAGAATAAGGAAGTAATACAACAGAATGAGCATAGGGTGTTTATAAATCGGTCACCGGGCATGCTTACCAGAATATCAGAATATTGCAGACACTTAAGGAGTTAACCATATAGGCAATGAGTTATTTTTTTTAATCAAAGATCACTGATGTTTGAAATTATTTAAGAGCGAAGTAAGATGGGATTGTTGGTGCATGCCTCGCTAATCTTTATGATCTGCTACAAGGTCTTCATTTCCACGAACACTTTGGAAGGCCAGATGTCTATAGATACTCATAAAAAGATGGGACATTTGAAGCCGTGTAGCTCATTGTTCAGAATGAACTATCTATTGGACTGCCTGCGGGCTTAAAGTTAGATGTCAACCCAATCACTAAAGTTTCACATAAGGTTCAACATGGTCAAGCCCATCTCTAGGCAAATAATCTCAAACTGATCTGACAATTGAGAAAAGTTTTTTTCTTTTTTTAACCCATCCAAAGCTGTTTTTCACTCACTTGGGTCTGCCATCATGTGTCCTTCAGTGGCACTTCTTCCAGCAATAGAGACCGGTGCTACAGTGCTACATTCCAGGTCTGTCGCCTACTGTAATGTCAAGACATAGTAGACTCGTTAAATCACGTGACAGCAGATTTAAGTGGGTTTTTTGGGGGATTTGAATTATTATTATTATTTTTTCATTGCTGCAGCATTTAGCTAAAAGTGATTGAGAGGTATTATCTGGGTTCTTGTGGATATTTTCTGGTTGGAGTACAACTTTAAAGCAGATCTCCACCTTCCCATCCCCTTTTTTTTATGTGCTACTACAGTTCACATACTCACCCACCCAGCAGATCCAGCATTGTCCTGCTGAGATCCTCCTCTCAGCATCCACCGATGGGGTTCTGTGCCGCCGTGTTTCCGTGTAACATCATAGGGAAGCCCACTGGCTCTTCCAGGTTCCGCCGATATGCTTTCTTATGATGTGTTGCTAGGCCGCCCCCCATTCTACTGTGTGAATGAAGCACTAGGGCCTCCAGGGACATGTGAGCATAGTACACATCATTCACCAATGGCAAAAAAGGGTAAAAAAAAAATAATAATAATAAAATATTCAGGAAGAAGAGCAGAGGAAGTGTGGACAGGAGGAACTTTTAATTTGAGGGTGAAGATCCACTTAAACCAACTCTTTTAAAAAAAATTGCCAATGGTCAGTCCCAGCAGTAGAAGAGGAAGTATAATGACCTCTCTGGCAGCCCGTGTCTCCATTCTAGCACTCTCTGCAGGGTCCCTTTAAGGTATTTCCTGTTATAAGGTGACAAAAGTCTGTTCTTTCATTGCTAAGAGGTTTATATACAAAATTGTTTTGGGACAATCCTAGAACGTAGTTGGCAGGATTCAAACCTACGCAGGGAGACCCAAATGGATTTTGAGTCTATCGCCTTACCACCACTTGGCCACAACTACATATGTACTAATTTCCTCCCCAATTGTAATCCTGTGTATGCACCATGCCACATGGGCTTCCAATGACATTAGCAACAGGCCCTTTCAACACACATTATGCATATCAGGCATAATACGAAATGTTATGATATATTATATTTTTTTACACTATATGAATGTATGTATTATAATATTGCTTTCAAATGTAGATCTAAAGAAGCATTAAAATCGTTTTATCATTCTGAAATAATGTGAATATCTTTATCCATTAGAATGTTTGTTACTTATATTATATATTATATTATATTATATATATTTTTTTTTTCCAAAAGGAATATTATATTTTATTATATTATATTTTATTATATTATATTACTTGCTATGCTAAGGTTAATCTATATTATTAGTTACTTTTTAACAATGTAAATATCTTTTAAACATTCAAAAAAAAAATAGCAAACACTTAGATTTCCTTATTACAGAGTAGAAATCATTTAGAGATCCAGCAGGGATGGAGTTACAGAAAAGATAGAAAATAACTCCGGTAGGTTTTCCTGGATGCTGTACAGGCTGTCCCCAGGATCAATACTTTAATCAGTTAGTTTGTTTCTAAATTTTGCTGCCTGGACTGATTCTGAAATATCTGCACTTCAAACAGCTACATGTGTGTCAAGCCCGGGTCACAAAAATGAGGAAAAGGTGAAACGTACATAATCTCGGGATGTGGATTACACAGAGATCCCAACAAAACCACTTGTATAAAATCATTCTCATCGTCCTACGTTTTTTAAGGACTCGGCTGTGTTGTTGTACAGAAATTGTATTTAAAGGTCAACCAACGGATCAAGGCTTTTTCCCAGGAATGGAAATACAAACACTTACATAAAGTGGTTTTACTGCAAATCACAGGGCCCCGTGGCAGCATTTTGATGGGGCCACAGCAATTTACCAGCTAATTTGTGGATTCTATAGCACACAACATTTTGCATTAATGTGACAAAAAAATTAAACCTTAAAAATAACTCAGGAAGTAAAAAGCTACCCAGGACAACCAATTCCTAATTTTACAAAAAATCCACAAGACTAGCAACATCACCTTGACTCCTAATCATAATAATGGATACAATAAATGTTTAAAGAGCTTAGGTGTCCCTCAAAAAACTGTCAAGCACCTTGGAAAAATCAATACATTTACAAAAAAAGGGTAAAAGAAAATTATTTCCTGTTAGTGCCGGTTCACACTGTTCCGACTTGTCAGGCAACTTGGTCGCCTGACAAGTCGTGCTCCATTCTGTGCAATTGGTACCGTTCTAATAGGAGCGACTCAAGTAGATCCGACTTAGAAAAAGGTTCCTGCACTACTTTTGGGTGAAGTCGGAGCGACTTGCATTGACTTCCATTTTTTGAAGTCGGTGCAAGCCGCGCCGAAGTCGCGGTGCACGGCGACTTCATTAAGTCGCCCCTGAAGTCGTGTCGCCATAGTGTGAACCGACACTTAAAATAATATATATCTTTGTTTGCTTAACTATACTCCAGAAATCAAAACCAAAAAAAATAAATAAAATAAAATCAGTTAAAACAATCACATATATATATATATATATACACTAATTTACTAAAAGTTTTGGGACGCCTTCCTTTACACACACATGAACTTTAATGGCATCCCAGTCTTAGTCCGTAGGGTTCAGTATTGAGTTGGCCCACCCTTTGCAGCTATAACAGCTTCAACTCTTCTGGGAAGGCTGTCCACAAGGTTTAGGAGGGTGTCTATGGGAATGTTTGACCATTCTTCCAGAAGCACATTTGTGAGGTCAGGCACTGATGTGGTCGAGAAGGTCTGGCAGGCAGTCTCCGCTCTAGTTCCTTGCAAAGGTGTTCTATCGGGTTGAGGTCAGGACTCTGTGCAGGCCAGTCAAGTTCCTCCACCCTAAACTCGCTCATCCATGTCTTTATGGACCTTGCTTTGTGCACTGGTCCAAATCATTTGGTTGAGGGGGGAATTATGGTGTGGGGTTGTTTTTCAGGGATTGTACTTGACTTCTTAGTTCCAGTGAAGGGAACTCTTGAGGCATCAGTATACCAAGACATTTTGGACAATTTCATGCTCCCAACTTTGTGGGAACAAAATGGGGATGGCCCCTTCCTGTTCCAACATGACTGCGCACCAGTGCTAAAAGAAATGTCCATAAAGACATGGATGAGCAAGTTTGGGGAGGAGGAACTTGATGTCCCGCACAGAGTGCTGACCTCAACCCCAAAGAACACCTTTGGAATAAAATGGAGGGGAGACTGTGAGCCAGGCCTTCTTATCCAACATCAGTGTCTAACCTCACGAATGCGCTTCTAGAAAAATGGTGAAATATTCTCATAGACACACTCCTAAACCTTGTGGACAGCCTTCCCAGAATAGCTGAAGCTGTTATAGCTGCAAAGGGTGGGCCAACTCAATATTGAACCCTACAAACTAAGACGGGTATGCCATTAAAGGTCATATGTGTGTAAAGGCAGACGTCCCAATACTTTTGTATATATATTCTATCTTTTGGCAATGCACGCTAATACAGCTTTTTTGGAAGGAGGTGGCTTACACTCAGGGCCGGTGCAAAGATTTTTGGCATGCTAGGCAAAATAAAAATTGTCACCCCCCATATGCTTGTTAATGTGCGGCACAATGCACATTAGTACACACACACTTCCATAAGCCTAAAACATTTTACTATGCATCCAACTTCAGTCTGGTACAGTCAGACCATGTAGTGTAGTACACTACACATACACTTCCATAATGGTAATGTCACATTACCATCATGTTATCGAAGTGTATGTGTAGTGTACTACACTACATGGTCTGACTGTACCAGACTAAAGTTGGATGCATAGTAAAATGTTTTAGGCCCCAACACATTAGTAATGTAACAGGGGGTGTGTGGCAGACTGGCAGTTTTAATTTAAACTTGTGCCGGCTCCGCTCTCTACCTCCCAGTGCTCCCACCCCCCATCCCAAGTTGCTGAAGGGGTAAAAAACACTTATTACTTACCTTTTTAAGGTGTTGCACAAGGTGTGGGGGGAGGGTTTGGGTAATAGTTCTGTTTTCTGGGTATTAATTTTTACCTGGCTGTGCCAGTGATTGTCATTGTAACTATTTTTTTTTTTTTTTTTTGAGTTTTGGGTATCTATGATACAGTGTTTGTATAATCTCCTAAAATAATAAAAATAATTTTCCAAAAAAAATAAAAAAATCAGTTACAGTAAAAACAGCCTGTCCTCTGCCAGCATGCAGTACAGAAGAATCCTTGTTGGCTGTGTGGTCTTTCTGTAGAGGTCCAACAGAACTAGAGCACTCCTGTGACCTTGAACTTTGCTGATTGCAGAGTCTTAAAGCGGAAGTAAACCCATCGATTTGATAGTTTCAAAAAAGAGTTAATATTCCCGGCATGCCGGAAATGCTAGCTGTCACATTGGTTGTGCTCTCAACCAAACTGTCAGACCATCCAATGGCTGGTGGCATAACTTATCACATGTGCAGCATCAAGGCAGTTGCAAATTAAACAGAGGCTAAGATGGCAGCTTCCTTGGCTGACAACGATAGGGGAGTTTACTTCCACTTTAATTCTGACTGAGGGTCGGTTCACACCACAATCGCACATCGCTTGCATCCATGTGTGATTCCTGTTCCTTTCCTTGCAGTGCAAATTTACAGCTCATTCATTTGAATTGACTGCAAATTGCACCCGAATGCACAAAAAGTAGTGCAGGCACTACCTATAAAAAGCACCAGACCAAATTGCATTGTACTGCGGTTCCATGTGACCTGGCGCCTGCAAACGCACTGAATTTGTGATCTGCTTTTGGAGTGCAATTAGCAATCTATGGGCATCCACAACAGATCGCACAGACACTGAGGGAAATTTACTAAAAGTGATGAACACAGAATCTGTTGCAGATGTGCATAGTAGCCAACCAGCTTTAACTTAAGCTTATTCAGTTAGGCTTTGGCAATAAAACTTGGAAGCTGATTGGTTACTATGCACGGCTGCACCAGATTCTGTGTGCACTAGTTTTCATAAATCTCACCCAATGTGTTTTGGGGTGCGGGAAATGGATGTGAAACAGGCCTTTCTGTTACCACATTCTGATGTGAATCGCCCCCTATTAGGAGGCATGTTGGACTTCTGCAGAGAGACCACTGCTTCCATACAGACAGCGAAGATCCTTCTCTGCAGGTTTCTGGCTTTTCTAGGCAGGCTGTGGCTGCTCCCCAAAGAAAGCCAATTGTAAGTGTTTTGATGCACCTGGAACATACAGTATCTAGCTGATTTATACTAAAATTGACTTGCCTAATTGAAAAACCAAATTCATACACCCAAATTAAGTGTTCAGATGAAGTGATGTAAAGAAAAAAAATCACAAAGTAATAACTACATTCAGATAAACGAATCATATAAATAAAACATTAAAAAGGGCAATTACGTTGGGCTTAGTGTGGATATATTGATGACACTTTTACATTTATTAGAAGCACCTCCAATGCATACTTCACTACGAGCAAAGAGACTTTAGTTACATTTTTAATTTGTCTAACATACTCGGAAACAAGTTTTATTTATAATCCCTGCAAATGTCTGACATAAAAAAGAAAATAATTCACTACAGTCTGTGACGGGTGATAAATTAATTAATGTACTGTATACCGCTCAGAGTTTACAAATTGCATTACAGGCAGCTTTTGTTTTGTCTAATTTTATTTTATCTCTCTCTGGGAAAGTCAGTTTTTAAATTTAGTTAATTAGATTTTTATTCTTTCTTTCTTTTTTTTTTTTTCTCTTTGTATCTGTTCAGATAAATTGTTTCAGACACTTTTAAAGTAGCAGTGCATCTACCACATCTTAAAATGCATCAGTTGTGGGATGCAAGATCAGACTGTTGTAGAGCAGACTGAGAAAATGCAGAAGTTTTTTTTTTTTTTGTAAACTTATGTCGGCATTGCCGTGTAATTAGCAGTGGAAAGCTTTGCTTTATATGCGCATTGAAGTTTGACGGCTGCTGCTTAAAGTAAGAGTTTTAAAGTAGAACTACAGGGAGATATAAAACTACACTTAATAACACAGTTGCTGTAGGACTGTAGGTAATAATTAAAAATAATATTAAATTAATTAAAATAAAAATATTTTAATTAACGAGTTGTTAAATTGAAATATATATATATATATATATATATATATATATATATATATATATATATATATATATATATAAACTTTATTTTCAAAAGTATTGGGACACCTGCCTTAACACGCACATCAACTTTAATGACATCCCAGTCTTAGTCCGTAGGGTTCAATATTGAGTTGGCCCACCCTTTGAAACTATAACAGCTTCAACTCTTCTGGGAAGGCTGTCCACAAGGTTTAGGGGTGTGTCTATGGGAATGTTTGAAAATTCTTCCAGAAGCGCATTTGTGAGGTCAGGTCCTGATATCAGATGAGAAGGCCTGGCTCGCAGTCTCTGCTCTAATTCATCCCAAAGGTGTTCTATCAGGTTGAGGACAGGACTCTGTACAGTCCAGTCAAGTTCCTCCACCCCAAAATCACTCATCAATGTCTTTATGGACCTTGCTTTGTGCACTGGTGCGCAGTCATGTTGGAACAGGAAGGGGCCATCCCCAAACTGTTCCCACAAAGTTGGGAGCATAAAATTGTCTTGATATACTGATGCCTAAAGAGTTCCCTTCTTTGGAACTAAGGGGCCAAGCCTCATCTGTGTGTAAAGGCAGGCGTTCCCAATACCTACTTAATGGCATCCCAGTCTTAGCCCGTAGGGTTCATTATTGAGTTGGCCCACCCTTTGCAGCTATAACAGCTTCAACTCTTCTGGGAAGGCTGTCCACAAGGTTTAGGAGTGTGTCTATAGGAATGTTTGACTGTTCTTCCAGAAGCGCACTTGTGAGGTCGGGCACTGATGTTGGACAAGAAGGCCTGGCTCGCAGTTTTCGCTCTAATTCATCCCAAATGTGTTCTATTGGGTTGGGGTCAGGACTCTATGCAGGCCAGTCAAGTTCCTCCACCCCAAACTCGCTCATTAATGTCTTTTTGAACCTTGCTTTGTACACTGGTCCAAATCATTTGGTGTGGGGGGGTTATGGTGCGGGGTTGTTTTTTAGAGGTTGGACTTGCCCCTTAGTTCTAGTGAAGGGAACTCTTCAGGCGTCAGCATACCAAGACATTTTGGACAATTTCATGCTCCCAACTTTGTGGGAACAGTTTGGGGATGTCCCCTGCCTGTTCCAATATGACTGCGCACCAGAGCACAAAGCAAGTTCTATTAAGACATGGATGGGCGAGTTTGGGGTGTGTGAACTAAAGAAAAGCTAGGTCACAATTTTGGCTCAGCTGTCTGGCAAGCCAATGTAAATCTGAGGACTGGATGGATAAAAATGCAAAATATTTGACAAGTAAACACGCTGCCATAAAAATATTTCAACTGCGTATTGACCTATTGGACCAGAGTCCATATTTAAACTCTCTTCTATGCCTGGAAGCTGAGTGGAAGCTGAAGTGAATAATTTAAAGTGGCCCTATTACTTAAATGTTGCTTCCATAACTAGCGTTACACAAGGTGCTCGCAAGCACGTTTAGAACTAGTCAAGTCCCCTTTGGTTTGCCCAGAGGCATCCCAGTACCAGAGGAACACTAAACACGAGCTTTGACTCTATGGTATTTGGCTACTATTGGCCAGAGAAGCTCTATCATTGGTTTATGAATTGGTTAAACCAATTGTCATTAGTTTTTGAATGCATTTCACAGAATATAAAGATAGTATATTTAAAGACTAAGTCCTACATTTGCAGCAACATTGATCAATGTGCATTTACCACTTATTTGCATTGAAGCCTGTAGAGCATTGCACCCACAATCAGTGCATCATAGGTGCAGTGCACAGGCTCCTGCTATGTATTCCTCAGCCTCAGGTCCCTATGGAGGTACAACATGGCTGGCTGAACTACAGAGTGGGGAGAGGGAAGAAGGATCCACAGAGCACACTGCAAAGTTATTTGGGCATGGTGAGAGACAGGACTTGTAGTAAAGTCCATTGAGCAATCCTGGACCTTGTTGATACGGCTGTGCGGGTGGAGCCTGCAATTTAGGTAAGGGGGTCCAATATGGGTTTTATGGATGTTGTATGCAACCATGCTTCATGTCATACCCAAAATATGGGTGTGACATGAAATGCAGTCTAAAAAATGGGCTTAGCCTCAAAGAGCATGTCCACATATGTTTATTACATTTTTCCAGACATTGCATTCTGGGGGCCCAAGGCAGGCCTTAAACACCTCTGTCAAGATTCCCCTTTTACCAAACTATCGTGTACTAAGTTGGGTGCCAACTTGTTGAGAGGGCTTCCCTTGCGGCTGACCCCCGAACACTCTTAAAGGTGAGAACAGGGAGTGCAAGGCCAAAAGAAGCATGAGTGCCTTTTAGGTAGCTCTGCTGGTGGTTGCTGGCAGTGGAGTCCACCAGTAAGTTGTCAGCTGGTCTGCCAGGACTGAGGGCAGTACCTCTATTGCTTTGAGAGATGCAGCAGGACCAAGACAGTGACTACAAGCAAGATGGCACCTGAGGTGGTGGTCAGACTGACAGGACCCGACTGAAGAAGCGTAATCAGGATGGAAGCCGAGGTCATTCACAGAAAGGCAAGCCAGACAGTTGGTAGGAGTGTGGTCAGGAACAATAACCAAAGCCATACATAGGAATCCAAGTCATGCATGGGTAGGCAGGAGAGGTAGAGTCTATAGAGCAAGCCGGGGTCAAATCAGGAATTAGGCAGCAGGAAGGTCCAGAGACAAGCCGGGTCAGTAACAGGAGGTCTAAGGAATACAGGATACAGAGGAGCCAGGAGTACTGGTAGCTGAAGAGCATCCAGCAAACTCTGAGTGCAACCACTGTTCTTATATGGGCTGCTTGGTGCCAGTCCCTGCAGCAGGTGTGCATGAATATGCATGTGTGCCCATGCTAAGGCGCACATTCATGCATATGCACGCATTTCTGTGTAAACAACCACAGCCATGTACGGTATTGGCAACTATGCCGGGTCTTTTCCTCAGCACATGCTCATTTTTTTTTCTGCTATCTTGTTCTCAGCACATGCTCACCGCTGCTCTGCAAGGCGTCCTGACACAAACATTGCAACCTATAAACTATGTTCTTAAAAATATGTAAACACAACTCCAAATTAATGAGTTCAGGTGCACAAAGCAAGCTCTATTAGGGCTGGTTCACCCTGGTGCAATTCCAGTCATCGCATGTGATTCGCACTGCATTGCTGTGCAGATCACATGCGATGTCTGTGCTATGCAAATTCAGCTATACAAACTGTATGGCTAAATTTGCAACGCATTCGGACCAAACTCGTGCAGGACCCTTTTTTTTGTCTGCGCCAGAATCAGATCGCAGGGGTGTTCAGATTCCTGTCCGAGTTCACAGTTCATACTGCACTCTGCAAACCGATCTGGGGTTTTATTAGCCCCGGTTCACACTTATGCGAGTGCGGGGTTCGCATGTAATGTCGGAGCGCACTGCTCCTTCATTACATGCGATCGGCTGTGCGGTGCGAGTTTAGCCATACACTTTGTATGGCTAAATTCGCACCCGCACCCGCAGCAAACACGCACAGGACCCTTTTTTTGAGCCGCATCAGGATCGGATCGCACAGCGGTTCACACTTGTGCGATCCGATCCTGTGCGAACTGCAAGATCGCACTGCGATATGCGATCAAACTGGGGGTGTCATTAAGATTACATTGACACCCCCAGCGTATCGCATATGGCAGTGTGAACTGCCGGGGGTGCGTGTGCAATGCGGGAACAGGCTGCGGATTCGCAGCCTTCCCACATCGCATAAGTGTGAACCGGACCTTAAGTTTGTATTGACACCCTCAGCGGTTCACAGATGAAAGTGTTAACTTCAGGTGTGATTTGGGAACCTGCACTGGATTTACAGGGTTTCCTGCATTGCACCAGTGTCAAACGGCCCTTAAGAAGTATTTTGATAAGTTCAGTGTGGAAGAGATCTGCACTGGGCCCTGACCTCCACCCTCCTGAACACCTTTGGAATAAACGGGAACAGATTGCAAGCCAGGTCTTCTCATCCAAAATCAAGACCTCCTAAATACTTTTTTGGCTAATTGTGCACAAACTTCTACAGAAACATTCCAAAATATTTTGGAAAGCCTTGAAGAGTGGAGGCTGTTATGGCTACAAAGAGGGCTCCAAAATAATGGTCATGGTTTTGGAATGGGATGTCCAACAAGATAATGTAGGTGTGATGGTCAGGTGTTCACAAATCTTTAGAAAGGGAAATAATCCACACTGGAATAAGAACAATTTGAAAATGAAGAATACCGCTGCCACCGCTTAATTTATAGCAAAAAGTAGGGGGTTACCCGCGCTATGGACCAAAGTGAATAAAAAATAAACAATAATAATTAATATGGCTGCTGCCCTCTTTGAAAACTGCCACCTAGTGGTGATGTCCCAGATCGAATGAAAAAGTGCTAGTGTGCAAGTGAGAAGCGGTGCTGCCTGTTAACGAGGTAAATTTAAATATAAGTAAATATGTGACAGCTAGGTGTCTCTACTAGCTGTGGGTGGGCTCACAGACCAACCCACTAAAACATAAGTGTATGTGATTAAACGTATAAAAAACATATAAAAGAATGATAGCTATTAAAACTATATGATAACGTATAATATGAAGAATGATAACTATTAAAATCCCATATAGACATAAATGCCATGTACATGCAGTAAATAACTACATACATAAGTGCTAATGTGCTAGATCCATATACAATGTGCAAATCAGTGCAATGCTGCAAAGTGCATAAGTGCAAAAATGTGCAACAGATTAATATAATGGGCAATGTGCAAGGTACGGATGGCAGTTCCCTTTTGCCTAGTCTGTACGTGTATCCACAGGGGGCCCCTTAACCAGGGGTCCTTCTAACCATATGGCGAGGACAGTGCTGTATAATGATAGTCCGTAGATAACGGGTAGGTGCCCTTATGCAGGTCTCCCGCTTGACAATATGTCCGGTGGTAAGATACTTGGATGATCCCAAATTCCCGGAAAACAACCCCCGTGTGCGGTAGTTGGTGCTTTCACTCGTGCCTCCCCCCTAAGGGTTAACACTCACCAGATATCAGGCCCTTGAAAAGGGGTGACCAGCCTTAATACAGTGGTCCTGTCTGTGAGCGGCTCCTCTCCCCGCACTTGTGCTCGGCTGGGTGGTTCCTCATAAATGTATAAAAAGAGTATCCATTGTGCAGTATATTCAATAATCCTTTATTTTGAAAAATAGATCACTTACATGAAAGGACTGTGACAACCAGCGCTGTGCCGTCTGTGTTGGATGTCCAGGAATCTTCCTGCGTTCCACAGATGAAAAACCGGAAGTGACGTTATGACGCTTGGCTCCCCCCCTATGCGTTTCATCTCTCTGACATCATCTGGAGCGGCGCTTAATTTATGATACCGAATATTACATAAAAAATAAAAATAAAAACATAAGGTAGTGCTAAATTCATTTCAAGAGACATATACTCCAAATTTGAATGAGCAAATTTGAATTCATAGTAACACATTTAAAATTAGCATTCAAAACCTTCAATCAATTTTGAGTAGAATTCACGTATAAAAAGCGCAATGTGCGAATCATGAGCCAGTCCCTTAAAGACATTTCCTGGCGAAACACGTAGGGCGTGGCAACGATGTAACGTCATTACGCATAGTGGTGGCAGGAGTCCGGCTTGAGAAGAGCATGCGCTTATTGTGATATGTGATGTAGATGCATAGTCATTTGTTTTTTTAAATAAAGGCACAGTATTATGTACATCACCAAGGTTTTTACCTTTCATCTCTCTGATGGTACTGCTGACTGTGACGGAGATTATGACTCTGGATGCCCTTTAAGGGTTAGAGGTTTCAAGTGCTCCCGATCATTTATAATCAAATGGTCCACAGCATTTGGTACACGTGCAGAACAAAAAAATGAGTATTGTTTTGCTATTTACATACATTAGTTTAGTTAAATTCGGTTTAACTTCATTTAATTTGTTTTTGGAATTTGTTTTGTTTATTCAAATTCAAATTCAATTAAAATTTTCTGAATTCCGTCAAATTGAACTCAATTCAACTAAATTCAAATGGAATTCCATTTGAATTTGAACTTATTCTATTCAAAAATTCAATTTTGGAAGATGGCTTTATTTTTTTCTATTGTTTTTTCTATTCTATTCTATTAATTTCTATTCTTTTCGAATTTGAATTTTTTTCTATTCAAAATTAGAATTTCAGAAAATCTTTATTAGCCTTCTATTTTATTATATTATATTCTGTTGTTTTATTGTATTCTATCCTTTTCTATTCTAAGCTATTCTTTTATTTTATTTTATTTTCTATTCAATTCTAATTTAAATTTATTATATTCAAAATGAAAATTTCAGAAGATTGCTATATTCTTTCTATTCTATTATTTTCTATGTTATTCTATTCTAATGTTCATTCTGTTCTTTTATTTTCTATTCTATTCTTATCTATTATTTTATATTTTTTTCTAATTTGAATTTATTCGATTTTTTTTGGAAATGGTTATATTCTTTCTATTTTATTCTATTATATTCTATTATTCTATTCTATTCTATTCTTTTATTTTCTATTCTTTTTTTTTTTTTTTAATTCTTTATTAAGTCAAGCATAATACAAACAAATGTCACACTCATTAGAACTTAAAAAAGATGGATCAACAGAGACATACCTCATTTTCTATTCTATTCTAGTCAAATTCCATTCAAATCTGAATTCATTCTATACAAATTTGAATTTCAGAAGTTGGATACATTTTTTTTTGTTTTATTCTATTTAATTCCAATTAAAATGTATTCTATTTGGAATTTGAATTTGAGGAGTGGGTTCTATTCTATTATATTCTATTCTGTTTTACTCTATTCTAATAAATCTATTGTATTTTCTATTCTATTCCTTTATTTTGTATTCTATTTTTTTCTATTCTATTCCTTAATTTTCTATTCTATTTTATTTTATTTGGAAATTTGAATGCAAACAATGGCTAATTGGGCCCAATTTGGACATTTTCACTTAAGGGTGTACTTGAGTTATTTTTAGGGGACGGCAAATTTACACTGTTATACAAGCTGTCCACTCACTACTTTACATTGTAGCAAAGTGTCATTTCTTCGGTGTTGTCACATGAAAAGATAGAATAAAATATTTACAAAAATGTGAGGGGGTATACTCACTTTTGTGAGATACTGTATATATCATATCAATAATTATCTGAGGTCTTTTTGGATAATAGCCATAGGTTCCAGTACCTATGGAAGGTTTATGCTCTCCCCTCTTTATATGCCAGTGTTTGCTCCTCTGTACACTGGGAATTGACTCTGGCTGTGACAAAGAAAGGTAGTCTAAGAGCGGATACCGTTTGCTCTTATGATGTTATGGAGCTCCACCCTTTAAAACTTCTGTTTGAACCTTCTAAGAGCTTGGATAACTATCTGAAAGTCATTGTGACTGGCCAGAGTTGACTTTTATTGATCAATTTTTAAGTTCTCAGTTAGTTCCAAGGCAACAGATAAAAGAAAAGGTGAGTCACTAGTGTGAGATTGCACTGTCGGGTAAACCTTCAGCAATATGGTGAGAGAAATATAAGTGGTCCATGAATGTTTCAGCTCTCAAACTTCCAAATGTAAGTGCAATATTAGCATTGACAAACCTTTCAATCCCATTTTACCAGTAACATATTTGTTACTCATCCTTAGTTTTCTCACTTTCATGTTATTACCTTTCTGTCTGCACTTAGAGATGTCCTTCTGGCCCTTTTCTGACACATTTCAAGAAGACGTAAACCTTAACTTATATGTTATACTAACGGTATTAAACCCAAAAGCAAACATTTATTATATTCAAAAGTCCCTTTTTTGGCTAGGGCCACATTCGTGAAGTAACCATCCAAAAAAGATGCGGGACCAGGTAAGCCGGACCCATGTAACTAATCAGACTTTAAAAGCTCAGCATAGGAGACAACAATGTAATAAAAAAGTTATTTTAATATACAAAATTAGTAAAAACAAAGGCATACAAGCCTAAAAAAACGATCCACACACAATAATTTACATAAACTCTACTGAGGTACTGGAAGAACATGGATACATATCATATAACGCATAAAGTGCAAAAGTGAGTATATTGGCGCAAACAATTGACAATAAAAATCAAATAAGGTGCAAATTAAAGCTGCTATACCAACTTAGTTTACCACTACAAAGCAATATCAGATATCCAAATAATAACGGTACAGCGCTGCATGAACCAAAGTGCACTCAGTGACTATATGTAAACAAAAAAACCATACATACATCTGTGCAATATAAATAAAGTGATACAGTGCAAATAAAGTGCTTGTAATGTGATGAATGTGATGAATATCAATCAAAATGATATAATAAATACATATAAATCATAAATACATAAAAATAAATAAACAGTCAGGTGATCTTGTGCAGAAACTTGTGCAAAAAAGCTTGGAGACGGTACTTCAACCAGTGCTCACGGGTAAGTCTGTGTGTTTCCACCACCACCACATAAACAATTGGCCTTTCATCTGAGGTTTCGACCTGTGTTTCACCACAAGGTCGAAATGTGTATGAACACATAATGCGTCTAAACAATTCAAATACGTTCATCAGAGGGATCCCAGGTCTCTTAAATTTTGGGGTATCGAAAGAGTGATCAACCATTGGAGAGGAGGTAACTATGTTAGAGCTTTAAGTAAGAGGGAGACAGTGTGGATTTACGAGACCAAGATTTTGGCGCCAAGAGGATTGGACATTAAATTGGACGTCAATTGTTTTATAAGTAACAGATAAAGGTGTCTTTTGCCACTTTAATTAATTAATTTTTTGGTATTCATCACCTTATTTATTTTATTTATATTCATATTTATTTTTATTTTATTATTTATATTTATTTTTATTTTATTTTATAGTTTTTTTATAATTTTTATATATATATTTATATATTTTTTTATTTTCTTTATTTATTTGCATATGTTGCTTGTATTTTATGTTTTAATTGTATTAAAATGTATGTATTTTTATTAATTGAGGTTTATAATGTCACATGTGTATTTTAGATAATTGAGATGTAATATTAAGGGCTGGCTGCTGAGCATCTAGGTTGTCTGCTCCTATATAGATTTAGTGCCATTTAGGGATTTGTTATAAGTATATTTGTGCCGTGTATTGTGGAAGCGGGCCGGAAGTGATTGCTATAAGGAGTCATCGGACACAATGATACCCTGCCTCATCGTGGTGTGGTGGTATTTAGTTTGGCTGGTTGCTGGTTTAGTCCCACCCCCTGCTGAGGAAGTCTAGCGTCAAATTGACGGATGACGCAACGCGTATAGGGGGGTGGAGTCTTCACTGGCAACCTGGAAGCCGACAGCCAGTTCCCTTTCATGCATTTGGTGTTGGCAAGAGACTGGTGAATTCACTTTAAATTCCTGTACAGAATATATTATACCCGTCAATGCTAGCTAGTATCTACTCAGGGGTTTCCCCGCAGAGTGTTGGCATTGCTCTCGCTTCCCGGCTACATTTGGACACATCTCTTGGCATTGTCCGCTGGCTCAGGAATTCTGGAATACCATCCTATGCTGCATAACAGAGGTCACTTCCCTGCCTGTGCCTATGACAGTGGGTCTAGTAGAAGGCTTGACCCCAACAAGGGCTCAACGTACCTTGCTCAGTCTGCTGCTGTTCTTTGCTCGCAAGGTGTTGATCCTTTATGGGAAAAAGCCAATGGCACCCTCACTACCTCACTAGAAAGGGCTAGTAAATAAGGTGATCCCATTCTATAAAGCTACATATTTGAACAGGGGTTGCCCAAAAAATTTGAGAAAGTCTGGCAGGTCTGGTTGGATAATCCTGCTGCCATCGCCAAGAGTCCTCATGGTATTGGTGGTCTGGATATAGTTTGATTTGGTAGGGAAAGCCACATGTACAGCTTGCCCTGGAGTCCTCCATTTCAACCTCTGCTGTTATTACTAGATAGGCCTCTTTTTGATTCATAAGAGTCGGTGTCAAGCCTAGTTATTTTTTCTTATATATTTGAGGGTTTGCATTTTCGGCCAAAATGTTTTGGGGACTGCAGTTATATCTGTTTTGACCAGAAGTTGTTACTTTAAACCCCTTGAGGGGTTTTTTCACATCCAAACAGGTGGAGTTTTCCATGAGGTGGGATCGCCTGGACTAGGGGGAGGTGGTTTGCTTTACTGTGAAGCAGTGGCCGCCCATCCATTAGGGGCACAGGGGCACCGCCCCCCCTATCCATGCATCCAGCCACCTAATCTACATGCAGTGCACCGGATGCATGGATTCCAATAGGGGATTTTATTTTTTTGAAGCATGTGATTAGAGCCAGAGGCTCTAATAGGCTTCAAAAAAGGGTGGGCTCGGGGCGCAGAGCACTGAGCCCTGAGCCCACCCTGTTGTATCACAACAGCGAATAAATATTCACTATTGTCACACTGATTCTCCTCCCAGCCATTCAGGAAGAGGGTTGTGAGACCCCTTTCCCGATTGGCCAAAAGAAGAAGCGATCTTACTTGCCACTGGCCAGGAAGAGGGAGGAGACACACGACAGCCGCTCAGCCATCCAGCACTACCCGTCTCGGACAGGAGGAGTCAAGGAGGCAGGCCCTCCCCCGAATTACCCCCCAATTACCGAATTACCCCGAATTGGTTTGCTGCCCCCCCCAAAATTACAGAGCACCAGCTGCCACTGCTGTGAAGTGTTGTATTTTGTAATTTTGTTTTGCGCCCTGTGTGGCGAATAATTTTGTTTTTTGTTCTTTTCCTTTTTGCTCTTACATAAACAATAAAAAAAAATATAAAAATCAGTAAAAAAAAATCTGCAAAAGAAAAAAAAGCATATAGGAGAAGTTTTCATTCTACTCTGACTGTCCTATGAGGCTGCAGGACCCCTGACTCTCTGTCTGGATAGTGCTGATTGGCTCTGTGCTGATGACATGCACCTTCCCAAGAAGAAAAAACAACTCTCTAGCAATACACATTGAACTGAGCATGTGCAGAATGACTCCAAAGGCTCTGTCTTGTCAGGAGATGGATTGGGGACTGTGGAAGAAGGGGAGGATCAGAGAAGACAGGATCAAACAGCATTTTTTTTACACAATGCAGAGGATTCACCCCTTAGGTTCCACAGTGAGTATAGCAAGCATGCTTTACTGAAGATACAGACTGATTTTACTGTTGTGGGTTTAGGAACACGTTAACATTGGCAGGGGTGAATAAAATTATCAGCTTTCGATTCTGTTATGACATTATTTGATGTTTACGTACATCATTTTATTTGTTCATTTTTATCTCAGCTCTGCTGTACTGAAAAAAAAAAATTGAATAAAGATTTATTTTAAAAAATAAATAAATAATCAGCAATTTATTACATTTTAGGTTTTGGGTTTAATAAAAATTTCATACTAAAGAAATGTGTATATCGTAAACAAATAAACAGGGTGACAATATGGGAACACAAGAAGACTGGGGGCAGAATGTTGTCACCATATCACAGGAAGTACCCTAACAAGGACCTTCATGGAAGGATCACCAAATCTATTTTTTTTTAAACTGCAGATTTAGTAGAATAGGTAGAATCATTTTTTTTTTATATATAAATTGTATGGAGGATTTTGCTGTCTTCCGTCCAGGCCACTTTTTGTGATTCGGCGCTGTGCGACTTCAACTGACAATTGCGCGGTCGTGCGACGCCGTACCCAAACGAAATTTATGTCCTTTTTTTCCCACAAACAGAGCTTTCTTTTGGTGGTATTTGATCACCTGTGTGATTTTTACTTTTTGCGCTATAAACAAAAAAAGAGCGTTTATTTTGAAAAAATAACAATATTTTTAACATTTTTTTATATGAAATTCCCCCCAAAAAAGATGTAAAAACCAATTTTTTAAAAAATTTTTGGCCAATTAGTTTTCTGCTACCTATGTTTGGTAAAAAAAATCACAATAAGCGTATTTTGATTGGTTTGCGCAAAAGTTATTGCGTTTACTAACAAAGGGAAAGATTTCTGTCATTTTTGGTGTTTTTTTTTTTAACGCGTAATGGCGGCGATCTGCGATTTTTTTTGTGGGACTGCTACGTTGCGGCGGACAGATCGGACCCTTGACTGACATTTTTGACACTTTTGGGGTTACCAGTGACATTACTACAGTAATCAGTGCTATATATATGCACTGTTACTGTAAAAATGACACTGGCAGGGAAGGGGTTAATTTTATTGGAGAGGGAGGGGTTAATGTATGCCTGGTGCTTACTGACGTGTAGGGGGGGAGGTGACTGAGTGAGTCATGGACAGATCGGATGTCCAGCTATGCTGAACAGTCCGATCTGTCACTCCCTGTCACTATGGAGATCCGCCCGCTGTGTTTACACACAGCGGGCGGATCTCCACACTAGATCCCCGGCGATCGGGTAAGAGCCGCTGCTCCTCCCCTGGCCCGACTCCCGCTGTGAATGAAAACAGCGGGAGCGAGCCTCCGGCGGCGCGCAAGCGCCGCCCAGAAGGGGGAGTGTCTGACGACGTTAATACTACGTCTTCAGACGATAACGAACCACTTTGCCGCAGTACTATTACCGTACTCGGTCGGCAAGTGGTTAATAGAGTTTAATAGAATAATTTTTATCCTGGTGCGGTGGTACTCTTTTAATCAAGCATTACATAATAAAGAGAAAATGATTATTTTTAAATTAAAAGAAAATAGACTCTTTTTATATAGGTTTAATTATTATTAATGCGCATATAGGTTTTTTACTATTGTGTTAATTATTTAATGAACCATTCAGGGAATGCAAATGGAAATGTTGACGTTTTTAAATGATGACAAGAGTGTCATTATGTAATTTTTATATTATTATTGTATAATTGAAAATGTCCTTCCTTAAAAATTATATTAACATGTTGAAGCTTATATAAGATTTTATTGATTGGGTTTACATACTTTCCAAATGTTTTGGTCATTGATACATGGTAAAGGGTTATATCCCCTTTTTCTGTATTTTTTTTTTTTTTTTTATAACCAGCTTTGGCTACAATTTTCACCTGTGATTTCCTCAGCAGTATATATTTCAGTACAATCAGTTTGTAACAAATTCTTTGTGTTATTTTGTCATTTTTGATATTTTAACGATCTATTTAACAAAAATATATTTACCCCTTCATATTTTTGACTTCCACTTGTAGGTCCCTGTGGGGAACTTTTCTCTTTTTTTCTGGAGACAGTTGGGGCAATGTAGTCTGCAGTGACGGGACTTGAATGGAAGCAATGTTTTCTTGTGCTCCTACGGGGAGTAGAGGTGGAGGACTTACCGTATTTTCTGGCGTATAAGACGACTGGGCGTATAAGATGACCCCCCTAATTTTCAAGTTAAATCATAGGTTTTGGGCTATACTCGCCGTATAAGACTACCTCCAAAGCAAGGCAACACCATTGAAAAACATCAGATTTCTCATAGATCTCCAAGGTACCCTAGTACTGTAATACTTGTAATCTCTCATAATATCTCCAAGGTACCCTAAGTATAAGTATTACCGGTAGATGTAATCTAAAGACACTGGCTGTGCGGGAATCCTGTACCGGTGTACCGTATGTACCGTAGCTTCAGCTACATACAGTATACCGCGCTGAGCCAATCACGGAGAGCGATGTATTGTATTATTTAATGCAAAGCCTGCTCGGATTGGCAGAGTCAGAGAGGCGGGCTGATGTTACTCCACCAATCCGAGCAGGCTTTGCATTCAATAATAGAATACATCGCTCTCCGTGATTGGCTCAGCGCGGTATAATGTATGTAGCCAAAGCTACGTACATATGGTATTCCGGTACAGGATTCCCACACCGGTAGATGTAATCTAAAGACACTGGCTGTGCGGGAATCCTGTATCGGTATACCGTATGTACCATAGCTTCAGCTACATGCAGTATACCGCGCTGAGCCAATCACGGAGAACGATGTATTGGATTATTTAATGCAAAGCCTGCTTGGATTGGCGGAGTCAGAGAGGCGGGCTGATGTTACTCCACAAATCCGAGCAGGCTTTGCATTCAATAATAGAATACATTGCTCTCCGTGATTGGCTGTATGTAGCCGAAGCTACGGTACATACGGTATTCTGGTACAGGATTCCCACACAGCAAGCGTCTAGAGAGATTACATCTACCGGTAATACTTATATTTAGGGTACCTTGGAGATATTATACTCAGCGTATAAGACGACTCCCCATTTTTGGAGGATTTTTTTGAGGTTCAAAAGTAGTCTTATATGCCAGAAAATACAGTACCTTCTGGTGACAGCTCGATTGCCCTGTCAGAGACTGGAACAGGTTCAGGGTGACCTTGGCTCAGAGGAAACAGGTTGCATGATGCTGGCCATCAGACAGAGGACATGTTGTGGTAGAAAAAATACTGCAAGGAAAATCTCCGGATTGACTAATAAGATTGCTGAGTTCTCTTTCACTTTTTCCACTAAGAAGGAGTGTCCTTTTTCACATGTCAACATAACTACTTGGCCAGATGCCAGATGATGGGAGCCAGTGATGGAGCACAGCCATGAGCTCATTTCTCAGTCACTTTGCTCTCTTGTGCTGCTTCTTCTTCCAGCCCTGCTGTACAGGGAATACAAAAGGTTGATACCAGGTGAAATCTGGGTACCTATACTACTTGCTGTATTATTGATTGCGGAGCTGAATTAATATGTGTCTCTTTCAATCGCCTAGAGTTAAGCTTTAATAGAAGGTGATATATATGGATATATATGGAAATACAATACATGATTCATTTATACCTTTTTTTCTTTTCTAGGCGTTTAAAAAAATGGCAGTTAACAAGATTGCTGGCATAGTGACATTTCCCGACAAAAGACATTATTCTGCAAAATGCTTTCATCTCCGGCAATGTGGGTTACAGGCAGTTCTCAGTATTCACCCCCAACCCCCTATATAAGTCTACTATCTAAATTACACTTTGATGTCCCTCTACACTTGTCAATACTTGCTGAAACCTCACTACAAATCTGCCATCCATCCTCTCCCTCCTTTTTTTTCTGGCCAAGGGTTCATTAAAGTGAAATAAACAATTTTTATCCCTCGTTATAAAACTAGACTGTCCGTCTCAATCATCAAGGGTTATGATTCTGCCAGGGTTTTAGTATTTCTGTAATTAAGAAGGAATCATTTAATTAATTGCTACATAAGCATGGCCGCACAAAGTGCACCGTGGGTTGGAATTCTGGACTGGCAACGGCCTTGGAGGACGCTTAAAAAAAACTCATTATGTTTTTTTTACTTTTATTTTTTATGGTTCATTTTTGTTTACTGTTTGTCATTCCTGATAACTGCTAGAGCCGTACAGAAGCTCACAGCTTAGCCATTTTTTTTTTGGAGGGGGGCATTGGCTTCTATGTGATAGAACTATAGTTGTATGATGACGGTTCCAGAGACAACCTACTCCAGCCACATCCAAATATATAAGTTACCAGAAGCAAAAATGGGATCGAGAGAACGGGAAGATTAACCCATTGGGATTAACACTAATCTGGGTAATCCCTTACTCATGCTCTGTAAATAATGGCTTTAAAGGCTTTGGGGTTGTCATAAATGAGTCGTGTTAATATTAAAATACATTTTATTTGTTTTAAAAACAAGAAATTTAAAACATTAATCCAGCATTAAAATGTAAATACATGACAGAATAATCTGTCAACAAATTATAGCGGATACAGTATTGGCTGCAAAAGTATGTGTTATAAGGCCCGACGCGTTTCGCAGAGCCTAAGCTCTTAAAGGTGCTTCATCAGGGACGGCATATGATATACGGATACTTTGGCCACATACAGAAAGAAAAAGAAACATACAATGAGATAAAGCAAAAAATACAACAAAAAATACAAAATATACATATTTATACAATAGTTATATTAAAGCAGAGTTCCGGCCTCAAAATCGATAAAATCAATTTTGGGCCATCCGCTTGCTAAGGGGAAACTGAAAAAGAAATGGATAATGGCGATTTTTTTTTTTTAGGTCACTTACCTTATTAACCACTTAAGCCCCGGAGGATTTGGCTGCTAAACGATCAGAGGGCATTTTGCGATTCGGCACTGCGTGACTTTAACGGACAATTGCGCGGTCGTGCGACGCTGTACCGAAACGAATTTGGCGTCCTTTTTTTCCCACAAACAGAGCTTTCTTTTGGTGGTATTTGATCACCTGTGCGATTTTTTGATCACGCGCTATAAACAAAAAAAGAGCGTAAATTTTGCAAAAATAGCAATATTTTTCCCTTTTTTTTATATGAAATTCCCCCCAAAAAAAATGTAAAAATCAAAATTTTTTAATATTTTCGGCCAATTTGTTTTATGCTACCTATGTTTGGTAAAAAAATCGCAAAAAGCGTATTTTGATTGGTTTGCGCAAAAGTTATTGCGTTTACTAACAAAGGGAAAGATTTTTGTCATTTTTGTTGTTTTTTTTTTTAACGCGTAATGGCGGCGATCTGCGATTTTTTTTGCGGTACTGCGACATTGCGGCGGACAGATCGGACCCTTGACTGACATTTTTGACACTTTTGGGGTTACCAGTGACATTTCTACAGTAATCAGTGCTATACATATGCACTGTTACTGTAAAAATGCACTGGTAGTGAAGGGGTTAACTTTATTTGAGAGGGAGGGGCTGTGTGTGTCCCTAGGGGCGTGATTCTAACTGTGATTGGCTGTGGCTTCAACTGTATGCAGAGTGATCAATGGATCTACATAGTAGATCCATGTGATCAGCTCTCATACAGAGAGGAGAATGACAGGCAGCTTGTTTACACAAGCTGCCTGACTATCTCCCTCTCCCCCGCCGATCGCAGAGTGGCCGGCGGCGATCGGGTCCGCCGGTCACGCGCGCGGGGGGGTCCGTGACCACGCGGGAGCGGGAGCGCGCCTCCGGCGGCGCGCGCTCGCTCCCTAAACCCTCACAGGCGAGCGACGTAGACCTACGTCACTTTGCCTGTGAGGGGCTGACCGCCCACGTAGATAGTCGTGCGGCGGTCGGCAAGTGGTTATAGAAGAAAATATACTCACCTTCCT
Source organism: Pelophylax lessonae (assembly GCF_965119305.1). NCBI lineage: Eukaryota > Metazoa > Chordata > Amphibia > Anura > Ranidae > Pelophylax > Pelophylax lessonae. Next base: position 28,256,554 of record NC_138777.1, read on the forward strand.
TCCATTTCCTCCCTCTGCGGCCGCGGCCCGCACCGTCACTTCCGGTTTGCAATGATTCCTGGGAGCTGAACGTCATCGCTCCCAGAAATCAATGCGCCTGCACTGGCCTCGCTCGTCACTTCCGGTGCAGGCGCGGTATTCACTGCTAAACAGCTTCTGGGCATGCCCAGAAGCTGTGCAGGGATGCCGCGCCTGTACCGGAAGTGACGAGCGGGGCCGGTGCAGGCGCATTGATTCCTGGGAGCGATGATGTTCAGCTCCCAGGAATCATCGCAAACTGGAAGTTACGGCGCCGGCTGGTGCAGTGCATTGTGGGACTCCGACATCACGAAGAGGACACAGAAGAGGACACGAAGAGGGACGCTGCGGCTTCAGCTGCCCACACCTGAGATGGCAGCGCTGGAGAAGAAATTTTCAAGGTAAGTATTTCTTCTAAAAGGTAAGTGCGACCTTGGACAGTTCAGAGGCTATCCATTGTGGAATGTACTAGCCCTAACTGTCCCGGGGGTATTTTTAGCTCAAATTGACCCCCGAGGCCGGAACTCCGCTTTAACCACTATATTATTGACTAATGAATAAAAATGAAAATATAATTATTGTATTGTATTGTATTTACATTTTAATGCTGGATTAATGTTTTAAATTTCTTGTTTTTGAAACTAATAAAATGGATTTTAATATTAACATGACTCATTTATGACAACCCCAAAGCCTATAAAATCCTTGTTTGCAGGGCGTGAGTAGGGGATTACCCAGATTGGTGTTAATCCCAATGGGTTAATCTTCCCGTTCTCTCGATCCCGTTTTTGCTTCTGGTGCTTTCAGTTCCAAAAGGTCGGTTATGCTTTTGGTATCCGGTGTGATTCTTACAGTAGGTAAAAGAACACTATACCTGATATATAACAAGTTAATGGTACATATCCATATTCCCTTATATATTATTAATTTATAATATCTAAAAGATTATTTCAGAAATGCAACTGTATCTACCTAATGGATTTGTCCCTTTCTATATTTTCTGTCTATGTAATCTCTACTAACCTTTGCTGGAATATCTTTCTATTCCACATATCCAGACTTCAAGGCCCTGGAAGTAACTCACTCACACAAGAGCATAGTGAATGGGTTACTCAATATTAATTTCAGTCTTTGGGTATTGTATACAGTATACAAAAACAGGATATATTTCCAGTCTATACATATCATATTCTTCATATAATAAAAATAGATTCATGCATCACAGGAAAATGTCCTTCACCATAATCATCAGCAAGAGACCCTCCAACCACTTGCCGACCGCGCGCTGCAGTTATACTGTGGCAGGCTGGCTCGGCTGCGCGAACCACCGTACCTGTACGGTGGTTCACGGGAGCACTCCTGGGGGCAAGCGCGCACCGCAGGAGGCACGCGCCCGCCCTTACTAGGCGGTGGGGATGCGGATCCATGGGGCCGGCAACCGCGATTGCCGCCACGCACCCGCGAACGCTCCCCGCTGAGAGAGAACGACTGTTTGCTGTTGTAAACACAGCAGACTGTTCTTCTCTCTGAAATTATCACAGAGCACCTGTGATCCTCCTATATAGGATCACAGGTCTCTGTGTTCATTTCACAAGTCCCTCCCCCATACAGTTAGAAATCACTCCCCTAGGCTCACACTTAACCCTTTCATCGCCCCTGGGTTAACCTCTTTCCTGCCAGTGTCATTATTACAGTAACAGTGCATATTTTTTGCACTGATTACTGTATTAATGTCACTGGTCCCCCCCCAAAGTGTCAAAAATGTCAGTTAGGGGTCCGATCTGTCTGCCGCAATGTCGCAGTCCCACTAAAAATCACAGAACACCGCCATTGCTAGTAAAAAATAAATAAAATTTACATAAATCTTTCCCCTAGTTTGTAGACGCGATAACTTTTGCGCAAACCAATCAAAATACTGGGATTTTTTTTTTACCAAACATATGTAGCACCTTAGATTGTACGCTCTTTGAGGGCAGGGATTGATGTGAATGTGCAATGTATATGTAAAGCGCTGCGTAAATTGACAGCGCTATATAAGTACCTGAAATAAATAAATAAAATACAAATTGGCCTAAAAGGATGAAAATGTTTTATTTTTTATTTTTTTTGGGGAATGTTATATAGCAGAAAGTCAATTTTTTATTTTATTTTTTTTCAGAATTGTCACTCTTTTTTTCTTTAAAGCTCAATAAATAAAAATCGCACAGGTGATCAGATACCACCAAAAGAAAGCTCTATTTGTGGGGAAAAAAAGGACATACATTTTACTTGGGTACAGCCTCGCACAAACGCACAATTGTTTGTTAAATTAACGCAAGGCTGAATTGCAAAAAATGGCCTGGTCATTAGGGGGCAAATCCTTCCAATCCAGAAGGGGATAAAATATGCCTTTACGTAAAGGAAACAGAAGTATATACAACAGGAAAGCAAACTCAGGAAAGAAACATCTCAGAATAGCAAAATACTGTGCGACCAAAAAATATTCTCCCAACTCAGAAACAATGAGAGGAAATTTACATTCTTAACATCAAAAAATATCTGAGTTACAGCGAGATATTTTCAGTAAAAAGTTTAAAGCATAACTCCAATCATTAAATTAAGCATGACTATATAACAGTTAAATAAAACATAATCCATAATAACAGTAGGTGTCCCAGACCCTGCAGTGTCATGAAAGAGGTTCAGATAAGTTCCCCTACAAGCTTTTGTACATATGAAACAAGAGAGCAACTACTGAGAAGCATTTTAGGGCACACTGGAATCCCACAGGAACACGTGCTATGCACCTGTACCAGTGGTGGAACTACCAGGGTCACAAAGAGCGCACTTGCGACCTGGCCCTGGTGTTTGGTCAATTTGGGGGAGGGGGGTGGCCCCGAGCAGTGTTGTCAGTAAAAAAAAGGGCACTTTTCTGCTGCCTGTAAACTGCTTCCTCTCCCCCTCTCCCCCATGCCCTCTCCTTTTGCACCTGACCAGAGGACCGCCCCCCCTGCCCGAGCCAGCTCAGCCGATTACTAATTGTCCAGCTCCAGAATTGCACATGTAATCAGCTGAGCTTGGCATGGTGTCGGTCTTGGTTGGGCTCGGCTTGAGCGGGGGACGGTCAGGTTACGTCATGGCACTTGGCGTCTTTCCAGCAAATCTGAAAGCGACTGAAAGGAGGGGTGCAAGGGAGAGGAGGACCAAAGCCTGCAGGCAATGAGGTCAGTTTGTGACAGCTCCAGGCCACACAGAGTCTGCGGGGCAGTCCGTTGGTCAATTTATGGGGGTCGCTGAAGAAAAGGATGAGTGAAATCCCTAAGCTAAGGGGGGGGGGGCACTGATATGAAGGTCAATGTCCTCACTCCCCTCTTACATTAGTAAACCCCTTTATCTTCAGGGTCCACAGAGTTCCCCTTTACAGCAGGGTCCACAGAGTTCCCCTTTACAGCAGAGTCCACATAGTTCCACTATACATTAGGGTCCACAGAGTTCCCCTGTACATCAAGGTCCACAGAGTTCTTCTTTACATCAGGGTCTGCAGAGCTCCCCCTTGCACTGTAAGGAAAACCCTTACTCTAAAGTGGAACCCTGATGTAAAGGAGCCTCTGGAAATGCTGGGAACTCTGAAGTAAGGGGGGAGTCTAATGTAAGGACAGGAAAGGGGCCGCTGTAGAATATGAGAAAGGGTTCTACTATGGGACCATAATAAAGGGCCCTGTGACAGGAGTATAGGGCCCCGGGCTTGGAGGGAAGGGCCCCGACCTCAGGTCAGGGAGGCCCTTCATTGTTTTTGCACCGGGGCCCTGAAGGTCCTAGTTATTGTTACCTACTGTTACCTACCCTAGTTACCCTCTGACCAGTACCATTCCTGTGTGTTCCTGTGCGGTGTGATTTTGCAGCCCAGTTATTTGTATGCCCTACTCTTAAAAACACAGCTGCGGTACCATGCAATTTTGTGCCCGCAAATACGTTCTGCTACCAATAAAACAACGATCTTTTGATCCAAGTGGGATTCTTATTGCTGACTTTGGGAGCTCCTTTAACTGACTACCACTATTAACTTTAGATTGGCACCGACATGTAAATTGGGCAGTGCACTCTAATGTGGTGCAAGAAACGTGCACGGAATGCTCCTTTACTGCACTGCATTTGGGTTTGAACTGGCCCTTAATGGAAAATGTAGTGTACTTTTAGTAAATTGATACTTTAGATTACTATTGGAGCATTTACCTTAACGTGGTTATAAACGTCAGACACGGAATATGAACAAAGCATATCCATCTATAGTGTGTACTTGTCTCATTCCAGAGCACTAAGTGTCATTTCTGTCTGCTGCTTCGTTCCTCTGCTATCAGCATTAGTCACTTCTGACAAGTTTTCCTGACACCAAGAGATAAATGGTGACATGGGAGGGATCTCCACCATATGGACAGCCTCAGCTCTGTTCCTGTGTGGAGGAGGTGTGTCTCTTCCCTCCAATCAGCTCTCAGAACTCTCCTCACTGAGCTCCGCAGAGTGTAATTTCAGCTGTCAGCCCTGCTCTCTGACAGCTCAAACAGGCTTTATTTATTTTTTATACTTTTTTCATTACAATAAACTTTATACGTCACACTTAGGTTCTTAAAAGTAAGGGTAGATCAGGAGTTGGTGGCAGCGAAGTGGTTAAGGGGACAAAACATTTGGAAATATACATGTAATGCAGAAATGAACTGAAAGGTTTTTTTTTTTCTTACTTTGCCTTGACATACACTTTAATCTACAGTGAAGCTGTGAACCGGGAGCGCGCAGCCATGCACAAAACTGAAGGAGATGGAAACAAACAAAACCAGAGCCATAACTGACTGCAACTGGCGCTTGTAAACTGAGGATAAGAAAATATCTATTTTGCTGGACTTCAGTGCTGAAAATGGCTTGGAGTTATAGAACACTGTAAATATACTTCATAAGCAGAGCCAGCAAGTAATAAAATGCTCTCTATAAAAGACGTGACCCTAGCAGAGTGTTGGTTGGCGTGCTGAAGGTCGAGTGCCCACAGGCTCCAGTGATTTAACTTTGACTCTGTGTATAAGAATTGACAGGCATTCACCATGATAGAATTGTTGTATGCATTCAAAGATCATTTTAATCCTTTAAAAAAAAAATCAGCTGATTTCAATTTATTTTAAAATTTATAATATTTCTAATAATAGTAGATATTTGTTTTAACCGCTTGATGGTTTTAAATGTAATAGATAAATCCATAAATATTCAGCAAACACCCATTTCTTATGTCCTGCTCCTCTCTCCCTGCCACTGCTCCCCTGCAGGTAATACTGGCATTTACCTGCTGTCAAAATGACAGCAAAAAAATATTTAATATTATAGTCCCTACTGTGTAAAATGACACTTGCAGTAAATTAAATTCAGAATAAATAATGTATTGTGCTATTTAATTGTATTTACTATTTTATTTATATATATAGACGAAAGGGGTAACATTTGAGTTGCATATGACATTGTATTTATCTATTTATTTATTACAAGTACTTATATAGCACCTACAATGTATGCAGCGCTTTACATACTGTATATATATATATATATATATATATATATATAGTATATATATACAGTATATATATATATATATATATATATATATATATATATATATATATATATATATATATATATATATATATATATATATACAGTATATATATACAGTATCTCACAAAAGTGAATACACCCCTCACATTTTTGTAAATATTTTATTCTATCTTTTCATGTGACAACACTGAAGAAATAACACTTTGCTACAATGTAATGTAGTGAGTGTACAGCTTGTATAACAGTGTAAATTTGCTGTCCCCCTCAAAATAACTCAACACACAACCATTAATGTCTAAACCGCTGGCAACAAAAGTAAGTACACCCCTAAGTTCAAATGTCCAAATTGGGCCCAAAGTGTCAACATCTGGACGATTATTGGATGATCAGGCCCATGTGAAGCTGAAGAACCACGTGTTATAAGGCTCTCAACTCTTCACTTCTGTGAGTTGCTGTTAACATAGCTTTCTTTTTATTCCCCTTTTTGCTACACTAAGACCCCGTTCACATTAGGTCGCTCCAACTTCGGGGGCGACCTGTGAAGCCGCGTGCACCGCGACTTCGGCGCGACTTGCACGGACTTCGTATAATTGAAGTCAATGCAAGTCGCTCCAGGTTGCCCCGAAGTAGTACAGGACCCTTTTTCTAAGTCGGAGCGACTTGTGTCACTCCAATTAGAACGGGTCCTGTACTACTCAATGGACCCGACGGTGCGCGACTTGCCAGGCTGACCAAGTCGCCTGGCAAGTCGTAATAGTGTGAACCGGCTCTTAGACTGCTGCCCCCTGTGGTGTGCAGCATGTGCTGGGTGGGTTGTAGTGGAGGTGTAGGGGGTACAGAGTGTGGGGTAGCACGCTGGGTCACCAACAGGTAGGCTGTATGGGTCCCTATGATTTCTAATGACATCCCTGCAAGCAGTCAAAAAGTTTGTGCGGTGAATACCGATAGGAGGAAAAATGCAGAGTGGCAGAGAGATATTCCCAGCACTGTGCTGCTTCTCTTTTCACTGTCCAATTACAGGCTAGGGCAGGCCTGGAACAACCTGGGCTCTGAGGATATGGGTTGAATGATGCTGGCCATCAGAATAAGGACATCTAGTGGCTGAAAAAAACACTGCTGAGGAAAGGTAAATATTGCAGACAAATTGGGTTTTGTTATATTATCTTTTACAGGTAGGCTGTATGGGTCCCTATGATTTCTAATGACATCCCTGCAAGCAGCCAAAAAGTTTGTGCGGTGAATACCGATAGGAGGAAAAAGCAGAGTGGCAGAGAGATATTCCCAGCACTGTGATGCTTCTCTTTTCACGGTCCAATTACAGGCTAGGGCAGGCCTGGAACAACCTGGGCTCAGAGGATATGGGTTGAATGATGCTGGCCATCAGAATAAGGACATCTAGTGGCAGAAAAAAAACACTGCTGAGGAAAGGTAAATATTGCAGACAAATTGGGTTTTGTTATATTATCTTTTAATGGGCTATTAATTTTTGGCTGACTATCCGATTATCTGTGAACATCATCTTTCGATTGAAGCTGAGTATTGCAGCACAATCTATGGGCATAATCTATCTTTTTATGGGCTTTTTTGTTTTTATCTTGCTATTACATCTTGGTTCTGCTTTAAAGCCCAGTTCCAAACAAAACTTTTTTTTTTTTTTAATGGATAGACTGGGCAAAGGTTAAAGCCTCAATTATTTTTCTTATCCTGTTGTCATAAGGACAGGTAATGAGGGATAACCTCCCCATTGAGGTCAAAGAATGCAATAAAATCCAGACAGAAATTCTAACCCTCCCACACTTTATTCAAAACTATACGAAAAAGTTTTGGCTTGAATTGAACGTTAATAAAGTTAATAAAGAATGTCTTGTACATGTCCGTCCATCTGACCCTTCCATTCACCTCGATGCTTCCATTACCATGGACACAAAATGCTGAAAAATGTGTCTTTTTTTTTTTTTTTCCTTTTTATCTTGAAAACAAGAGCTGGCTTCAATCCACAGTGGGGCTAGTTAAATATGATGTCCTGTTATTGTACGTTAGTCTGGAACAAAATAATTGGTTCTATTTCAGAGGGCACATTATGATTATAATTTATTTATAAAAAGCATAAAAAATATTTCCTCCCGCTGAACGAGAAGAGGAATTATATCACTGGCATAATTACTAAGAATGATGAAAAATAAATGCTCGGATGGAAAAGGAAAAAGTTCTTACCGCCTATCCCCTGTTTAGAGGGTTCCCAAGGCTAAGGGGAAACCCTTTGCTTAAAATCGTCCAGTGGCGGCACAAAGCCAAGGATTCGGCAACACACATAAACACACATCAGCCATAATCTCTGACCGGTTAAGTCAATAACAATAGTTATCCCATTACAATGGCATCTGAAAGTCAGTGAGATATTTTAGGCAGTAAGTGAACATGTTGTCCCTTTTTACATGCATTTTAGGTGCCTTACAACTGAACTTAACCACTTTACCACTGGAGGATTTTGCTGTCTTACGTCTGGGCCATTTTTTGCGATTCGGCACTGTGCGACTTTAACTGACAGTTGCGCGGTCATGCAATGCCGTACCTAAACAAAATTTACGTTCTTTTTTTTCTCACAAACAGAGCTTTCTTTTGGTCATATTTGATCACCTGTGCGATTTTTACTTTTTGCGCTATAAACAAAAAAAGAGCGACAATTTTGAAAAAATAACAATATTTTTCAAATTTTTTTATATGAAATTCCCCCCCAAAAAAATTTAAAAATCTAATTTTTTTATCATTTTAGGCCAATTTGTTTTCTGTTAAATATTTTTGGTAAAAAAAAATTGCAATAAGCATATTTTGTTTGGTTTGCGCAAAAGTTATTGCGTTTACTAACTAAGGGAAAGATTTCTGTGATTTTTGGTGTTTTTTTTTATTTAACGAGTAATGGCGGCGATCTGTGTTTTTTTTTTTGCGGGACTGCGACATTGTGGCAGACAGATTGGACCCTTGACTGACATTTTTGACACTTTTGGGGGTACCAGTGACATTACTACAGTAATCAATTCTATACATATGCACTGTTACTGTAAAAATGACACTGGCAGGGAAGGGGTTAATTTTATTGGAGAGGGAGGGGTTAATGTATGCCTGGTGCTTACTGACGCGTGTGGAGGGAGGTGACTGAGTGACACAGGGACAGATTGCAGGTTCAGCTATGCTGAACGCTGCAATCTGACCCTGCCTGTAAATTAGGAGATCCGCCCGCTTTGTTTACACAAGCGGACGGATCTCCACACTCGACTCCCTGACGATCGGGGAGGAGCGGCGGTGATCACCGCCGCTCCTCCCCTGGCCCGACTCCCGCTGTGACTGAATACAGTGGGAGCGAGCCTCCGGCGGCGCGCGCACCGCCGAGAGAGGGGAGTGTCTGGCGACGTAAGTCTACGTCACCAGACGATAACGAACCACTTGAGTAGAGGCTCAGTGAGCAGCGGTAAAGTGGTTAAAGTAGAACTAAAGTTGAAAAAAATAAGTTGTGAACAAACAAGCCCATTATTGCAGACATGATAGAGAGACATGAAATGTTTTTTCTGCAATAAAATACACTTATCTGCCTTTTACCAATTCCCTGCGCAACGTCTTGCGCATGTGCAGCTCAGTT
>NC_138777.1:28265976-28563476 GCF_965119305.1 Pelophylax lessonae
AAAGATGAAAATAAAATGCAATTGAAAAAGAATCATTGGCAAATGTTGTAGAAATAAAATATTTTTCTGGGGGCAGAATCTATCTTACCATGTAGCAGTCGATTGTTATCACCATGTCATATCTTAATTGGTTTGTTGAGTTTGGTGTGGAGGAACTTGGGTGGCCTCCTCAGAACTTAACCCTACTGAACACCGTTGGGTTGAATTGGAAAGCTGAGTGTTAGCCTGGTAATTTTTTCTAAAATTAGTACTAGACCTACAAATGCTCCTTTGGCTGAATGGGCACAAGTTCAATTACCAATATAGGTCTGCACCCCACTATTACCAACAACAATGTTTTAGGCAACAATGAAACATTTTTATACTGATCCGTACACCCATACCAAAGGCCATCTTCATCCACATACAGGTAGACCCAATCATGTCTATTGGAACCCAACGGCTATAGGGACACAGCTACTGGTCCCAATTGGACAGCAATGCAGGTACATGCCCCAGAACGCAGAGAGTGTGTGATAAGGACTATACATCTGCACTCACATGGCTGCCTCATTAGATATTATTAGGATTGACTGCACATGGATGCAAAGACCTCCTGTGCATCCCATGTTGGGATCAGTACATCAGTGTAAATCAGGCCCTAACGTGTTTAATCCCATACACAGTGGATTAACCCGCAAATATAAATTCATAGAAAATATACAGTGTAAGCACACCAAACATTAAACCATGGTTTTCCAATACAGTTGTATTGAACATATACTGTACATTGATCAACCATAACATTTTGACCACCCACCATAACTTGTCGAGGGATAGACTCCACTAGGCCTCTGAAGGTACGCTGTGGTATCTGGCACCAAACGTCAGTAGCGGATCCTTTAAGTTCTACATTTTCAACCAAAAAAAAAGATGCAAAGTCAATGGATCAGACTTGCTTTTTCTGGCATTTGCCACAGATGCTCGATTGGATGAAGATCTGGAGAATTTGGAGGCAAAGTCAACACCTCAAAGTCATTGTTGTGTTCCTCAAATAATTCTTGAATTCATCAGACCAGGCCACCTTCTTCCATTGCTCTGTTCTGACGCTCACGTGCCCATTGTAGGGCCTTTTGGCTGTGAATACAGGTCAGCATGTGCAGCCTGACTGGTCTGCGACTACACAACCCCATACACAACAATAATTCAAATGAAACTTGCAGTGCCACTCTAAGCTAAGACAGATATCTCCCGGCTGGCTGCAGTGAAGGGAACTGGCATCAGTATACCATTCAGGGGTGTAAGAACATTATCAAAGAGAATAAAATATGCCGCTTGCCATTCCAGTGCATTAGTATGTAGATGAATGTGTCCTCAGCCAGCACCGCCCCTGACATGTTTCATCTTGATTACCGGCCCTCAGTGAGCAGGACGAAACATGTCAGGGGGCGTGGCTGGAGTGGCACTGTCTGAGAACACATTTATCTACATACTAATGCACAGGGTTGGTGAGCTTCTCCTTTTCTTTTCTTTGATAATGCCCATACACAACAAGCTGCAATTCCCTGTGTATTTTAACACCTTTCTATCTGAACCAGCAAAACTCCCAACTGTCCCTAATTTTAAGGGGCTGTCCCTGATTTGGAATAAAGTCCCTCTGTCCCTCTTTCCTCCTCATTTGTCCCTCATTTTGATCTATATATTTGTGTATAAAATGCACTATTTATCTTTCAAAAGGTGTTTCCCATTCTTAAACCTTTCATCCAATTTCCAAATGGCTGCATTTGTAAATTTCGAAAGCCAGTATAAAGGAACAGTAGTGGTAAAAAAAGCACTTGTGGGTTTAACTAATCTTTTTTTTTGTATAATTCTCCTTTAAGGTGGCGTGTCAGCAGGGCCGGTGCTTCCACTAGGCAAACTAGGCAGCCGCCTAGGGCGCATTGCCACCTAAGGGCGCAGCCAGGAGTCGGCACTCTCTCTCCATCATGAATGATTATTGTGAGCTGAGGGCAGAGGTGGCGGTAGGGGAGGAAGAAGGGACAGAGAAAGATGCCAGGTGTCTTGGGCAGTGGCGGAATTATCAGGCCCTAGCTTTCCACCACTGTTGGAGGGGCCCCAAGAGGCAGGAATGGAGCCCACCAGAGTGCTGCCTGCATGATGACCCTCTTGAGCTGGAACTGAACGGCCTTAACCCCAGGCAGGAAGTGACTCTCTGCACTGAGCTGATGGGCAGCCGTTCATTTCCCTGGGTTGGTATTAAGCAGGGAGCGGAGGTGAGCTGAACCTGAGCCGGAGCTCGGCACTGGAGGGCAGACCCTTTACTGGGGCAGAAGCGATGAGGCACCGGAATGGTCTGAGGAGGTTGGTGATGAAGGACATGCGGAGCTCTCTGACTGCTGCTTTTCCCTCCACCAGGAGCCGGTTGGAGCTGTGGTGAGCACTGTGGTCCAGGAAAGGAGCGTCCTGGGAGAAGGAATCAGCAGGATCACTGTGAAGGAGGGCAGAGTGGGGGCCACTTTCTTCATACCGCCCAGTTAGTGTCCCCAGAACAGGGGTTCGGGGTCACTGGGTGTTACATGGAGCATCCCTGGTATGAAAGGGAATCAAGGTCACCAGGTGTGTCATGGGGAATTAGAGTCACCAGGTGTGACATGGAGGATAGGGGTCACCAGGTGTAATAGGAGTTCGGGGTCACCAGGTGTGCCATGAGGAATTGGGGTCCCTGGGTGTGCCATGGGGGATTGGGGTCCCCAAGTGTGACATGGAGGAACATCAGGGTCCCCAGGTGTGACATGGAGGAACATCAGGGTCCCCAACTGTGACATGGAAAAACATCAGGGTCTGACATAGAGGAGCATTGGGGTCACTGAGTATGACAGCATGACATGGAGGAACACAGGGGGTCCCTGGGTGTGACATGGAGGAACATCAGGGTCAGTGGGTATGACAGCATGACATTGAGGAATATTTGGGTCCAAGGGTGTGACATGGAAAAACATCAAAGTCCCTGGGTGTGACACGGAGGGACATTAGGGTCCCCGAGTGTGACATGGAGGAATATGGGGGGTCACTGGGTATGAAAACATAACATGGAGGAACAATCGGATCAGGGTCACTGGGTATGACATAGAGGAGTTTTTAACCCCTTCCCTTTTTTAGGGGGGGGGCACAAGTAGCTGGTGTTGCCTAGGGCGTAAAATAGTCTAGCACCGGCCCTGCGTGTCAGGGGGTGTGTACCTCATTCCTATCTCATAATGTTGGGGGTATGGAACCAGCCCTAATGCTTTTATCAATTTTAGCTACAGTAACTGTTCTATTGGATTCGACTACACAAGCCAGCTTTCGCTCCCCATATGCATCAATGAGTCTTGGCTGCCCATGACCTCGTTGGCCCCTCCTACCAGCCATGATCTGCCTGCATTGCATAGAGAAGCAAAGACCCACTGATGACCTGCCTGGGTCCAAAGATTAGTATGTGAAGAAATGAAAGGCTTTTATTGAAAACTAAATATGGTTGTTAATAAGGGGGGAAAGAAGGAACCAGGGAAGGTAAAATATAAGCAGAATAAACTTTATCTTTAAAGAAAAAGAAGAAGAGGAGCTACAGAACAAAATGTAACTATCACCAAGAAATCTTCAGAAGTTTTATATCGGATGGCACTGGAGGCAAAGAACAGGTACATCTTCTGTAGGTATCGAGTTTGGCATCTTTATAGTCACCCTGTTGCCCAGTCTGGCCTATCTTTCATAAGACATGCTAGTTTAATTATTACAGGATTTATGAATTGTTGCTGCTATTGATTATCCCCCCACCTATAAATCCTGCTGTTTTATAAAGGAGTGACCTTCTGCAGCGAGGATTGCAGCTAGTCAATTAATGGAAGCCCTCGGGATAAAATTCCTTTTTCGCTGGCTTTTTGTGCGTGCGTGCCGTTGTTGTCGCTCTTGTAAAAATAGCGTCCCTGGCTGGCACAGGCGTCTGGCTCTCCTGTCTTCTCGTATAGCACATGAAATGATCCTGTAATGGGGACATAATTCACCATTCAATATATTTCATTTTGTTGCACTTTGAGGTGTTTACAAAGGATTAATATATTGAGCCGGCCTGCCATACTGCAGACGTGCCTGGGAATATCTATGTAGTTAGCGGGTGAAAGTGGCTTGTGGCCAGGGGCAACAAATCTGATTTTTGACTTTAAAGAGACCCTGTCCACAACTTGAAAATTTTCAGGCAAAAAACACAAAAAAAAACAGTATTTTAAAAGTATTAACTAGTTCTAGTTTAACCAAATTCTGATATTTCTCTCATACATGTAAAAATCTGCATTTTTGTGCTAGAAAGTTATTTATAATCTCTAAACATTACATATTTTTTAGGAAGAGACCCTGGAAAAAAAAATGGTTGTTGCTGCAATTTTTTATGTCGCACAATATTTGCGCAGTGATTTTTAAAACGCAAATTTTCATGAAAAAAAATTTTTTAGTGAGTTTTAGTGAACAAAAACAAAATATAATACACACTTTTTGGTAAAACATAAAAGATGATGTTATATTGAGTAAATAGATACCTAACATGTCACGCTTTAAAGTTACGTAAGCCCATGGAACAGTGCAAAACTACGGTACCTAAAAAGCTCTATAGACGATGCTTTAACGTCTTTACAGGTTACCAGTTTAGAGTTTCACAGGAGGTCTGGTGAAAGAGTTATTGCTTTCACTCTGACGTTCACGGCAATACCTCTCATGTGGTGTGATCACTGTTCACATTTGCGTGCGGGACCTACGCTTGCGTTTGCATTTCTGTGTGAGCACAGGGGGGCAGGGGCGATTTCATTTTTTTATTTTTTTTTATTTATTTATTTATGTTTTTAACACGGTATTTTTTATTTTATCAACTTTATTGCTATCGCAGGGGAGGAATAACATCCCTTGTGATAGCATGGGTCATGAAGGTACTCTTTATGGAGAGATCTGGGGTCTATTAGACCCCAAATCTCTCCTCTGGCCTCCAAGTCATCTAATCAAACCGAGATTGGTTTGATCAGATGCTTTCACAAGACGGTAATGGCTTGTTTACTTCAGGCTGAAACCGGAAGTGATAAAATCCTTGTCACTTCTGGTTTCTGATGTCACAGAGGAAAGAAAAATGGCAGTTCCTTTCACTCTGTGTACAATATCGGATCCGACTGATCACATCCTTACAGGGCTCCCCGATGGGACAGGGGAGACCGGTAAAGGCAGCGAAGGCCACCTCCTCCTTATCCTGCCACCTTCAAAATTAATCCAGCAGCTCTATAGCCACTCGGATTACTTTCATTTTTGTAGGGTATATAAAAAATTATATCCTTCCCATTCAAGGATACTGGTACGTCCTATGAACAGGAAGTGGTTAATTGCAGTGTTTTCCTTATCATAAATTATTATTTTTTTACTTGCAATGTGCCTTTGAACTTGCTAGAAAATTTCACTAGTCAGTTTTCTAGCATACCCCCTCCCTCCTTGTGCATCCTAGATCTCTCCGCCTTTGGGAGTCTCTAAATACTGTCTATGCTGTCCCAGCTCCTCCGACCCTTCCCTTACCTCCCTACATAACCTTTTATATTAGATTATTTTATACTTGAGTGACAAACCATTAACAGGGTTTTTGGAGGTCTACACGAGGGAGGCTTTTACAGGTTTCTACATATATAAAATATATTAAATTACCTCATGGGAATATTGTTAAAATGAATTGTCTGGCAACAGGATCCTTTTAGTTTTTAAAGAGTCCTTCTGCCTCTACCTGCTTAAGGACCATCCCACGTACATATACTGCGGCAATGAGGCCCTTAAGTGCAAAATCACGTACCTGTAGGTGATTCCCTTCTTCGGCTCTGGGGCGCGCACCGCCAAAGCCAGTCAGTTGGTCCGGCAGACCCGATGTCTGCCGGGAACCCGGCGATCGGTCGAAGAGAGGCAGAACGGTGGTCGGCCTATGTACACAAGGCAGATCACCATTCTGATAGTAAGAAAGACAGATGTTCCAGACCAGTAGAGAAGGGATAGGGACACATCAATCTTCTTGGAAACCTCCCCATTTGGACACAGACCTGCCAGGCCACATTCCACCTTTCAAGACAGACCCTGTTGGCACTCCTGAGACCTGCTCTGCTATACATTGCTTTGCATCCTGTCGGTGTTCCCAGTTGGGTACCATCTTGCCAGGCTTGTTGTGAAATATTGAATCCTAGGAATTGAACTACTATCTATTCTTTGGGAGGTACTGTATATGCCTGGGGGACCTTTGGAAGGGTTTTACTTAGGACTCGAGTCAATGTCTCCCCAAAGCAGCATTGACTGCTTCAATGCCCCTTGGAGATGTGGCCAGCATTGCACCTACTTTACCTTGTTACTGAACTATTGTGGGATGTTTATGTTTATGTTAGCTGGTTGTTAGATGTACTGTTACATAATGATTACATACGTAATGATTATATTTAGGGTTGAGCGAACCCGGACTGTATTGTTCGGGATCGTACCAGACTTTTGGGTATTCGTTATCCGGACACGGACCCGAACATTTCACTGTATGTTCGGGTTACTGTCCATTGTTCGGTAATGTTATTTAAAGTTTTAAGCGCGGTTTTAATGGTGCGGTTTCAACGGGTGAAGGCAGCCAATCAGCAAGCATTTAACTAGTGTGCCCTTAGAAGCCATCACAGCACTGCCTACTAATGGCATGGCTGTGATTGGCCAGTGCAGCATGTGACCCAGACTCTCTATAAGCTGGAGACACATAGCGCCGCGCTTCACTCTGCTCAAACTATACTAGGGAGAGGTTCCTGATGCTGCTACTGAGGGAGAGATAGGAAATTTTTGTAGGGTCAGGCTGGAGATTGCTTTGAGGGAAAGAATAGGAAGAATCTTCTTTAATCAGACAGCTATCTACATTGATTTAATTGTGTGGGGGTGCAGTGCACGATCTTTATGCCCTGACCTGAGCCCAGTGAGGAGGAGGAGGGAGAAAAAAAAACATTTATCAGTCTGTTAGGTGTGTAGCGGCCATTTAATGCAAGCTCAGTGCATATGTGTCTGCTTAATCTGCATTTAAAAAAGAAAAAAAACATTTTCCTTCATATTTTACTTTGACATACAGTGTTTAGACACTGCTTTTTCCAATCTGCTCTTCAAAAAGCACCAATGTAAGGGAAAAATAATGAATTTCAGTATTTAGGGAAAAAAAAATATTTTTCCGTTTTTCATTCAAATGTTTTTTTTTTTTTATTCAATAGCGGAATAGAACAACAACAGTATCCAACCTGTTAGGCGTGCGGTGTGTAGCGGCCATGTAATGCAAGCTCAGTGCATATGTGTCTGCTTAATCTGCATTTAAAAAAGAAAAAAAACTTTTTTCTTCATATTTTACTGTGACTTACAGCGTTTAAACACTGCATTTTAAACCTGCTATTCAACAAGCACCAATTAAGGGGACAATTATTTTTCAGATTTTCATTCATACGTTACAGTGAGATACACCCATTGCATACTGTTGCTGTATTCCGTTTTGCAATAAAAACCCATTTAGGGAAAAAAAATAAAAATTGCAGCCTAGTCTGCATATGGTACAGAGAGATATACCCATTGCATACTGTTGTATTCCGCTTATCAATAAAAACCCATTTAGGGGGAAAAAAATAATTTGCAGCCTAGTCTGCATATGTTACAGTGAAATACACCCTTTGCATACTGTTGTTGTATCCTGCTTTGCAATAAAAACCCATTTAGAGGATAAAAAGGTAATTGCGGCCTAGTCTGCCTATGTTACAGTGAGATACACCCTTTGCATACTGTTGTTGTATTCCGCTTTGCAATAAAAACCCATTTAGGGGAAAAAAATTGAATTGCGGCCTAGTCTGCATATGTTACAGTGAGATACACCCTGTGCATACTGTTGTTGTATTCCGCTTTGCAATAAAAAAACATTAAGGGGATAAAAATGTAATTGCGGCCTAGTCTGCATATGTTACAGTGAGATACACCCTTCGGATACTGCTGTTGTATTCGGCTTATCAATAAAAACCCATTTAGGGGAAGATCCAAATTCGATAAATATGAAGAGAAGGTCAAATAAGGGACTTGGCCTGGGTCGTGGTGTTGCTGGTGGAGCTCCTGTTGCAAGGAGAGGATGTGGTCGATCTGTGCCAGCTACACGCACAGGTGAAACACCTTTCTCAGCTGCGAGTAGGTGACAGAACCTGCATTAGTATTTGGCAGGGCCTAATAAGCCTCTACAAATGTTGAGGCCAGAACAAGTACAGACGACAGTAGATTGAGTTGCTGACAGTGTCTCCAGTTCCTTCACATTGTCTCCCACCCAATCTTCTGCTGAAAGGTCAGAGTTGGCACCTGCAGCCGATGTCCATCAATCTTTCACCTCACCCCCTTGCAAATCAGCCAAGCAGTCTGAGCCCCAAGTCATGCAGCAGTCTCTTCTTCTTTTTGATGACTCTGTTAGCATGGTTTCCCAGGGCCCTCCACCTAGCCCTGCCCCAGAAGTGGAAGAGATTGAGTGCACCGATGCCCAACCACTTATGTCTCCAGATGAGTACATGGGAGGACCATCGCAGCATGTCTCGGATGATGACGAGACACAGGTGGCAACTGCTGCGGAATTCCGAAATGTGGAGACCGACAAGGAGGGCAGGGGTGAAGACTAGGTGGAAGACGATGTGGAGGACGATGAGGTCCTCGACCCCACATGGAATGAACTTCATGCAGGTGACCTGAGTAGTTTGGAGGAAGAGGCGGTGGTCGCACAGAGCCACCAGCACAGCAGAAGAGGGAGCAGGGTGCAAAAGCAGAGCGGCCGTGCCCTAGACACTACGCCTGCTACTGCCCAACGGAGCAAGGGACCGAGCACACCAAAGCCAGCTCAAAGGAGTTCCCTAGCGTGGCAGTTCTTCAGACAATGTGATGATGACAGGACACGAGTGGTTTGCACGCTGTGCAATCAGAGCCTGAAGTGAGGCATAAACCTTCTCAACCTGAGCACAACCTGCATGACCAGGCATCTAAGTGCAAAGCACGAGCTGCAGTGGAGTGCACACCTCAAAAACCAAGAAAGGTCTCTGGCTCCTCCTGCTTCCTCTTCTGCTGCTGCAGTCTTGGCCTCTTCATCCACCTCTGTAGTGACAGTGGCACCTGCCACCCCGCAAACAGAGGATCCACCAGCAACACCACCACCTGGGTCACCAACAACCATCTCCATAATGTCCCCGGGTAGCGTTCAGCTTTCTATCTCCCAAACACTGGAGCGGAAGAGGAAGTACCCCCCTACCCACCTGCGATCCCTGGCCCTGAATGCCAGCATTTCAAAATTCCTGGCCTTTGAAATGCTGTCATTCCGGCTGGTGGAGACGCAGAGTTTTAAAAGCCTTATGGTGGTGGCTGTACCGCAGTACTTCGTGCCCAGCCGCCACTACTTTTCCAGGCAAGCCATCCCTTCCCTGCACAACCAAGTGGGTGACAAAATCAGGTGTGCAAGGTCCACCTAACTACGGATACGTGGACCAGTAAGCACGGTCAGGGACGTTATATCTCCCAAAGAGCACACTTAGTAAATGCAGTGGCGGCTGGGCCTGAGGCGGATAGCAATTTGGCACATGTCCTTCCACCACCGAGGATTGCAGGGCGCTTCAGTTTGCCTCCTGTTCCTAACTCCTCCTACTCCGCTTCCTCATCCTCTACCGCCTCCTCCTCAGGTCAGCTTAGCACCTTCATCACCAACTTCAGCACAGCCTGGGGTAAACGACAGCAGGCAATTTTAAAACTTGCCTGTTTGGGGGAAAAAACCACACACCACGCAGGAGTTGTGGAGGGGCATTCAACAGCAGACCGATGAGTGGTTGCTGCCAGTGAGCCTCAAGCCCGGCCTGGTGGTGTGCGATAACGGGCAAAATCTCATAGCAGCTCTGGGCCTAGCTGGTTTGACACACATCCCTTGCCTGGCGCATGTGCTGAATTTGGTGGTGCAGAGGTTCCTTAGAAATTACCCTGATAAGTCAGAGCTGCTGCAGAAAGTGCGGGCCGTCTGTGTGCACTTTCAGCGTTCTCACCCTGCTGCTGCTCGCCTGTCAGCGCTGCAGCGTAACTTCAGCCTTCCCGCTCACCGCCTCATATGTGACGTGCACACAAGGTGGAACTCAACCTTGCACATGCTGGCCAGACTGTGCGAGCAGCAGCAGGCCATAGTGGAGTTTCAGCTGCAGCACGCACGTGTGAGTTGCCCTGCGGAACAGCACCACTTCACTACCAATAACTGGGCCACCATGCGAGATCTGTGTGCCTTGTTGCGCTGTTTCGAGTACTCCACCAACATGGCCAGTGCCGATGACGCCGTTCTCAGCTTAACTATCCCACTCCTATGCTTTCTTAAAAAAACACGTTGGGCGATGATGGAAGAGGATGTGGCACAGAAAGAGGAGGAGGATGAAGAGGTATCATTTCCAAAGCTTTCAGGGTAGTCATTCGCAAGTGGCTCCGAGAGGGGGTTCCTGCACCCACAAACGCCAGGGACACAATTGTCCAGCAGGGGCACAGTTCTGGAGGATGACAAGGATGAGAGGGAGGAGATGGAGGAGGATATGGAACCATGTTCACAGCAGGCTGGCACCCAGGCCAGCTCATGGCCATCACTGGTGCGTGGCTGGGGGGATAAGGAGGAGACAGAGGATACACCTCCCACAGAGGACAGCTTTTCGTTGCCTCTGAACAGCCTGGCACACATGAGCGATTACATGCTGCAGTGTCTCCGCAACGACCTCCAAGTTTCCCATATAGTAACTTGTGCTGATTACTGGGTGGCCACCCTGCTGGATCCCCGTTACAAGGACAACGTACCGTCCTTAATTCCATCACTGGAGTGTGATCGGAAGATGCGCGAGTACAAGCGCACGCTGGTAGATGCGCGAGTACAAGCGCACAATGGTAGATGCGCTGCTGGTGGCATTCCCACCTGACAGCGGGGGCACAGTGGAAGCACAAGGCCAAGGTAGAGGAGGAGGAGGAAGAGGTCCCCAACGCAGCCAGGGCACCGCCAGCACCTCAGAAGGCAGGGATAGCATGGCCAAATGTGGAAAAGCTTTGTCAGCACGCCACAACAAGCAGCAGCACCACCAGCTGATGTGGAACGTCTTAGCAGGAGGCAGCATTTCACTAACACGGTGGAGCAGTATGTGTGCACACGCCTAGACGTACTGAATGACGGGTCTGCCCCCTTCAACTTCTGGGTCTCCAAGTTGGGCACATGGCCTGAGCTTGCCCTTTACGCCCTGGAGGTGCTTGCCTGCCCTGCAGCCAGTGTATTATCTGAATGGGTATTTAGCACGGCTGGGGGCGTTATCACAGACAAGCGCAGCCGCCTGTCCAGAGCCAATGTGGACAAGCTCATGTTCATTAAAATGAACCAGGCATGGATCCCACAGGACTTGTCCGTACCTTGTGCAGAATAGACATGTATACCGGCCTTACCCATCCATTGTTGTATTTGATCTTTCTTAATCTTTTGGGGTGTACCCTAATTTAAAAAAAAATGTGGTTAAAAACGAAAACCAGTGTTGGCTACCTCGTCCTCCACCGCTGCCGCCGCTTCCACCTACTCCACCATATCCACCACCATATCCACCGCCACCTCAACCTCCTACTCCATATGGGCCTCGTCCTTCTCCTACATCATTCAAGATTATTATTTTTTATTTTTATGTTTTTTATGTTATTTTAAGTTATTTTCCTATCCAAATTTGTTTGCAGAGCACTTGCCATGCTCTTAAGATGATTTTGCTGCCATTTGCAGCCCTCTAGCCCTTTCCATGTTTGTTTTAGAGCCATTTTAGTGCTCAAAAGTTTGGGTCACCATTGACTTCAATGGGGTTCAGGATCGGGGTAAAGTTCGGGTTAAGTCCGGGTCACGAACCCCGACTTTTTTTTCAAGTTCGGCCTGACCCACCAAACCCAGACATCCAGGTGTTCGATCAACTCTAATTATATTAATGTTTACAGTTTGCATTGTTTAGGATAATGTGATCAAGCTCTTACCTGATTTTTTGTGCTAGATATTCTATGTGAATTTGCAATAAAGTTAGTTCCAGCTTACACCTAAGTGTTGTCTAGTTCTTGGGTGCAATTCTCTGCTATAACACCTGGTTCCTGGTTCCAGAGTGGATGAAGCTGTATCTTGGTGGAGGCACCCATGGTGGGTGCCAGGCGGTTCGTTAGAAACCTTAATACAAGTTCTGTTTCTGCAACTGGAGTATTTACTAAAACTGGTGCACTCAGAATTGGGTGTAGCTGTGCATGGTAGCCAAATCTGCTTATAACTTCAGCTTATTCAATTAAGTTTTGAAAATAAAACTTGGAAGCTGATTGGTTTCTCTGCAGAGCTGCACCAGATTTGGCACTATCTAGTTTTAGTAAATAACTCCCACTGTGTTTACTGCAGCTTCACCACACCGCACATTCCCACATATGCTTCAGGAGACATCCAAAGACCGAAGACACATTAGATGAGACTTTGAGAGGTCACTATTACAGTTTCTTTACAAATCACTGCTTCCACAGCCCACCCGTAGAAATTAATGGTGACACATTCAATAATTCTCTCAGCAAGATCCATTATGAAAGATGAGAGAAAGAAAATGTAAAAAGAGAATAGACAGCGTCAAAGAAGTAGAGTGTAAAAGAAATAAACAAACAATTAACTGAGGCCAGTCTAAAAAATGTTTTCCTTCACTGGCTTGAGTAAGCTGTCTGCAGGGGGCCAGAGGGCCATACATTAGGTGCCAAAGGACAGCATGCAGCATTATTTTAGACTTGGATTTTTTTTTTTTTTATATTTGTATACAGGAGAGCACACAGATCAACAAAAATACGACACAATGCAATATAGAGAGCATACATCTAAGCAAGTATCAAGGCAAATGTCAACAACTTGAGAAAGAATTCAGATCCATTATGCATTAGTACATAATTTACCTATTTTGTATTAGCATGCAGAAGTACGGTATTATACAGAAACTAGACCATGTAACCAATCCAAGAATAATTATGGTGGGGGATATATCCCAGGATGTAGGATATGGCATTGGGGATATACAATGATCGGCCACTTTATTAGGTACACCTTGCTAGTACCCGTTTGGACCCCCTTTTGCCTTCAGAACTGCCTTAATTCATTGTGGCATAGATTCAACAAGGTGTTGGAAACATTCTTTCGAGATTTTGGTCCATATTGACATGATAGCATCACGCAGTTGCTGCAGATTTGTCGGCTGCACATCCATGATGCAAATCCGCTCTGTTAGATTGAGATCTGGGGATTGGGGAGGCCATTGGAGTACAATGAACTCATAGTTATGTTCAAGAAACCAGTTTGAGATGATTGGAGCTTTGTGACATGGTGCATTATCCTGCTGGAAGGAGCCATCAGAAGATGGGGACACTGTAGTCATAAAGGGATGGACATAGTCAGCAACAATACTCAGGTGGGCCGTGGCTTTTCAATGATGCTCAATTTGTGCTAAGGGGCCCAAAGTGTGCCAAGAAAATATTCCCCACACCATTACACCGCCACCACCAGCCTGAACTGGTGATACAAGGCAGGATGGATCCAAGCTTTCATGTTGTTTACGCCAAATTCTGACCCTACCATCGGAATGTCACAGCTGAAATCGAGACTCATTAGACAAGGCAACATTTTTCCATTCTTCTATTTTCAATTTTCCTGTTGTTAGCTGACAGGAGTGGCACCCCGTGTAGCCCATCTACTTTGAGGTTCGATGTGTTGTGCATTCAGAGATGGTATTCTGTATGCCTTTATTAAATGAGTGGCTATGCGAGTTACTGTTGCCTTTCTATCATCTCAAACTCAAACCGTCTGCCCATTCTCCTCTGACCTCTCACATCAACAAGGCATTTTTGTCCACACAACTGCCGCTCACTGGATATTTTCTATTTTTCGGACCATTATCTGTAAACCTGAGAGATGGTTGTGTTAGAAAATGCCAGTAAATCAGCAGTTTTTCAAATACTCAGACCTATCCGTCTGGCACCAACAGCCATGTCATGTTCAAAGTCACTTAAATCCACTTTCTCCCCTATTCTGATGCTTGGTTTGAACTTCAGCAAGTTGTCTTCACCATGTCTAGATACCTAAAAGCATTGAGTTGCTGCCATGTGATTTGCTAATTATCAATTTGTGCTACCAAGTAATTGAACAGGGGTAACTAATAAAGTGGCAGCTGAGTATATATTGACTTTAAAAATGCATAGTTAGTTAGCGGAGGGATTAAGAGGAAAGGGGGTGGATGGGGTATGCAAGCAGAGGGAAAATATTAAAAGGATTGTGAAGAGAGAGAGAAGAATGAAGTAAAAGAAAGAAGGGAGGTGTGGGGACATGGGGGAAGAGGAAAGGCAGGAGAAAGGGGCAAAGATGGGAAAAAGGGAAAGGAAAAAGCTAAGAAAATAATGAAAGAATATGAAAATGTTGGAGAAAATATAGGGATAGGGTCAAGGAAATAGCATTATCCAGACCTTGAAATTCTTGAGATTCTCTGAACACCTTTCACATGTGGGTTTATTGCTCTTCATTGTTGGCTTTATGGGCCAATAGTAGTTTTAGCAATATGGACCAATTCAGTGACCCATTCAAAAGGGATGGGATTCTGTTGTGACATTAATGGCAAGAGATAATTATGCAGGCTGTAGTGAGAAAATGCGTAAGAATGCTTTCTTATGTTTCTTAATGGAGCCAGGTACCATAGAACCTGGAACAACTTGAAGAGTGTTTCGGATAATAATATCACTGACCCTATTGTAGACCTCAAGGATCTTATTGCTCTGATAGTGCACTCCAACAAGATAGGTCATTGTCCCTTAGTCAGCATCTCTATTATTGCTGTCAGCGTCTCCATTATTGTTTAAGAAGGGAGGAAGAATATGCAGTAAAGTGTTGGTTGGTAAAGTTGGTTTCATGAGCTTAACTTGCAAGGGATAGTATGTGTTAAAATTTGGAGGTGCCTAGTTCAGTTACCCAGGAGTCTGTGTATTTAGGTAGACCAGGATGCAATCAGGACAGAAGAATATTGTAAACTACAGTGAGAGCATGTGTTGGGGAAAAGTCCAAGAGCAGGAAAATCTCGAAGGACTTCAAGGTTCAAAGACAGATTTGATTTATTTGGAATTGAATGGACAAAAGAAGCAAGTTGTTGATATGTCAGCCACTGCACTGAACATGAGAGGATTTTGGCCAAAACAGAAAGTAATGACGGTAGGGAGTTTAAGTAGAGGATCTGGAATAGACAGCGGTGCTTCAATTTCTCCCACATCTGAAATCTGTCTTGGGTCAAAGCTGGGAGGAACACCAGGTTCCAAAATCAGGGAGTCAAAGGGCCCTGGAGGCAGGAAATGTGGAATTCAGAATTGATCTGCTCCCATGCAATGAGGAGGAGGTGATGAGTGGGGACAGAGTACGGGGTCGAAGGCTTCTGAGTTTGGGCTCTAACCATGAAAGGGTCTGAGGTTTGAAGGGAGAAATAGCTTGTTCTTTGAGAACCCAATGCTTGGAAGCCTGGTTGTGCAACCAATCAATATGCCAAATGAGAACAGAGATGATATGGTAAAGGGATATCCCAGGGGCACCTGTCCTGCCTCTGCATTTTGGGAAAAATAGAATCTTCCAACATAACCTGGGACAGTGCAGCTCCCAAATAAATTTTGTGAATTCTGGCATATGGCTGAAGGTGACAGGAAGAGTGCAGAGGAACAGTGGGATAATATCCATTTTTTTAAATGTAAATTCTACCAAAATGGCGGGTTTTATATTAAAAAAAGATTGCCATTCCAAATCAAAAGAAATGCTGGGAATGAAGCTGTTGTAGTGAAGAAAGAAGAAAACTCTCGTTTGGGATGTTGAATTAATATTAAAATAATAATAATCATTAATATTACTTTCTCTATGTCAGATGCCCACCCATCAAAGAGTAACTGGTTAATAGCTGTGCTCTCCTGAAATAATTCCTACTGTCTCCTAATCATGGCTTTTCCTATTACTGGGTCCCCTTTTTTTTTATCAGAGCCCATCTGATAATTCCAGTTGGATAGTTCCACCTGTGGGTTTGATTATAAATATTAGGAAGATAATAACCAACCATCTTGTCTAATCCTTCTGTTTGGGTCTCACTGTAGCATGCCAGTAAAATATTACGTTTGAGTTACCCATGGATAACGCAAAACACAAAATAGTTACAATTACAGAAAAAGGTAAAATGACAAAATGATGGGCTTCAGGATTAGCTGCTGGCAAGATGTGACATTCTATCTTCCTGTCGTTAAGGTCGACCCTGCAGGTAACCTTGAACTGTGTGTTTTGCCGTTCTGGAAGATGAGAATTATGAGAGGGAACTGTTTCATGACACAAGTTCATCCCACAAGTTGTGCTACTCAAACGTAGATTTATTGTAAGTTACTACTTAGCTGGCATTGGTATTTACTGAAAGGCTGACCTTGCTTTGGTATTTTTTTACAGCCATTTAAAGAAAAACACTTGTCTAATGCAGCAGCAATAATATGTTGTATCGAATACGGAGAACTGTTTGAAATCACTTGAAGTGTATTTCGGGCAGAAAAACAAAACATTTTCCCATGTTTCTATTATTTCCCATTTTATCCTAAATGTTCCAGTTCACCCTAAACTACACTACGGTCACCCTGACATGGCAGAGTCCGTTCACCCTAAACTACACTACGGTCACCCTGACATGGCAGAGTCAGTTCACCCTAAACTACACTACGGTCACCCTGACATGGCAGAGTCAGTTCACCCTGAACTACACTACGGTCACCCTGACATGGCAGAGTCAGTTCACCCTAAACTACACTACGGTCACCCTGACATGGAAGAGTCAGTTTATCCTAAACTACACTACAGTCACCCTGACATGGCAGAGTAATTTCACCCTAAACTACACTACGGTCACCCTGACACCTAAAGCTATCCATACAAAAACTAGATTTTTGAATCTAACTATAGTGGTATATAGTACCCTAACTACACTGCATATCCCTTTCACACTAATAATTGCAAAATGACACTGGAGCTTTACAAGCAGCAGGAGAAACACAAATGCTTCCACTCTCTTCCACAGCCTCTGTATTACAGTGCTAGAGTTTTGGCGGGGCTATGTTATATACGGGGGGCGTATGGGGGGCGTATTCACTCCTGATTGGCCTCTGGACCCCGTAGTCACTCCAATCACATTTTACTGATGTTTCTGGGCCAATCATGGGTTTTTAAAGCCCAGTTCCTGTCCCATTGCATTTTGGGCGGTTCTGGTGGCATTATTTTAAACTTTTACCTCAAAAAGTTCGGAATTCGGCCGAATTTCGAACACCCAATGTTCTGGTCGAACCGTTGGTCGACCCGACCGTTCGATCATCCCTAGTAAAAGATGACCAAGAGTTTCAGTAGCCTAATCCAGTGCAAAATATCTGGTGCTTTCGGGTAAGAGGAGCATGGGACCTCCTCCCACCAGTGCTCTGGTCTAGCAGCCAACCTCTGAGCCATGTACAAAACCAAAAAAGAAAAAGATGGGGCTTTGAAAGGCCAATTGGGAGAAGGAGGACCAAGATACAACAATGTAAAATAAATAATTGTATTAATACATATAAAACAGCATATGCAATTTAGGGACACAAAGGAAAAGTCCCATACAAAAATTACAAATGAGATAAAAAAGGGCAGGATACGCAGAGGACCACTATTGATAAGGCTTTCCCTATTGATGAGAGCTTCAGCCATGGACCTGTGTTGTCTGTGACTGTACAGCATGCCTTTGATCTCCCTGCCTCAATCCTATATGGGACATTACTGAGTATATATCTCCTTACTTCTGGCATCTACCATATATAATAAGAAAGGTAGTATTCGGATGTGCACTTCCTAAGTTTATTATAGCCTGCTCCAAAATTAATGAGGATACATACTAAAGCCACGAAGGTACTGGTAGATGGAGAGATATTTGAACTTCTGAGGAATAGCTAAAAAGAGCTGTTGCTATTGGAACCGCTATTTGGACCTTGCATCTTGATTTAGGGACCCTACATCTATCCTGCCACTCCTATCTCTGCACGCAGTTGGAAATATCGGTCTTGTCTGGTCTCTCTGGCCCTGATGAAAGCCTTATGCGAAACGCGTTGGTTTGCTGGGACCGAGTGTCATCTGAGACTTGCATCAACATCTGCATTAAGTATCTACATCCCCCTATCTAGGGAACATATTTCTGCACTGCGTTTTTTTAATCTCATTTGTAATTTTTGTATGGGACTTTTCCTTTGTGTCCCTAAATTGCATATGCTGTTTTATATGTATTAATACAATTATTTATTTTACATTGTTGTATTTTGGTCCTCCTTCTCCCAATTGGCCTTTCAAAGCCTCATCTTTTTTCTTTTTTTGGTTTTGTATATGTTCATTTGGGGTATGGGCCTACCTACACAGTATTTTTTCTGTACTCTGAGCCATGTAATGTCACTACTCCCTCTAGGCTCCAACACTGGGCATTTTTCCATAGACAAACAATCGACTTTGGATTACTGAAGAGGTGAGTATCAATGGGGGGGGGGGATTTTTCATCAATACTTTAACTTTGTCCTTAAGGTGACAGAGGGTGGGGTTGATATACTACAGGCAAGTAGACTTCTAACTTTTCAAGGGAATTTGCCCCAGAGCTTAGTGAAATTTTACTTTGCAAATCATGTGCAAGGAAAAGAGAAAAAAAAAAAAAGTATTTTTGCTTGCACATAATTGGATGATGGAAGTCAGCAGAGCTTCACTTCATTCACTAAGCCCTGGAGCAAACTCCCATGCAAAGTGCCACTTCCCTTGCAAGGTGAACAGTCTATGTGCCTTTAGTAAATCGACCCCAGTGTCTTTTTAGGCGCAGGGTCTGGTTTGTGGTGGTGAGTCATGGACCGAAGGATCTTGAGGAGCTGGCCAGGAGTTTCTAGTATAGCTTAGAGTTTCCACTGAAAAAAAAGAGAGAGGTGGGACAGCCCTTATTGTGTAGTAGACTAATTCAGAAACAAGAATAAAGTGCTTCCACAATAAAAGAAAAAAAGGTCAAATTACTTACAACTCACCCAACTAGGGGGGAACACGTGGCCCACCTAGTGCGAGAGTGGAGAAAATCTTTCTTCATGCAGGGTCAGTGTGGTAACTCTCTAAACCTGAGGCATTCCCATTCCCATTCTGGGTGCTCTGTGGGGGGTTCTCAGGTGGGTGAATGAAGTGGTAGAAAGTGGAAGAGGCACCCGATGTGGTTGTTCAAAGAATAGGCACAAGTCGTCTCCTAGTATCAGCTGAGCTCCACTTGGGAAATATTATTTATTGGCCACTAGGTGGAATGTAGAGTTTGTGGCAGTGATGTCATCTAGGTGGATCAAGTGAAGGTCTCTAAGAGCTGATACTAGCAAACAACTTGTGCCTATCCTTTGGACAACCACATTGGCGCCTCTGCCAATCACACTACCTAAGAGCCCTTTTTGCCCAGACTCTTTCTACTATTTTAGGTGTAGGTATCTGAAATGTCACTTCCATCCGTGCATCTTTATTTAGTAAGACTTTGACCAACGAGAATACGGTATATGTCAGGTGTCCTGACCTCACTGGCTGCATATTTGTTTAAGGTCAATGACTAAGGACGAAAACAAGATAACAATGGCAGCCCCTATATTTCTTTACAGAAAAAGGTATTTTAAAAAGTTCCAGCTCTGGTCCTATTAGATAAAGTAAAAAAGCCTAAGTAAACTTGTGAAAAAAATAATGTTGAATTATTGCTGGCCTTACACAACCTGTCTGTAAACTCTTAAAATTCTATTTGCCTGGATGTGTCTGGCTTCAGTACTTTAAAGTCATATATCCCCAACAAGCATGCACCAAGTTGAAGAAAATGAAAACCCAATTCAAGTTTGGGCAGTTAACTAAAACTGGATCCTTCAGCAGCTCAATAATTCACAATGGACCCACCTCTGCCTCTTGGCAGCACTCAGAACAATTATGGCTAACTGGATTAACTCCACCCCACCAAATCTTTCACAGGTCCAACAATCTTTGCTGTCCCTATGTCAACTGGAAAGACTTGACGTTATGCTTTCCAACTCACGTACTACCCCGAGATTTTTTACCAGATGGAGATCATTTCTGGAATATACATCTTCAGAAGAGAGCTTGACAGATATGATACGCCCTTTTAGATTCACTGAATGGTATTCTTCTAGGGACACGGTCGATATTCTTGGCAACATAAGGGTTGCAACCTAGATAGGCTCAGGCTAAATCTTGAATCTCCAATTCCCCCCCCCCCCTTTCTTCTGGTTTTTTTTGTGTGTGTTTTGTTATGATTTTTTGTTTCTTTTTCGTGTTTTTTTTTTTCTAATTTCTTCTCCCTTTTTTCTTCGTTGTCTATTTACGCAAAGCCTTGGAGTGTTTGACCCAAGTAATTGGCTGCATTAACACTGCTTTATACATTTTGTATGTAAAAAAGGAAAATAAAAATTATGGAAATAGCAGCTCAATACTCACTGGATCTTAGGCGTTGTCCTCCGCCAACTGAGCATTCCAGTGATAACCAGCATCATTTAAATCACTTCCTATTAGCCCAGGGCATCATGGTTCCTCCCTCCCACCTTGGACCACAGAAGAATGCTGAAAAGAAGCACCATGTCATTACTAAACAATTCCGGCTGCAGTACTCATGCACTGTCCTCCACAGACTTCAATGTGGCACTGCCCCTATTGAGGTTTGAATGACACCTAGCATCATTTAACCTACTTAATATGATCCCAGGGTGTCAAAGTCTCTCCCTCCCCTCCCGGATGACCATTCAGGATGTAAGGATCCTGCACTCCCATCCTTCAGCCTTTAGGACCTGCCCACCATCAGAATAAAAACGAGGGAGAAGAGGAGCTAAGATGTCACTAGACTGAACCCAAGACCAATGGGCAAAAAATAAAATGTCTTGAGTTTTTCTTTTTTAGGGTTGGCTTCAAGGTTGGCCGGGGTGTGTGGGTGGGGGGGGGGGGGTTCAAACAGGGTTGATGGATCCCAATCCCAGAGTTGGGCTATAAGAACTCCTTATCTCTGTACATAGCAAATACATGACAGTCAGGCAACTAGCATATTCAGAATAAAAGGTCAGCCATTCCAACCTACACATTTCTCTTGTGACAGGTTTCCTTGAAGAAACAGAACCTATTATTCTGCAACAACCACAACAAATCATTTAACAAATCTACTCATAGAACAAAATGTTATTTTCTACAAGAGAGATGTATTGAAAATCTCAAGTTCATTGATGTGCTGGGCAATCCGTACACTCTTGACGTAGACATGGAATCTGGACGTAATGGGTCATGAGGGAGCCGTTTTCATGTTGTAATCTCAGAGTTATTCTCACGGAGAGAGTGTATAGAGTGTGTCCGCCTTGGGAAAATCCTAGCTCGAAGTGTGTTAGCCAGGCCACACGTCACATGTAAGCCTGGGAAGTGGTCTCAAAGGAAACAGAAAAGTCTCTGTGTGTATCGTTCAGGGTCACTGAAGATATTGATCACCAGAGATTAGCATTTAGAATGTCTATAGAAAACACAATTCTACATCCATTCCCTGCACTTGTCTTGTAGACGATGTAGAGTAGAAGAATGGACTGTCGAAGGAAAGGAAGGCATGAGAGAGAGCTGAATGCAACGTAGATAAACAAATATTAATTACCAATATTTAATAATATACTAAGAATAGTAATATATGCTATAAACTAACATATATTATGCCAAGCCAATATGCTAACATTATATATATATAACATATATATCATATATCAGTGGCGGTCCGTCCATAAGGGGCGCAGGGGTGCCGCCCCCCCTAATTCATGCACCTGGCCCCTAATCTACATGCATAAGCACATGATTAGAGTCTGAGGTTCTAATTGGCTTAAAAAAAGGGTGGACTCAGAGCGCAGAGCACTGCATCCTGAGCCCACCCACTTCTATGACAATAGTGAATTAATATTTGCTATTGTATTCCTGATTCTCCTCCCGTCCCATCAGGAAGCAATTCCTGAGACCCAATTGGCCAGGGAGTCTTAGGACTCCCGGCCAATCGGGTCTCAGGACCCACTTCCTGTTCGGCTGGGAGTAGAAGCAATGGCCTGGAGTGAGGAGCATCAGCCCTACCATCTGCCTCCTAAGGAACAGAGGCCTCTGATCGCTGCCTTCCTGTCCATCCCCCGCGAGGGGGGTCATTTGGGCGTTTGTACTGTCCCGACATTTTAGGGCCCGAAGAAATGAGATAGGCAATCAGTACTTCAGGATTGATCAATTTTCAAATACAGTATATACACCATACTTTTCAGATGCTGTAACATTCACCCAAAGCAATTAACTTACACTTATTGGGATTTTTTTTTTTTTTTTTTAACCAAAGACATGTAGCAGAATACATCTTGGTCTAAATTTATAAAGAAATTAGATTTTATCGGCTATATTTTATAACAGAAAGTGGAAAATATATTTTTTTCCACATTTTTTTTACATTACAGCATCATCATATAACTGGTGTTGTGTTAATCAAGGACACTGACTGGTGACGGTATGTAAAAAATAAATAAATAAATAATTTGTGATTACAATTTTTTTTACTTTTTTTTTTGTCTTTTTTACTATTTTTGTACATACTGTCTTTAGAGTAGTTCAGTGTCACCACAATGACACTTTACTACTCTGGGAGGCGTGATCAGGCGCCAACATGTCACCGCGCATGCGCCGTCTGCCCAGGAATAGCCAAACGTGTACAGGCTTCCCCGAGCATTGGTGGCGCATGCGCAGTGACATTTTTAAATGTAAGACGCCTCACAGTCAAGTAAGTGAGACGCCTCCACAGCCCCTGCATTTCCTTGTGCAGTGCTGAAGACATGGTACAGGACATTCTCCTGTACCATGCCCGCAGCACTGCATCTCCTATACCATCCGTGCCATGTCTGTAACATCTCCTGTGCCATGCCTGTACCATCACCTGTGCCATGCCTGTACCATCCCCTGTACCATCTCCTGTACCATGCCCGTACCATCACCTGTGCCATGCCATACCATCACCTGTGCCATGCCTGTACAATCACCTGTGCCATGCTCGCACCATCACCTGTGCCATGCCTGAACCATCTCCTGTGCCATGCATGCCTGAACCATCTTCTGTGCAATGCCTAAGCCATCTCCTGTGCCATCTCGTGTACCATGTCCTGTACCATGCCTGGACCATCTCGTGTACCATGCCCACAGCCCTGCATTTCCTGTACCATGTCCGCAGCCCCTGTTTTGTGCCTCGCATTGGTCCAGTTGGGTCCAGTAGCTGCTGCATTTCCCACCCTAGGCTTATACTCGAGGCAATAAGTTTTCCCTCTTTTTTGTGGTAAAAGTAGGTGCCTCGGCTTATATTCGGGTCGACTTAAACTCGTGTAATAAGTTTGTGTTGGTATTGGAATATTTTAAATGTGTAATTGAATAGGGTAGGAGTGGGAGGTGGGGAATTTAGTAACATGGCTTTATGAAGAAAAACATTTATTTTTTTATGAAACTTTTGTATTTGGGGAAAAAAAAAGAAAGAAATCAAATTAAAGAAGAATTGAAGTAAAAAAAAAAAAAAAATAGCTAGATCATGGTTTGGTCTAGGTCAGTTTTAGGGTTAGGGGTCAAAGCTCAGTGTCAGTGTGTTTTAGCATAAGCATGTTTATGAGTTCTGGGCCCTACTTCTGGGAAAAAAATGACATACTCATATGTAATATCGCTGTCAGAAGTAGGGAAATGTGTTGTTGGTGGTGATTTATGGTATTGGTAATGCCAAGAAGTATGTAGTTAAAATTAAAAAAAAAAAAATATTAACAATATTAACCACTTTCCGGCTGTGCACTGTAGATTTACTGCTACAGTGTGGGCAGGCTGCACAGAATCACGTATATATACATGTTTGGTGTCTATTCACTTGCTGTAATGTCATATTTTATAATTTACCAAAAAATTGTGTTATGTATAGTGTTTTTTTTTTTTTGTATTAAAATCCAAAAAAGTGTTTCTTTTCCCAAAAAATTGCATTTGAAAAACAGCTGCACAAATACTGTGCGACAAAAAAAAAAAAAAAAAGAGGAACAGCATGTGCTGGGCCTCTACTTAAAAAAAAAAAATAATGTTTGGAGGTTCTAAGTAATTTAGCAAAAAAATATTGATTGTTACATGTAAATAAAAAGTACCAGAAAAGGTGTGGAGCTGAAGTGGTTAAGGGGTTCAAGTATATCAAAGGTCTCACTGTGGTCATACAACCTAAAAATGTTGGGGTGTATGCCCCCTCTCAGGAACCACAGATATTAATATACACTGTGTGCACAATTATTAGGCAAGTTGTATTTTTGAGGATTAATTGCATTATTGAACAACTACAGTGCTCTAAGTCAATCCAAAATGTTAATAAACCTCAAACCTGAATATTTAAGAAAGTACAAGTGAGATTTTGGATTCTATGGAGAATATCTACGTGTGCACAAATATCGGGCAACTTCGTATTAGTGTGCACAATTATTATGCAACTTAATGAAAAACAAAAATGTTCTCCATCTCACTTGTTTATTTTCCTCCAGTAAAGTCCGAATATAAAAAAAAAAAAAATTACAAATATAATAAAATAATTTCTGACATTGAAAAAAAAAAGAAAATCGGTGACCAATATAGCCACCCTTCTTTTCAAAACCAGTCATAAGCCTTCCATTCGTAGAGTCTGTCAGTTCCTTGATCTGTTGATGATACATTTTTTGTACAGCAGCAACCACAGCCTCCCAAACACAGTCCAGAGAGGTGTACTGTTTTCTTTTACAAGGGTTTTTATTAGCACATAGCATAGGTATACAGAACCGACTGACAAGTATTAAAAACCAATGCATGTGACAGGAGGTGTACTGTTTTCCTTTAATGTTGTCAAGGTCTTACCTTGCCCTCCTGTTGGCAGCCATCTTGAACATATGCAGACTGCTGCCTCTTATAAATTCTGATTGCATAATCACTTGCCTGCTGCCTGGGTGTCGCAGTGATGCTGCTGCACACCTGACTATATATGGGTTGCAATCCTTGCCCTTGTGTTTGTGCTCCAAGGTGCATCTCTGCTAGCAGACTTCTGTTCTCCGTGTTCCTCCGGGTATGACCTGGCTTGGCTGATGACTCTCCTGGTTCTCAACAACGCATCGGCAGATGATGAAGCATCGGTAGACTACCCGCCTCTGGACTTGCCCCTGGCTAGAATGACTACCCGCTTCTGGAATTGACCTTGGCTTGTTCCTGTTTTCAGTTCCTCAGCCTTGCTGTGCATTTATTGTTTTTTGCTCCAATAAACTGCTTTATTTTACCTGCATCAACGTGTGGTCTGGTTTCCTGGCACCCTGACACACATAAACCTCCTGTTTAAGAAGGGCCCACAAGTTCTCAATAGGGTTAAGGTCAGGTGAGAAAGGGGGCCATGTCATTATTCTTTTATCTTTAGGGTCTTTATCAGCCTGTATCACTGCTTGAAGAAAGTTCATCTTCAAAATACTGGCAGTAGGAATGGGAGTTGTTTTTGAGGCTATCTTCAACCCCAAAAAGTCCATCTAGCTCATCTTTAATAATACCAGCCCATGCCAGTACTCCCACCTCCACCTTGCTGCCATCTGAGTCAAAGTGAAGCTCTGTGCATATTACTAATCCAGTCACAGGCCCATTCCTCTGGTCAGACAAGAGTCATTCTCCTCTCATCAATCCATAAAACCATTGAAAAATCTGCCTTCGGATATTTCTTGGCCCAGTCTTGATGTTTCAACCTATGTGTCTTGTTTGAGTGGGGGTCGGGTTTTAGCCTTCATACTTTGGCCATGTCTCTGAGCATTGAACACCTTGTACTTTTGGGCACTCCAGGTTGCAGTTCTGGAATATGACAGCACTGGGGTATAATGGGTTCCCGGTAGCTTCATGTTTGATTCTTCTCAAATCTTCTTCTTGATTCTTCTCAAATCAGTTGTTACGTTTTTTTCGATACATTTTTTGAGACCCTGTTGACTATTTGCAACAAAACGTTTGAAGACTCTATGATCACACCCCAATATCTTAGCAATTTCAAGACTGCTGCTTCCCTCTGAAAGACTTTTTACAAGTTTTGACTTTTCAAAGTCAGTTAAATTTTTTTTTTGACCAATTTTGCCTGAGGAAAAGAATCTGCCTAATAATTATACACACCTTGATATAAGGTGTTGATCTCCTTAGGTTACACCCTCCCTCAATACACAAAAACACATTAACCTAATATGCTTAAATTAGGGATCGACCGATTATCGGCAAAGCCGATATATCGAGGGCCCATATGCGCTTTCCCCGATATATCGTGATCGGCCCCTGAGGTTACCGATATTGCCGATATTTTGGGAAAGTGCTGTACCGGAGTGATACCTGCAGCTAGAGGCATCACCCCGGTATCGGCGTCCATAGCCAACGGTCGGCTGTCTTGTAATGACAACCGAAGCAGCTGAGAAGCCGCTTGGCTGCCATTACAAGGAGCGGGAGGGGACGCCCTCCCCCCCTCCCGCCACCTTCCGCGGCTTGCCCGGGTCTCCCGTCCCACCGGGAGACCCGGTTAACCAGCCTGCATGGCCGCCGAAGACCCTATCAAAACCACATTCGGCTCTGATCGGGTCTCCATGCAAAAACCCGGAAGTGATATCATGAGTGACATCACTTCCGGGTACTGTCTGGCACCAGATTAAAAAAAATTACAGCATTTAAAACAGCCAAACTTGGCGTTTTTAATGCTTTTAAGTGCAGAGGAGGGGTTTGTGGTCTTTTAGACCTCCAGATCCCTCCACAAAAGTACCTAATAAAAGTAATGTTTTTAAATGTACAAAAATATTGGCCAATATCGATCACTAGCTTAAACCCAGTAAGCATTCAAGTTTATATAGCTTAGAGTTGGACAATATGCATAAAAATTAAGATTTGGTTAAAAATACTCACTTGCCTAATAATTGGGCACACAGAGTAGATATACTGTGTATGGTTATCAATGGCTGTATGCAGCTAAACGTGGGTATACGCCAGTACTTATATAAACATGTATATGGATTATGTGCACCCAGGGAAATAAATGCCCAGGGATGTATCTACAAAATTACACATTTTTAAACTTGGGTTTAATAAAACTGTAATTTATAAACCCCACTTGGTCTAGGTGCCTAGTGAGCGCAACACAAGAGTAGAGCAACAACGGGGAACATCCACCTGGGGACAGAATTTTTCTCGTATAAGTGTTCTCTGCAGCCTGTGTCCCTCACCTTTGGTTTAAATAACAAGAAATACAATAATTTTCTCAACGCTGTATCTGTTATATCTGTTATGTCTTGTTCCCAAACTTTGGCTTTTGATTACCCTTCCATACTTCATCCGCCTGGAGTCCAAAAAAAAAAAAAAAAAGCCCACGCTCAGAAACTGGTGAAAAGAGCTGATATTTTCTGCAGGACAGAAAATGTAGCAATTTTCCCCCTAAAGGTAAATCAATAATCTCACAAAAAGAAAAAGAAATAGAGCAATGTTATTGTTACTGATGGAAAGAAAAAAAAAATAAAGTCACCATTTTTATTTGGCGCTAAACATCAGAAGATTGTAATTTAAAAATATGAAAGCCATGTCTATATTAAATCATACAAAAACAAGGCTATGAAAGCTATTATTTCTGCTTTTCTGAAATAACGTCCATTTATTAAAAATAGATCCATGGAGTTGACGGGAAAAGGTCAGACCAACAATCGACTGCTACCGCTGTGTGTGTTTGAGGGCCACTAATCTACTTACCATTTATTCCTTTTTATTATTGCATTGTGTGACTTCGTAAAGAGGACCGGGCATACAGCAACGTTACTGAGAAAAACTACAATAAAGCTGATATTTTGTTACATTTTTTTTTTTCATTATAATGCTAAAGCTGCAGTCACATAACGTACCTGTAATGAAAGTAGAAATAAAGGTAAAACTTTTTTTCTCATTTTGTATAGAGTAAGAGTTATAACCCCTGTCAGTTTTTTTTTTTTTCCTATTGGGAAGATTTCCCTTCACGTTCTGTCCAATAGCCTAAATAGGAAGTGAGGAGTCCCTCCAAAGTGAGGGAGATCCCAGGTTGTCTCCATAACGAGTGTCCCCATTGGAAGATTTCCTCTCTATTACTTTTATGGGGACAAGCCAAAATTTGGTATTTGGCTTTACAAACTATGGTCTGTCGGCATTGGACCATAGGGTGAGTACCTGGATTGAAAACTGGCTACAGGGGCGGGTCCAAAGGGTGATGATAAATGGGGAGTACTCGGAATGGTCTGGTGTTGAAAGTGGGGTCCCCCAAGGATCTGTCCGGGGGACCAGTTTTGTTTAATTTATTTATAAACGATATAGAGGATGGGATAGGCAGCTCAATCTCAGTGGTTGCGGATGATACAAAGTTAGGCAGGGCAATATCTTCTGCACAGGATGTGGAAAACTTACGAGAAGATTTAAATAAAATAATGGGGTAGGCAACCACATGGCAAATTAGGTTTAATGTTGAAAAATGTAAAGTAATGCATTTGGGTGCTAAAAATACAAAGGTGAATAACTGGCTAGGGGGAGAACCTCTGGGGTAATCCAGGATGGAAAAGGACCTAGGTGTCCTAGTAAATGACAGGCTCAGCAATGGCATTCAATGCCAAGCTGCAGCAAGCAAAGTCAACAGAATATTGGCATGCATTAAAAAGGGGATTTACGGAGGGGCGTGGCTTGCCATCACCAGAGATGGCCGCTTAAGCCCTGAGCTCTGGAAGACAGGGGAGATCTACAGCGACAACGGACTCACCAGCGCCTGCATACGCCCACCCATACACTCCAGAGCATCCCGCCGACACCCAGAATGCCATGTCCCGCAAGAGGAAGGAAGAACACCAGCCAAAAAAGCTGATGGCCTTCTTCTCTCGGCCTCCGCCGTAGGAGCCAGGGAGGCAAGATGGCGCCGACGCCTCTGCGGCCTACATCACCCACCGCCATCAGATCACACCGGGGGGTCCCACGGAGGTAATGCCATCCCTGACATCCCCATCCTCCCCCCCCAGACCGGGAGACTACTCCCCAGCGACCTCCAGCCCTGCAAAAGCCTGCATGAGACTAGAAATGCAGCCATCATGTCTCCCTCACAGCAGCCAGGACATTAACCCTCTCACTGCCCCTTACCTGCAGGCATCTATCGCTGATTTTCCCACTAATGGTCAGCCTGTCCTGGATACCACACTGAAAGACATGCTCCTCTCTTTCCATACGTCCCTATTTCAGAATCTGTCCGCTTTATTTGACAAAGTAACTTCTGATATGCAGAGGATGGATCACAGGATTCACTCTGTGGAAGCACAGATGGGGAAATGCACAGACACCATTAATGATATTATAGACACCTGTGATGAGACTAGAGATGAACAACACTGGATTAAAGCTAAGCTGGCAGATTTAGAGGACCGCTCTAGATGCAACAACGTTAAATTGTGTGGCATTCCTGAATCTGTTCCGCAAAGTGAGCTTCATAATTATGCCAGATCCCTTATGGCGGCCATGCTCCCTGACTGTACTGATATGGATCTTACTATCGACCGCATTCACAGGCTGCCCAAAGCCTCCCATCTTGCTGACTCAGTACCAAGGGACACTCTTATGAGAGTTCACTTTTATCAGACCAAAGACCATCTGTTAGCTGCTTCCCGCCTGCAACGCACACTTCCCGCACCTTATGAGGGAATACAACTGTTCGCAGATTTATCTAAATACACGCTACAAATGAGGAGACAACTCAGTTCAATCACAAAGGCCCTGATGAATCACAATATACCTTATAAATGACGGCACCCGGCGACTATTCTAGTCACCAAAAACGGAGTCCCGCACGCCATCTCCACCATGCAGTATGGCATGCAACTACTCCATACTTGGGGTATCATCCCCACCCCACCACAAGAAGATGCCATGCAGACCACCTCCTCCGTGCCCCAGCCACCCAGGAGCTATCCCAACGGGAACCCACGTCAGCGTACATGACTATCATCTTCAGTGAGTCCTAGCGTTCACATGCTCTCTTCCCTGTCCCACCTGCAGAGCTCTTCTGGAGAACTTTTCCCCTGAGATACTGGTAGTCCACTCAGTTCTGTGCTGACTACTAGTTCCTTGCACTCTTCCTTTGCGGATTCACTTGCTCCGACAAGCACTCCTGTATCCACCCACCTTCTGGGGCAACAACAACCTTACGCCTTTTATCTTACACCGTTTCTTTTATTCTCTTCCTCTTCTTTGTTTTGTTCACCGTTACTGTTATATGCTCATATTGTTTCCAGCTCATAAGTCGGTGACCTTCAGTTTGACAGTTTGGTACACATCGACTCCGCAGAGCTCCATCAACCTCCCGATTTTCAAGTGACAACTCGTTCAAGTGTGAGTACCTCAAATCTCTTCTCTTTCAACCTATACACCTCCCAGCCATGCCACTCACGATACTGTCCATAAATGCCAGAGGTTTAAACCACCCGGTTAAGCGGAAATCATTATGGAAGACCGACATCGCCCACCATTGTGACGTCCTCTGCGTACAAGAGACTCATTTTTCTCAATCACCATTGCCATACTGCCGACATAACAAATTTCCCCACATCTTTCACTCGTGTTTCACTGCCAAAAAAAGAGGTGTGATATTAGCAGTCAGAGACCCCGTAACTATGTAAATATGTAACTATATAACTATGATAACAGCAAAGAAGACAAATAGAGAGGGTTACAACAGAAAAATGTGTTTTGTTTAATTTTAAATTTGTTCGTTAAGTTAATAATTTTGTTTCGTCATATTTGTTATGTTAGAATGATTCATTTTTGGAATTCGTTTTGTATACTCTGATTTCTATATTAGGATTCAGTTAGTATATTCATTATTTTCGAATCGATTTGAATTTCAGAAGATGGCTATATTCATTCTATTCTCTTCTGTTTGATTTTATCCTATTCTATTTTTTTTTTATATTATTTGACATAATATTTTATTCTTTTTTTTTTTTCTATTCTATTCTGTTTTTTTTTTTTTCTATTCTATTTTTTTCTATTCTATTCTAAAAAGCAGCCTAAGTTGGAATCATTATCTTATATCACTTTTATACCTCAGTGTATTTATTACAATATGTTTCCATTTCAAATTCAAATTCATTTTCAAATGCAGAATTGATTTTCAAATTCAAATCAATTTTCAAATTTAAATTCATTTTTAAATTGGGATAATTCGTTATTTCGGTTTTTTTTATAAATTATTTTGAATTTATTGAAATTCGTTACTATTAGGATTTGGAAATTCAGATACATCTGTATCCCCGAAAAATGAAACTTTCGCCCAAATTGCAATTCATAACAAAAAGAGTCACACATGTCTAGAGAGGGTGGATCTCCCTAACATGGGCACAGGCAGCATTCCATTCTGTTCAAACTAAAAAAAACTTTTGCCTTTAGTTATACTTGAAGTATCGCTCACTTCCTGAAGGCTGATGGTTCCTATAGAAACCTTCTCTACAATGAGAAGAAACCGACCCGCTCCGAGCTCCGATCACGGATCACTGGATCGCACTGAGAGTTTTACACTATGTGGAGGCTTCTTGTATTTTTATGGTCCTATGGAATATATGATGTACTCAACTGAGAGGTAACCCTCACGTGAGATTGAGAGGTGAGACCCTCAGAATTGTCTGCCAACCACAATACTCCTCATCTATACAAGTGTGGTTGACTTAGTGCTACGGTACCTGAGTCCACATACTCTGGTAAGCACAATATCTCCTTCGGTGGTGGATGTTCACAAGTAGGTGATAGCTACACGAACTGTGATTGTTGACATCCATAAACAAAACAATTGCACTGGGGTCGTATTCCTTTTTTCTGTTTGGGACTTTTATCTATCACAAGAACTGGGCTACTGTATATACATTTTTTGAATATTTTTGAACATCGCACTTTATTATATACTTTGTAATTTACATATGTGTGTAAGATCAATTTTTCACTTTTAGGCCTCTTTCACATGGAGCGGACCGTATTTCGATCCGCTCCGGCACTTTTTTTTTTTTTTTACGGACACGGATGACACTTGTGTCATCCAGAAGTATGTCCGCATATCATCCCATCCATTTGTGGATGATATACGGACATAATGTATGTCTATGGGATTGCGGATGTCAGCGGATGACACCGCTGACATCCGATTTTGCGTCCTTTCCATTTTTTTAATCGGAAGAAAAATAGGGTTCTGTTCCATTCCAAAAAACGGAACAGAACTGAAAGAACGCAAATCGGATGTCAGCGGATGGTCATCCGCTGACATCCGCAATCCCATTGACATGCATTATGTCCGTATATCACCCGCAAACGGATGGGGTGATATACGGACATACGGAACGCCCGTGTGAAAGAGGCCTTAGAATGTTTTTTAGCGCTGCTCTTTTTTGTTGTTTTTTTTGGGCATTTTTTGTGGGTCTTTGGAGGCAGGCAAAACATCTGAACTTCTGTATAGGGGTATATATATACACACACACACACTTATATGTATTTATACACACATATAGGTGTGAAAGGAGAGAAGCCATATGGGTGTTAATTATTTCATTAGCGCAAGCATAGTGTTCTGCTACTTTCACACCTATATATGTGTATGTGTATATATACATACATGTGTGTGTGTATATATACCCCTACACAGAAGTTCTGATGTTATGCCTGCCTCCAATAACCCCCAAAAAATGCCCAAAAAA
The DNA here is from genome assembly GCF_965119305.1 of Pelophylax lessonae. Lineage (NCBI taxonomy): Eukaryota > Metazoa > Chordata > Amphibia > Anura > Ranidae > Pelophylax > Pelophylax lessonae. Next base: position 28,298,878 of record NC_138777.1, read on the forward strand.
ACGCTTGCTACAAAACCGGCAAGGTGTGAAAATAGCGGAGCCACTATCCCTGTTCTATAAGTGACCTAAGAGAAACAATCTTTTTTTTTTATTTTTCTGGTTCTGGACATGCTACAGAGCTGAAACTTCACAGGTACACCTTTTAGACCCCCAGACAGTAAATCCAAAGAAATCTCATTTTTTTTTTTTAAATGTTTTCAATAATTGGCTGTCAGACACAAAATCATCGAATTCGGGGGAGAATCGTAAGTGTAGCCATTTGGTCCACATAATGGAATGGGATTCACTTTTCAGTATCCCAGGCTATCATACATTCCATGTGTTTGATCCTGTCCATTTCAGAAGCCCATTCTGCTAGAGAGGGAACTATCATTTTCTAGCGATGGCAGTTGTCAGAAAATGTCAAATTATACTTTTCTTGATTTGCTTTTAGGAGCCTGGCAGCATAGATAGTATGGTTATGCGAGGTTCATTCAGGAATTTGTCCCCAGTGAGTTTGTCATATAAGTGGAGAATTTTATCCCAAAAAGGGATAATGCATGGGCAAGTGCCTCAGATGTGTGACATGCTGCCAGGCACCTGCAAGCATCACCAGCATGTGTCTGGCATTGTGTGATCAATTTTGTGTAGGATGGTAGGGCAACGATACCACCCAGCGCTGCTCTTTTATCATTTAATTTCTCTCCAATGATGCCTGGTCCTCTTCACAATGCTGGACTTCCACTGCTGCAGGGTTTAGTAGCTTGGAGTCTAAAACTGAAGTACACCAAGGAAGGCCCCTGCCTTCCTTTTCTTTCTTCCCTACAAATGACAAAAGTCTGTTCATTGATTCCATTTAATATAAAATGGTCTGTAAAGACGGGGAAGATCCTGTCATTTATCCGCCTCATCCTCATCCACAGAACGTGCTACATTTAATTAAATCAATCCAAGGGCTTTTGCCAATCGAGGAGAGCACAGAAAGGGGCAAGCCCCTGTCAGGACCTTCTTCAAAGCACTAACATGTCGAAATCAAAGCGGAGTTCCGGCCATGAAAAAAAATTTTCAATAAAAATACCCCCGGGACAGTCAGGGCTAGTACATTCCACAATGGATAGCCTCTGTACTGTCCCGGGTCGCACTTACCTGTAAGAAGAAATACTCACCTTTAAAATTTCTTCTCCAGCGTTGCCATCTCGGATGTGGTCAGCTGAAGCCAGCGCGATCCTCTTCTGCGTCCTCTTCCGTGTCCTCTTCTCCCAGAATGCGCCGGCACCGGCCCCGCTCGTCACTTCCGGTGCGGCGCCGCATTCCTCCATAGCTTCTGGGCATGTTTAGCAGGGAATGTGGCGCCGCACCGGAAGTGATGAATGGGGCCGGTGACGGCGCATTGATTCCTGGGAGCGATGACGTTCAGCTCCCAGGAATCATTGCAAACCGGAAGTGATGGCGCAGGCCGCGGCCACCGATGGAGGAAGTGGAAGAAAGGTGAGTATATTTTTCTACAATAACAAGGTAACTAAAAAAAAAAAAAAATCTTAACTATCAATTTCCTTTTCAGGTGCCGAAAAGCAAGCGGATGGCCACAAAATCGATGATGTCGATTTTGTGGCCGGAACTCCGCTTTAAAGCTTTTAACCCCCATAGTGCTGGAACTTCAGTGCTGTGAAGAGGACCAGACATCACTGGAGAGAAGGTTTGCCCAGGAAACATCAGGCCTGTTACCAAGCACCTATATGGTCAATGACTACCCGGAAGACATTTCGTTTTCCTGTGCAGCCATTCCTTGGCTTTGGCAGCCTCCATCATACACGTGACCCACCCTCCCCCCTTTTAATAACCCCATTATAAGCAAAAATATAGAGAGAGGTCGCCACCTCATAAGTAATGTGCAGCCATTTAGGTTTAGCCCCAATGTCTCCAAAAAACACACCATAAATAAAAATGTACTGAACTTGTAATATTTCCTCCTCCCCAATAGCTGACTTAACTATTGAGTTCAACAGCAACATTTTTGGTCCCTCTGCCAGGGTGCTAGGTGTAATCCTGGACTTTGACTTTTCCTTCAGTCCCCACATCCAATCACTGGCTAAATCTTTCTGCCTCAACCTCCGCAACATTTCCAGAATTTGACCCTTCCTAACTAACGGCACCAAATAATAATTTATTCACTCCTTGGTTGTATCCTGTCTTGACTACCATAACTCCCTCCTCATTGGCCTACCTCTACGCCTGTGATTCCTCCTTCAGTCTATTATGAAGCTGCTGCTAGACTAATACCAGGGCCAAAACAGGGGGGGGGGGGGCAGTAGGGGCACATGCCCCGGGTGCCAACTTGAGGGGGGTTCCAGCTTGTCTGCAATGCTGACACTAGCTGGAATTTGCGAGGTTGGATCGGGCTAGACTGACCCCACTGAGCTGCATTCACAGCACCGGCTGCTGCTGATTGCAGGGGAACCAGGACCTGGATTTGGTGGCACAATCCTGGTACTCCAGCTCATCTGTCCTGACAGCTGGCTTCAGAGGCTGGCCAGGTGCAATATCAAGACTGGCCTGGGTGGCAGTGCCCCCCCCCTCCTGCACAATGCTCTCGTATTGATTGACCAAGTGACCAGACCCCCCCCCCCCCCAAGTCAGGCAAGCAGCATGAGTGAAGGGGATGACCTGTCAGTGCCTGAGTGCATGCGGCTACCTGAACATGTCCCTCTCTTTTAATGACAGCTTAGGTTTTATTTTTCTTTCCCTTATGCGAGCAGCCCAAGGCCGAAGGAGGAGGAGGGTGAACCAGGAGCCCTCCTCTCCCTTCCCTCCCTGGGATGTCCTAAGGACGGGTTTAGCCAAAGAGAGAGGAGATAGTGAAGAGGGAGGTGTAGCATTACTCCCATGGGAGCTGCTGGTTACGGATTCCCCTGGGTTACCCATAGCAGCAACTTGACAATATAGCATATTCTAAGTGCTTGGCTCAGTCAGAAAACAGTCCAGGGGTTTTAGTTTTTTGTTGTTTTATTTGAGAACTTGGATAGGAGAAGGGATGAGTGGGATACTCCAACTGAACAAACTATGCACAATTACTGGGACTTCTGAATATAGCTGGATGCGGCAAGGCCGCTGCTTCACCTTGCCACTATAGTGAAGTAGAATTAAGCAAACTGTACTGCACTGTGAATCACTCTTCAGGGTCCTACTTGGTACCCCCTTTGTCCCTATTCTTCAGGATTTTACATGCCACCCCCTTTACTGTAACACTCTGTGTGAGCTGACCCTTAATCCTTTGACTTCACTGGAGTGGTCCCCTTTCCTTGGCAGACCCTTTGGCAAGTCCCCTGGTACTCACAGACACTGTTTTTCCCAGAAGACTCTGCCAGCAGCTCCACTGTCAGCTTTACTGGATTCTCTGCAGCTCAGCTCCACACCTGGTTCACTAGGCTGACTGCCTATGACCAGACTTGTATAAAGTACTCGAAATTTCTACTTGAGTAAAAGTACAAGTGCTCGATCAAAAAATTACTTGAGTAGAAGTGGAAGTGCTCGCAGAAAAAGTTACTTAAGTAGAAGTACTAAAGTATTCAACATTTTTTTTACTTAAGTATTGCAAGTAGTTTTTTCAAAAAATTTGCTACTTAAGTACTAAAAGTAAAAAGTACCAGTAGTTTTGAAAAAAAATTTCTACTCAAGTACTGAAAGTAGAAGTACAAGTACTGTGTTATGTAGTTATTAAAGAAAGAAGTCAAAAGTATGAACATCATATTGTTTTTATTATTTCAAATGATTTATTCAAATGATTAACCTGTGTTTGTTAGTAGTTTCTTGATGCACTTTAAGCGCTGTAGCACCATTTATTTGTTTGTTTCATATTTTCTTTTTATTGGAAAGATTTGGTATAGCAGCTTTTATTATACACAGCCTTTATTTTCGTATGCGCTGATTTACAAATGACATTCTACACATTTTTTTGAGCTTTATGCAACCTGCCATCTACTGTTCTGGCAGTGGTAATTTTTTTAAAAGTAACGAGTAACTATGCAGCACAAAAAAAAAATACTTGAGTAGAAGTATCGAAATCATCGAAAAAATGTAGTGAAGTAAAAGTAGAAGTAGGAGAAAAAAATTCTACTCTAGGAAAGTACAGATACCGCATTTCGGTACTTAAGTACAGTACTTAAGTAGTTCTACTTTGTTACTATACATCTCTGCCTATGACCACCTTCCTCACACACAGCAGGAGGACAAACAGCCATCAGCCTCCTCCTGGGGCTCTGCTTCCCGCCAAAGACACCCTGTCACATGTCCCCCCAGCTTTTATGAGCCATCCCAGGATGCACTGCAAGAGTGCCCTCCAACTGGGACTTCCACAAAAGCTAATGTGTCACTGGCTGGGTTTCCTCCACTGTCCAACAAGATCCCTTATTGGATATAGTGGGGACACTCCCTCAGACCCAGTGAATCACACCTGGATACATACAACAGGCAACCTAATAGATCAGGCTCCCCTGATAAGCAGAAGGAGCAATAGATGCTTTTGCCTAGCACCTACCTAGGAGGGTGCTACAGAGGGAAAAAAAAAAACCCAGTAGGCTGTGCACTGCACCGCTCGAGCTGTCTGGCACTCGGGACAGTGACAGGAAAGGAAAGCAGGGAAGGGACTGGAGGTGGAAGCAGGCAGGGCCACATGGGGATCACTGGGGTGGAGGTGGAACGGCAGGGCAGCGATGGGATGGCATGGAGAATGGCACAGCAGGTACCCTGCCCCCCCCCACTCAGCGGTGGTGTGTCTCCCAAGTACCGACCACCTGCATGCAGCCAGGTCAGATCGTGCCCTCCCCCCTCCTACTCACGATACCCGGGTGTCCAGAACGTGCAGCCGGAGTTCCGGGCGTCCGCAGATACAGCTGATTGTGGGAGTGGGCGTGACCGATGACTTCCGTAGCCTGCGACGTCAGGCCAGCGAGAAGGGCGGCCTGACCTTAAATAGGCTCCCCTCCCACAACTGCCTATTTATATAAGCAGCCGGCAGGAGAGGGGAGGGAGCACAGTGTGGGGGGGGGGGGGACCAGGGGAGCACACAGGGGCCCAGAGAAAGCAGAACACAAGTGAACTGGATAGGGGGAGTGGCGGGGGCAGCAAACAGGAGAAAAAAGGAGGACAGTGATTTCTCTACATGCTGCCCCCGCCACCCCTCCTATCCAGGTGTACAGGGGAGCTGCACAGGACCCATGGAGCATGGGGCCCGGTTGCAATTGCAACCCCTGTAGTTACGCTCCTGATAAAAACGATATAAACTGTATATAATGACTTAACGTGTATAAATAAAGTGTCAACAATGGTCAAACGTTCCTATGCAAAAATACATAAAAGGCGTTAATCAATATTTTAAAACCTCATAATAATAAATATATAAAAAACAGTGCTAAAAATCATGAACCCAATCATAAATCAATATCATCATCCAAAAATAAACGATGTAATCCAATAGTCCCAGTAGTGCAAAGTGCAAAAAATGGGCAAAAAATTGTTCTGAAAAATCACTCCGTGCAGATAGGTGAAATTGTGCTCCCCCAATTGGACCGCACTCACCAGATGGAGGTACTCCTACAGGGGTCAGAGATATGTAGCCAATACACAGGGTCAGACTCCCCCAATCACTGTGGCACCAATCAGTCCAGATGGTGTTTCAGCCCACACATATTAAAGGGCAGGGCTTTTTTTCAGCGGGAACGTGGAGGGAATGCAGTGGCGGCTGCCTCCTCCTCTGTAGCAGTGGCACGTGGTCACAGGCGGTTGGCCTGGGGACCAGAAGGAAGGAGCTGAACCCAGGGGTCCATGAGAGCTGACTGTAGGGGTTGAGACACTGGAGAACCTCAAAAAACAGTATCGTGAGTACAGGGGATCATGTCTAGGGGCCTGACCTGAGGGGGGCCACCCCAGTGTAGGATAGTGAGAGGACGGGTGTCAGCAGGTGGAGTGAAAGGGGGTACTAGGTGTGTATCCTGAAGATAAGTCATCTACATAGAGACTTAATCATAGATTCATTTAGTGGCAAGGTTAATCTGCAGCCTGGCTGCATCTTCAGATAGGAGTCCTCATCTACTGTTAATAGTTCAAAATTGGAGTATCCCACTCTTCCCTTCTCCCATCCCTAATTTAAATAAAACCCCAAAAACAACTACATCCCCTAGACCAGTGGTCCTCAACCCTGGTCCTCAGGGCCCACTAACAGGCCAGGTTTGCAAGATAACTGAAATACATCCCAGGTGATATCATTTGCTGCTCAGTGATTGCAGTACTCTAATCTGCATCTCCCCAAGGTAATACTTAAAATCTGGCCTGTTAGTGGGCCCTGAGGACCGGAGTTGAGGACCACTGCCCTAGACCAATGATGGCGAACCTTGGCACCCCAGATGTTTTGGAACTACATTTCCCATGATGCTCATGCACTCTGCAGTGTATCTTAGCCTCATGGGAAATGTAGTTTCAAAACATCTGGGGTGCCAAGGTTCGCCATCACTGCGCTTAGACTGTTCATTGACTGAGCCAAAGAGTAAAGAGTTAAATTGTGCATGCTGCAGTTTCTATCAGGTAACCCAGGGGGATCCCAAGGTGAACAATCCAGCAGACCTCTAGGGGGCAGTGTTACACATATGACATTTTATCTTTAGGCAGCGCCACTATACCTTTCCCTTTCATGAAGTGTAATGTTGGCGCTGACAGCTGACGATTCCCGTGAACGATACATATAATAGTAACGATACGCGGCGATCAAGCTTTTACTCTGGATGTGGTATTAATGGGAGATATTTCATTTTTACAGGACAGGTCTGCTTTATTCCGCGTTGACTTTCTGTCTGGAGAAAAAGAGAAAATATTACAATTAATTATAATAAATTTTCAGCCTGGCTGTTCTGCTGACACTGAAAAACAACCGCCGGTCGCAATGGACGCCATTCCGCTCCGGCATTAGGACACAGTTATTCAATTTTTAATCATGAATTTAAACTTTATGACTTGCTTCCTTCATGTTTATGGCTATTATCCGCTATAAATTCTGCCAACGCGTTCCCGTTTTACATACACCGCCAGGCTTAGAAATGGTTTCTCTTAGCCTGCAATTATGTAACGATCATGTCGCTAAGTTACCGGATGATTATTTGCAGCAAACACAGAGGAAGCTGTCATCACATTATTTTTTACTGGGAAAAAAAAAAGTGGAAGCTTTTTAATGCGCCAGAATCAAAATGCAATTGTGTTTAAATGGGAGGAAAAAGTAAGACAAAGTGGTTGGTAAATCACGGCAGGTCTAAAATGGGGAGGCAAGGTTCACGCTACGCATGTAAAATCACGTACAGAAACGCGTTGCTATTTAGCAGAAGCCTGGCAATGCCATTGAGTGTTAAAGTGGTTGACATGAAATAGGAAGACAGCATATCCCTCCATAGTAGGGATCCTCAAACTACGGCCCTCCAGCTGTTGCAGGACTACACATCCCATGAGGCATTGTAAAACTCTGAGATTCACAGACATGACTAGGCATGATGGGAATTGTAGTTCCTGAATAACTGGAGGGCCATAGTTTGAAGACCCCTGCTATAGTGTGTACTTGTCTCAATCCAGAGCACTGTGTCATGTCTGTCTGCTGCCTCCTTCCTCTGCTATCAGCATTAGTCACTTCTGACAAGTTTTCCTGACACCAAGAGAAAAATGGTGACAGGGGAGGGATCTCCAGCACACAGCCTGTGATTGACAGCCTCAGCTCTGTTCCTGTGTGATTCTTTAAGGGGAGTGTCCCTTCATTCTAATCAGCTCCCACTAAGCTCTGCAGAGCGTAACTTAATCTCCCCGCCTCCTGCTTTCTGAAAGTTGACAAGTTTTCCTGACACCGAGAGAAAAATGGTGACAGGGGAGGGATCCCCAGCACACAGGCTGTGATTGACAGCTTCAGCTCTGTTCCTGTGTGATGCTTTGAGGGGGAGCTCCCACTGAGCTCTGCAGAGCGTAACTTAATTTCCCCACCTCCTGCTTTCTGAAAGCTGACAAGTTTTCCTGACACCAAGAGAAAAATGGTGACAGGGGAGGGACCTCCAGCACACAGCCTGTGATTGACAGCCTCAGCTCTGTTCCTGTGTGATGTATGAAGGGGGAGTGTCCCTTCCCTCCAATCAGCTCTCACTGAGCGCAACTTCATCTCCCCGCCGTTTGCTTTCTGAAAGCCTAAAGTGTTTGTTACCCCAACATTTCATATTCCTGATATGTTGCTGCTGTACCATGTACTTGTATGGGAAAGTCTCCTCTTCTCTTTGTATTGCTTCCTTTGTGTGAAATCACTGGTGTCCCTGCCAGTCCCTCTGCTTTTCTATTAAAAACTGACCACACTAAGCATGAGAGCACAGCATAGTCAGTTCTCTAGCTATGCTGGGAACTCAGTGAACTCTCCTCCAATGATCAAACTTATCCTGACACACCCCCTCTTCACAGCTATTCACTGGGAAGCTCAATGTGCTGCTTCTCCTTCCCCAGCTCTCATGAAGCTGAGAACTGAGGGAATGTGATCACTTATAAGAAGGGAAAAAATCATTTATCTTTTTTTTTTTTTAATATTTATGAATAAATGTTTTGCCTTTCATTTCTTTCTTAAACGAAATGGGTTGTTTTACAAGGTGATCGTTTACAGTCTCCTTAAGCTGTATCAACTTTGTGATATTAGTCGGTGTAATAATTGTTACTGTATACACCTGTGCTCAATATGTGTCGTTTTTCTTACTCTTGTGCGATGATATGCAACTGTTTGTAGCCCCCTTGACATACCTGTTACTGGTTTTGTTGTTACTTTTTCGAAAACTCAATAAAAATTGCTGTATCAACTTTGGAATTGGAAAGGCTGCAGATAAACAGGTACAACTTATGTAGGGAGATTTGTTTAATCTCTGTGTATCACCCGAGGCCAGTCATTTCACTGGGTACCCCCACGTATCTGCAAAGGTGCAAGCTTTTGTGCATGCCAGTTCACAGGTTTGTTGCGGTGCGTTTTTGGAAACTATTCAGGGGCTTCTTTTCCATGTTTCTCATGCATAGGGAAGCCCACTGAAATTAACCACTTGCCGACCGCTGCACGACTATTTCCTGCCACGGTCAGCCCCGTACAGGCAAAGTGACGTAGGACTACGTCGATAGCCTGTGAGCTTCTAGGGGGCGAGCGCGCGCCGCTGGAGGCGCACTCCCGCCCCCGCTCGTTCCCTAAGAAGTCCACGCGTGTGACCGGCGGACCCGATGTCCGCCGGCCACTCGCAATCTCCCCGTGGAGAGGGAGAAAGGCAGGCGGCTGTTGTAAACAAAGCCGCCTGTCATTCTCCCTGATGTAAGAACAGAGATCATACGATCCTGCTATGTAGGATCGTATGTCTCTGTGGTTACATCACTAGCCACACCCCTTTACAGTTAGAATCACGCCCCTAGGGACACACTTAACCCCTGCATCACCAATAAAGTTAACCCCTTCCCTGCCAGTGTCATTTTTACAGTAACAGTGCATATGTATAGCACGGATTACTGTAGTAATGTCACTGGTACCCCCAAAAGTGTCAAAAATGTCAGTCAAGGGTCCAATCTGTCCGCCGCAATGTCGCAGTCCCGCAAAAAAAATCGCAGATCGCCGCCATTACTCGTTAAAAAAAACCCACCAAAAATGACAGAAATCTTTCCCTTAGTTAGTAAACACAATAACTTTTGCGCAAACCAATTAAAATACGCTTATTGCGATTTATTTTACCAAACATATGTAGCAGAAAACAAATTGGTCTAAAATGTTAAAAAATTTAGATTTTTACTTTTTTTGGGGGGTGGAATTTCATATAAAAAATGTGAAAAATATTGTTATTGTTTCAAAATTGTCGCTCTTTTTTTGTTTATAGCGCAAAAAGTAAAAAATCGCACAGGTGATTAAATACCACCAAAAGAAAGCTCTGTTTGTGGGGAAAAAAGGACGTCAATTTCATTTGGGTACAGCGTCGCACGACCACGCAATTGTCCGTTAAAGTCATGCAGTGCCGAATCGCAAAATAGGGCCTGGTCAGGAAGGGGGTAAAATCTTCTGGGGCTTAAGTGGTTAATGGGGTGCCCTACATCCAGTGCATGGGAATGTGCGGAAACGTGTGGAAAAGGGCTCAATCGCACCTGTATGGTATGATCTGAGCCACAGATAAAATTGTGCTTTTTATTACCAAAATAATGCAACAAAAAGTTTCAATTATTTTTTTATGCTGTAAGGACCAATGGTCATTCCACCACTGACAGCGACAAGATCCAACGACACCTTTCCTAAGGCTTAATCAGTGCCCGGACAAGGTCATCTAGAGCCTAGGGCAAACATGCCAAACTGTGTCCCCCCCCCGCCCACCGCCCTCTTCAAGGTGTATGAACATTATATATCAGCAAAAATCCCCCCAAACAAATTGAGCACTAATCTGCATGCTTACCCCCTAAGCATACATTTCCCCCTCCTCCCAGTACAAATCCACCCCCCTGCTCAAATTTTCCCTCTCAGCACAAATCTTTGCCCCCCACCCCCCCCAAAAAAAATACCCTCCCCAGAAAAAGTTACCCCTCCTAGAACAAATCTTTTACCCCTCAAATTTCCCCCTCGAGTACACATCCTCTTCCCCCTCACAGCTAAAATTCCCCCCAAACTAAAATTTTCCCCTTCACCATATCACCTCTTCTAGCACAAACCCCCCAAATCCCCATCCTACCAAAATTCCTCTTCCCCCATTGCCCCTCCCAATACAAATCCATCTAAAACACTTATCCTAACAATTCTTGCCCCCTGCCCCTCCCAACACAAATTCCCTTCCCCTCAATCTCCTCACAGTGCCCCCCCCCCCCTGCCCACCTCACATGAAACCACAGTGCCCCAGGCAGTCGCACCTCCTGCCCACCCCTTGTCCCAGCTCTGGGCTTGATTCACACCTATGCATGTTGCTCTTGAGCGTTTCAGCATTGAGTTTTGCTGTGCTTTCCGCATTCTTGGACACGCGTTTTTGACGCATTTTTTTTATGCGTTTTTGATCATTTTTATCTTTTTTGGCCACTTTGTTGTTGGGCATATTAAATGATGCAAAACGCATCTAAAACACATCAAAAATGCATAAAAAAATGCTCTAAAAACACAGTACACACTTTTCTGCTGCTTCTCCATTGAAGTCTATTGAAACAAAAAACTTTCCAAAGACGCAGAGGCACAAAATTTCATTGATGTGTTCATGTTCCATAGGAACTCAAGTGAAAAATAACATCCCGCGTTTCAACAAAAAGCAGGAAAAAAATGCATTTGTGTGGACCGTCCGAGCCTAATGGGTGTCCCCCCCCCCCCCCCCCCAGTGGTGTATTTTGCTTTTTTGCTGCCCTAGGCAAGACTAAAATTGGGCGCCCCCCCTTATGTAAATTTGCCCCACTCCTTTTTTAACAGGTGTGACTCCCTCCAAAATTGAAGGACTACAAGTCCCAACATGAACCCCTGAGATCTGACGGGGGGGTGAGAGGGGGTGGGAGGGTGAGAGGGGGATGGGTGAGGAGAGAGAGAGAGAGGGGGTGGGTGAGGGAAGGAGAGAAAGAGAGAGGGGGGATGAGAGATAGAGAGAGAGGGGGCAGGTGAGGGAGAGAGAGAGGGGGGTGAGAGAGAGAGAGGGGGGAATCAAAGAGAGAGAGAGGGGGGATGAGAGAGAGAGGGGGGATGAGAGAGAGGGGAGATGAGAGAGAGAGGGGGGATGAAAGAGAGAGGAGGTGAGAGAGAGGGGGAATGAGAGAGAGGGGGAATGAGAGAGAGATCTGACGGGGGGGGGGTGAGAGGGGGTGGGAGGGTGAGAGGGGGATGGGTGAGGAGAGAGAGAGAGAGGGGGTGGGTGAGGGAAGGAGAGAAAGAGAGAGGGGGGATGAGAGATAGAGAGAGAGGGGGCAGGTGAGGGAGAGAGAGAGGGGGGTGAGAGAGAGAGAGGGGGGAATCAAAGAGAGAGAGAGGGGGGATGAGAGAGAGAGGGGGGATGAGAGAGAGGGGAGATGAGAGAGAGAGGGGGGATGAAAGAGAGAGGAGGTGAGAGAGAGGGGGAATGAGAGAGAGGGGGACTGAGAGAGAGCGGGAGAGAGAGAGAGGGGGGGGGTGAGAAAGAGATTGGGGATGAGAGAGGGGGGATGATAGAGAAAGATAGAGGGGGTGAAGGAGAGAGAGGGATGTGAGAGAGAGGGAGAGAGAGAGGAGGGATGAGAGAGAGAGAGAAGGGGTGAGAGAGAGAGAGAGGGGGGTGAGAGAGAGGGGGTCAGAGAGGCAGTTCTAGCAACCAGTGGCCAATAGAGTCTTAGGTGGAGGGGGGTGGCTTTTTTGCTGCCCCCCTGCAAAGTGCCGCCCTAGGCCTGGGCCTTGTTGGCCTAGGCAAAATACAGCACTGCCCCCCCCCCCCCCCCTCTATGCAGGGCAAAGCAAGCAGATTTACCGCAGAGATCTGGAAGAAATACACAAAGCTCACCAAGATTCAAGAAACAATAATTAATACTCAACCTTGTATTTAGATGATTTTTGCTTATTCTAGAGTTCATCTATAAATTAGGTTTACACTTTATGATCATTTAAGTCATTTTCAATCTATTTATATCTGATCCCAGGTGATCCTGCCATGAAGGTCCTTGTTACAGGGTGACAATAATTGTTCCTAATTGTTCTCCTGCATTGTCACATGGGCTACAAATGGCCAAATGGCCACTAGTACACCTGTTCAATTTCTTGGTAACACAAATCGCTAATCAGCCAATCACGTGGCAGCAACTCAATGCATTTAGGCATCTAGATGTGGTGAAGATGACTTACTGAAGTTCAAACCGAGCATCACCATGGGGAAGAAATGGGACGTAAGTGACTTTGAACGTGGCATGGTTGTTGGTGCCAGACGGGCTTGCCTGAGTATTTCAAAAACTGCTGATCTACTGGGATTTTTTACACAACAGGAAACTGAGGCTACAATTGGCACAGGCTCACCAAAGTTGGACAATAGAAGATTGGAAAAACGTTGGCTGGACTGAAGAGTCTCGATTTCAGCTGTGACATTCAGATGGTAGGGTCAGAATGAAAGCATGGATCCATTCTGCCTTGTATCAACAGTTCAGACTGGTGGTGGTGTAATAGTGTGGGGGATATTTTTTTGGCACACTTTGGGCCCGTTAGTACCAATTCAGCATTGTTTAAACGCCGCCACCTACCTGAGTATTGTTGCTGACCATTGGATATCGGGGAACTGGAGAAAGTGCAGAGAAGGGCAACCAAACTGATACGAGGCATGGAGGAGCCCAGCTATGAGGAAAGATTAGAGGAACGGAATTTTTTCTGTCTTGAGAAGAGGAGATTAAGGGGGGATATGATCACCATGTATAAGGGGTGTATAAGGTATAAGGGGTCAATGTAGAAGGGGTGTATAATCACCATAAGGGGTCCATATAGTGAACTTGGTGTTGAGTTGTTCACTTTAAGGTCATCAGAGAGGACAAGGGGGCACATATATGTATATATACACATACACACATATAGGTGTAATAGGAGCGGAGCCACATCCCTGCAAATAATTTCATTAGCGCATGGATGTGGCTCCGCTCCTATTACACCTATATGTGTGTATGTGTATATATACATATATGTGTGTGTGTATATATACCCCTATACAGAAGTTCAGATGTCCTGCCTGCCTCCAAAGACGCCCAAAAAATGTCCGATAAACGCCTTCTACAAAAACGCCCAGGTGGAAAAATTATCTTTTTTTTCTGGTTCTGGACATGCTACAGAGCTGAAACTTCGCAGGTACACTTTTTAGACCCCCCCCCCCCCCCGACACTAAATCCAAAGAAATCTCATTTTTTTTTTTCAATAATTTTTTCAATAATTGGCTCTCTATCAAAAACGACAATTTTTAAGAACTTTTTTTTTGTGTGATTGAGCATGTCCCAGAACCATTATATTCTGATTGGACAAATACAAAGTCGTACAAAGTCGTCTATCATACAAGGTCTCAGATGTCATGCCTGCCTCCAAAGACGCCCAAAAAATGCCCAATAAATGCCTGCAACAAAAACGCCCAAGTGTGAAAGGAGCGGAGTCCCATCCCTGCACTACTAAATATTCTAAGAAAAAATTATCTTTTTTTCTGGTTCAGGACCATTTTAATGGAAAGTCTGATAACAAGTCGCTTCAAATAAGATAAGGGAGGCGACTCCCATTGAAGTATATGGGACAAGTCGGATACAAGTCGCCTCAAAGTAGTACAGGACCCTTTTCTGAAGTGGGAGCGACTTCAGTTGTGCCAATTAAGACGGCACTCATTGATTAACATTGCTTTTGTTGTCAAGCAACTTGGGGCGACTTGAGGGCACACAAGTTGCCTCACAAGTCGCGGCAGTGTGAATGGACTCTCAGGGGTCTATTTATAAAAATTTGTTGGACAAATGTAACGAGCATTCTTTCAGGTTGCATGAATTTTAACCAATATTTTCTCCAATGCTATGGCTTCCTATGATTGCCAGTTCCATCTAATGGCCAAAATGCTGAAATACGTCAATCAGAAAATATACCACCTTTTGGCCCCAAGGCAGAGTTTTGCCTCACAGCAAGATTCAAAAGCGGTCTCTAAAATGCAGTCCGCATCCAACTCACTTTTCAGAGGCGTTTGACAGGTGGCGATAAAGAAATAAGCCGCCTCCTCACTGCCTGTTTTAATGCCGTAAATGTCACATCACACGATTGTGGGGAGGCCTCTTTCGCTATTGCTTGAATGGATCGCGTTCTGTGAAGCTAATGGCCACTGAACATGACCAGGAGATGCTTTGCTTTGTTTGCTGCCTCTACAGCTTGGGAGAAGGGTGGTAGGGGGGTAGTAAAAACGTAGCCCAACCACATATTTTACCCCCCCAACTGCAAATGTAAATGAGCCCTTAACCACTTGCTTACTGGGCACATTTACCCCCTTCCTGCCCAGGCCAGTTATCAGCTTTCAGCGCTGTCACACTTTGAATGACAATTGCGCGGTCATGCAACACTATACCAAAATTACATTTTTATCATTTATTTCACACAAATGGAGATTTATTTTGTTAGTATTTAATAACCACTGGATTTTATTTTTTATTTTTTGCTAAACAAAATTTTTTTTTCATATTTTGTTATAAAATTTTGCAAGCAGGTCATTTTTCTCCTTCACTGATGGACACTGATGAGGTGGCACTGATAGGCTGCAATGATGGGCACTAATAGGTGGCACTCATGGGCATTGATAGGTGGCACTGATGGGCACTGATAGGTGGCACTGATGGGCACTGATGAGGCAGCACTGATCAGGAGGCACTGATGGGTGGCACTGGTGGGCACTGGTAGGTGGCACTGATGGGCACTGATGAGGCGGCACTGATCAGGAGTCACTGATGGGTGGCACTGGTGTGCACTGATAGGTGGCACTGATGGGCACTGATAGGTGGCAATGATAGGCAGCACTGATAAGTGACACTGATGATGAAGCACTGGCGGGCATCGATTGGCAGCACTGCTGGGCACTGATAGAAGGCACTGGTGGGCACTGATTAGCATTACTGATGGGCACTTATAGGTGGCACTGGTGGGCACTGATTAGCAGCATTGGAGGGCGCCAACGGGACCCATGGGGCGCACGGGCAGCGCAAGAACGGGAGGAGGTCCATTTACGCCCTCCAGGCATTTTAAACCCGCACTGTAGCCAACTCTTTCAACTATAGCGCGGGCGCAAAGTGTTTAAAGTATAAGCACAACAAATTTGTGCAACCTAGACTGCTTGTGACATTTAGCCAATGAATGTTTTGCAAACAGACCCCTAAATGTAATAAAGTTTAGGGTTTATATCAATTGTTTTCAGTAGAGGCTGCGTGAGATCAGCAGCACTGAGATGTAACAAAAGATCAAAAGAAGTGAAAAACCTTATTTTATGGGGAAAACAAATTATTTTTTTCCATGAAATACAGAACTTTATCAAATTAAATGTCATTCAGTTAGTACTTACATCTAATTTCCCTTCTGCCCTCCACATATTTTTAATGGCCACTGGAAATGAAGATCCACATCGTGACTTTACATTGTACACCAGGCTGAGGACTCTTAACGCCCCCATGTTTTCCCTGTAGTTCTTGTTCTATATGTTCCTGCTAAATCAATATAAGTAATAAACACTCCAAGTAGTAATAGACATAGAAACCGAAGAGACAGAGTACTGGAAATGTGGTTAGTCACCAATTCTATCTACAATGATGATGGCTCAAATCATGGATGTCTGTTCTGTACTTTTGTACTAAAAGATAAAAGAAGACACAGAGTGATGAGGATATGGATAGGGAGAACCAGAGTAACTTAATATGGACTGGAGAAAAGAAGGGTAGCATTACTCCTGTAGGAGCTGCAGGAGTTACTGTCCAGGTCTTCTCAACGTCTGCTCCACCGCCAGGCACACAACAAGCTCATTCACTCTTTCTCCAAAGACCAATCTAGTGGATATTGGTTTTTGTTGTTTTTATTTTTGGAGAACTTGGCTAGGGACATAGGCGTGCGCAGCCTATTGCATAAGCTCAAACACACATGCGTGTGTATATATATATATATATATATATATATATATATATATATATATATATATATATATATATATATATACACACATACACACTTGTCAAATGTATTGGGACACTAAAAGGTTTTTGCACTTAAGTTAAATTGTATGGCAAATATCTGTAGAGGGGTTCCACCATCACTGCTAAGTTTTGAAAAAGACGTATGCCTTATTTTCCTTTTGATGTGTATTACAGGTGAAATTGCATGTGAGGCACTGATATGGACTGATAGGCAGCACTAATAGGCACTTGTTCTCAGCACTGACTGGCACTGATGAGATTGCACTAATGGGCACTGATTGGCAGCACTGAGAGGTGGCACTTATTGGCAGCACTGATGGGTACTGATAGGCAGCACTGATTGGCAGCACTGCTGGGCACTAATAGGCATCATTGATGGCTACTGATAGGTGGCATTGGTGGGCACTGATTGGTGGCACTGATAGGAAGCACTGATAGGCACTGTTAGATGTGTCTGATGGGCACTGATGAGGCGGCACTGGTGGGCACTGATAGGTGGCACTGAAGTGGCGGCACTGCTCGGCACTGATAGGCACTATTAGGTGACACTGATGGGCACTGACAGGTGGCACTACTGGGCACTGATAGGTGGCACTACTGGGCACCACTTATGGACACTAACAGGGGAGAGGGGGAGTTTCACATTCAGCAGACAGTGAGACTTGCAAGAGCCGCTCAGTGTGTGTGTGCAGTGGCGTACCTAGAGCATTTGGCACCCGGGGCGGATCCTATATCTGGCACCCCCCCCAACTTTAAAATGTAAAAACACACACAAAAATTTATAATGTTTTCAGGAATATTTATTGCACAAAATTCACAGCCCCTCATCACAGTGCCCCTTGCAGTCTGCCCCCTGTCTCTCTAATCACAGTTTCCCCTTTTGCACTCTCTGCCTCCCCTGCACAGTCCTACCTTCAGCATAAATAGATAGCTAATATTATTAGCAATGTGTTTAAGTTTGAGTAAGAGATTGGAGACTTGCTAAAGGAGATATTCAGAGACTGCAGACAGGATACAGTAGATGGTCAGAGACTGCAGACATGATACAGGAGATGGTCAGAGACTACAGACATGATAAAGGAGATGGTCAGAGACTGCAGACATGATACAGGAGATGATCAGAGACTGCAGACATGATACAGGAGATGGTCAGTGACTGCAGACGTGATACAGGAGATGATCAGAGACTGCAGACATGATACAGGAGATGGTCAGAGACTGCAGACGTGATACAGGAGATGGTCAGAGACTACAGACATGATAAAGGAGATGGTCAGAGACTGCAGACATGGTACAGGAGATGGTCAGTGACTGCAGACGTGATACAGGATATGATCAGAGACTGCAGACATGATACAGGAGATGGTCAGAGACTGCAGACATGATACAGGAGATGGTCAGAGACTGCAGACGTGATACAGGAGATGGTCAGACTACAGACATGATAAAGGAGATGGTCAGAGACTGCAGACATGGTACAGGAGATGGTCAGAGACTGCAGACATGATACAGGAGATGCTCAGAGACTGCAGACATGATACAGGAGATGGTCAGAGACTGCAGACATGATACAGGAGATGGTCAGAGACTGCAGACGTGATACAGGAGATGGTCAGACTACAGACATGATAAAGGAGATGGTCAGAGACTGCAGACATGGTACAGGAGATGGTCAGAGACTGCAGACATGATACAGGAGATGGTCAGAGACTGCAGACATGATACAGGAGATGGTCATAGACTGCAGACATGATACAGGAGATGGTCAGAGACTATGGACGTGATACAGGAGATGGTCAGAGACTATGGACATGATACAGGAGATGGTCAGAGACTATGGACATGATACAGGAGATGCTCGGAGACTGAGGACATGATAGAAGATAGAAGAGCACTAGGGGGGACGGAGAGCACAGGGGAAGCAGAGAGCACTGGAGGAGCTGAAGAGCACGGTGGGGGGGGGGGGGGCTGGAGAGAATTAAGAGGGGGTTTGGAAAGCATTGTAGGGGGGGTTGGAAGGCACAGGGGGTGGAGAGCACTGGGGGGGCGAGCAAGGAAAACCAGGGGGGTGGAGAGCACTGGGGGGGCGAGCAAGGAAAACCAGGGGGGTGGAGAGCACTGGGGGGGACAGCGAGCACTTGGGGGGCAGGAAGGGAAAACCAGGGGGGTGGAGAGCACTTGGGGGGCGGGCAGGGAAAACCAGGGGGGTGGAGAGCACTGGGGGGGGGACAGGGAGCACTTAGGGGGCGGGCAGGGAAAACCAGGGGGTGGAGAGCACTGGGGGGGACAGGGAGCACTTGGGGGGAGGGAGATGATAAGCACTGTGGAGGGCTGAAGAGCATGGGGGGGGTGCTAAAGAACAGGGGGGTCTAGTGCCTTTGGGGGGGGGGGCTAAGAGCACTGGGGGGGGGATTAGGAGTACTGGGGAGCCAGCAAAAGAAGTTGTATATGAGGGGGATGGGGCAGCTGCATATAGATGAATTGATCTTTCCCTATTCTTCCTGCAGGAGGGAGAGGAGGATAATCAGTTATTCAGCAGCTGCAGAAAGAATAGGGAAAGATGAATCCCTCTATATGCAGCTTCCCCACCCCCCTCCTATCCAGCACACACACTTCGGCAATGGGCACGCTCTCACCTTCTTCCAGCCGAGGCTCCGCCCCCTTCTTCCCGCCGAGGCTCCGCCCCCTCCCCCGAGGCGGGATCAAGCAACTGTCAAACACCAGCCAATGATTGGGCTGCTTAAGAAAGGGGCGGAGCCACATAGACAAAGCTGCTGCCCAGACCCCATCCCATTGGCTGGTGTTTGATAGCTGTTCGGTCTGCCCACCCCCGACATCACCCCTCAGTTTTGACAGCTGGTCTTTCCCCAAGCAGTAACATTACCTGACAGTGTCACACACACTGAGCGGCTCTGACAAGCCTCACTGTCTGCTGGAGCCAACAGCACAGCCGCCTCTCCACCAAGTATCTCACTGACACTACCCTCAGTGGCAGAGATGGAGATCTTGGGAGACAGCCGACCCTACACTAACAGACACAGGGTGATTAGGGTGTGCCCAGGCACACCCTGCACACCCCGTGCGCACGCCTATGGCTAGGGATGAGGGAAGTGGTGGGATACCCTAAAGATAAGAACTATGTACATCTGAGGACTTGGATTTCCTTTAGGACAAGCAATGATGAAGTCCAGCTTGTAACAAACAGTAAAGAAGTAGTAGAGCCTTTAGACCCTAAAGCCCCGTACATACAAGAAGAAATTCGGCCGGGAAATTTTGTCCGACGACCGATCTGTCGATTTTCGGCTTGTTAGTATGGTGCTTCAGACAACCGACTCCGACTTTTCGGCTGAAAAAATCCTGGTGTGCATGCTATATAATTTTTGTCGACCATCAAAAACACGTCCGATTTTCGTCTCATTAGTACAGATTTCGATGGGGAAAAATGTTATGCGCAAGACTGGGCATGCTCAGAGATGAAAGAACACATAGAAAGCAATCCAACACATGACATCACTTCTGAAGTAGAATTCTGTCGTACGGGAAAATTCGTGTGCAGTCTAGAGCACATTCCAACCAACAGACACCACTCTGGACAAAAGACGGACGACCGCTCGGCGGAAATTCATTGCGTGTGTACGAGGCTTTAAAGTAGGTAGGTGTCTAGACAGAGCTCTTCAGGACACCAGCCATGTCCCCTATTATAGACTCACAACTGACTATAACTAGACACCAGAGGTGTAGCTAGAGCACAAGATCCCGAAGATCTTTCCATGTCTGTACTCACAAGACACAAGAACCAGGCCAACAGTAGAGGTAGTGAGTCAGTCAACAGTAAGTGAGTTTAAACATGTACTCAGAAGAATATGAGGCAATGTCTCCATTTCCATATTGCTGTAGCTCAGCGCCTGGCTACATGTACAGTATACAATAAAACTTTCGATATGTAGCCACCCCGCCATAATTAGGCTAAATTTAGATCTACTTGGTGGAAATCTGTTTAGACCAATTTGTAGGATCTCTCTTGGCTTTCCCCTTTCTGTGTTGCCCCCTTCATCCTTGCTTGTTGGAGTTGCTTCTGCTCTTCAGAAGTGTTGCCCTAGTGTCAGTGTAGCACCCCCTATGCCTCTCTGGAGGACACTACTTCCCCCATTTTGAGGATTGATCTCCTGGACAGAAGCACCCTATGTTCTATGTAATGTCTCCTTCAGTGGCTGCCCTTCCATACGGGGTGCAGGGGACCCCCTAATCCATGCACTCAGGCCCCTACTCTACATGCAGGGCACCAGACGCATGGCATGGACTTCAATGTTTTTTTTTAAGCACATGATTAGAGCCTGAGGCCATGATTAGAAACTGGACTCTGAGCCAACCCAGTTGTCTGACAATAGCAAATGAATATTCACTATTGTCTTCCTGATTCTCCTCCCTGCCAAACAGGAAGTGGGACTCTTGGGACCCACTTCCTGTTCGGCCAGAGGAGGAGAAACAGCCCTGGAGCAAGGAGTACCTGGAGCGTGGAGCAGCAGCCCTACCCCAGATACTTTTCATCTGCCTCCTAAGGTAAGGAGGCTTCTGAT
This sequence comes from Pelophylax lessonae, assembly GCF_965119305.1. NCBI lineage: Eukaryota > Metazoa > Chordata > Amphibia > Anura > Ranidae > Pelophylax > Pelophylax lessonae. The sequence continues at coordinate 28,320,102 of NC_138777.1, forward strand.
CGCCGCTGTCCCGTCCGTCTCCCGTGTGTCTCCCGCGTAGGGGGGGGGGGGTGGCGCTGGTTTCATGCCCCCTCCCCCCCGCCAGTGGTCTCCTTGTGAGCCTGGGGCAATCTTTTAAAACATCATTGAAAAGACAAAAAGTGAGTGGCGCCCAACGTTATTTCCAACCCCTCTCTACAGCAATAGAACCACCATAGGGTAAAGAAAGTGAATCAACAAAACCTCTAGTCAACTGAGCTCTAAGGAAACTACCGTAGTTATCGTGGGCCCTGGGAATAGTGTGCACATCTTCAGTTTCAGCCCACCCAGGGAGTTTGTAAGATTGGCTTTTGCATACCATCATCCTGTGTATTGAAATGGTGTTATGAGGAGGGTTATTTCTAAATCCAATAAAGTATGTTCCATTAAAAGCTTCCATCTGGTAAAGAAACGTTTGGACTATGGTGTCTAGTTTTTCTATGAAATCAGGGATTTCAACACTTTTTTAACTACCGTAACAGATGGAGCCAAGGGCAAAGTCCATGATTTGAGGATTGTTCCGTGGGCTGTTAATAGACAAAGTAGAATCCATTGAGGAATCTTTTTAACATAAGTTTCCAGGGCTGGATAGGTCCTTTCAGCACATCCAAACTAGCAAAGAATGGGATCTTCAGTGATTTATATTGTGGTGACTCCAAAGATGAAGGGAACTGGTCCTTAAAAAGTTCTCATAGCAGTTTCAGGCACTTTTGATCTCACAAGAATATTTTTAAACTAAAAAGGCTCCTTGTATGCAAGCCTGACCCTTCACTCTTGTATGTACAACGTGCCACCATCAGCCCCATATCATGGCACTCCGTGAGTTACCACCTACCAGTCCTTCTCCAGGAGATCTATGCCCAGCTGTAAACACTTTTTCAGCATTTGTGAAAAGTACATACCAGCATCCAGGTCCTCCGATTTTTTGCTCAATAGGAATAAGCCAAGTCTAGCACCTGCAGGAAGTGGGTGTATTGTGAAAGCTTCATTTATTCCGGCAGGAAACAGTGGAATAAAAGTAAATAAGCAGCAAGCATTCCGAGTTAAAATAAAGACAGCAAAACAAACAGGGAAGTGCACACAAAACAAAATGTAAAGTCAGGACAACACAAAATACTCCTTACTGGCATGATTATATCCACATCTGTTCTTTTTCAGCTTTACTGCGATGTGTATAAAATAATACAACCGGTACCAAAACCTGCCGTGAACATATTGAGGCATTTACATTTTTTGATTTGGGGAAAAAAATGTTCTCTTTACTTTTCCTCCTTTGAAAATAATCAAATATTCATGATTTAGTGAGGCCCTAAATTAGTGGTAAATCTCTATAATAAAAGTCTCTGTAAAATGGTGAAATTGTCTGTTAAAGCGGAGTTCCGGCCAGAAAATCATGCCTTTACATTTTATGGCATCCGCTTCCTTATCCTTCCATGGGCCAGAATTGGATATTCCCGGTGTTTTTTTTTTTTTTTGTACTTACCTTTTTACAGAGGATAATATACTCACCTTTACATCCACTTCCTCCTTCCTCGGCCGCGGCCCGCGGCGTCACTTCCTGTCCCGCAATGCGTCCTGGGAGCTCTTACTCGTCGCTCCCAGGATGCAATGGGCAGCGACGTAGGCGGCCGGCCGCTCCTCTCATCGCATTATTTGCAAACAGGAAATAACGCGATTATAGGCATCCCTATACTATGCCGATCACATAGTAAAGGGCATGCGTGAGATTTCGAGCTGGATTCATCGGCCTCCGCCCACTACAACCAGGAAGCAGGGCAGACATTTCCCCACAGCGGACTCGGCGAACCAGCACAAAGATGGCGGCGCTCTGCAGAAATTTTATAAAGTAAGATTTTATGCTTGGAAAACTATTATTCCACTGTATAAAACAGGATTAGCGGATATATAGAGGTCGGGACTCCGCTTTAATTCAATTTTTCTTAGTTTTTTTCTCTGTGTGACTCCTCTTCCTTGCTTGTGAGTGCGTACTTTACCGGATCCGTTAAGTGATCACGTTCACTAGTGCGGAACATTCCCATGCTTATGTGACCCCCCAACACACTTGCGCCAGATATCTTTATGGTGACTTCTATCTGCTCTTGTGCATTTTGTTTTAGTCAATCAGACCCTATAAGTCTCTTACCTGCATGTTAGAATGGGTACCTGGGGGACGGGTTGTTAAGCCAGTACTTGGTCCAGTTACCCAATGCAGACTTCCCATGGGTCTGCATAACTGTGTGTGAATGGCAGTCAGTATGTAGGCAGGTTGTCTACAAGAGATTAGCTTTAGTTAGTGGCTGGCCCAGATTGGAGGAAAGAGTTGATGTGTGTTCTGTTGTTATTGGCTTTTTAGATCCAGCTTGCCTTCATACTTGCCCATGTGTCTCCTGGGCCATTGACTCAAGAAGTAATCAAGCAGAAGGCAAACTAGTGCTTTATGGTTTTAATGCCTCTTGAGTCTAGTGGACACATACTACATATAAATACTTACCTTATTCCCTGGTACTGCAGGCTTCCTCCATCCAGTTTTGGTATTGACAATACACAAAACTGCTCCTCTTCTAGAGTCATGTTGCCATCCCTTTGCTGACATCATTACGTCCGATAGACCTGCATTGTATGTGATGATGTTGAGGGCCCACCAACATTCTGTGGCTGGTGTGGGAGCAAAGGAATAAGGTAAGTGTTCCTCTGCATAATTCCTTTAGTCTAAACAAGCATTGGATCCTATATATACTGTACATGGTAGGGAGCGACAGCATTGTGTAATTTTTTTGTAAGCTAACTGGAGTTCAACATTTTCCCTTCAACATAATCAAATACTAAGCTTTTATAGGTTTTGGATTCCCAGCTCCAACAGAAGAACTGAACAGTTAGGTAGGGCAGGGCAAGAAGGGTTATCATCAGTGGAAGGGTTTTTCTTTCAAGAGAACCTGTCAGTTTTCCCTGAGTGGTAAAGAAATAATTATTTTTAAAGAAAACAAAAACCTAACTTCAACCATTCTTAACAACTTCAATATTGGGCACTTTTACCCCCTTCCTGCCCAGGCAAATTTTCAGCTTTTAGCGCTGACGCACTTTGAATGACAATTGCGCTGTCATGCAATACTGTATCCAAACTGGATTTTAAAACGGAGTTCCTGGCTCAAAATCCACTTTGGGCCAATCCGCTTGTTCAGTGTCACTTAAAAAAGAAATGGAGAGTCCCGATTTTTTTTTCAATTACTTACCTTGATATTGAAGAAAATATACTTACCTTTCTTCTACGTCCTCCCTCTGTGGCCGCGGCCCGCGCCGTGACTTCCTGCTTGCATTGACTCCTGGGAGCTGAACGTCATCACTCCCAGGATTCAATGCGCCTGCACCGGCCTCGCTCGTCAGTTCCGGTGCAGGCGCGTCATTCCTTGCTAAACAGCTTCTGGGCATGCCCAGAAGCTGTGCAGGGATGACGCGCCTTCCCCCGGAAGTCACGAGCGGGGCCGGTGCAGGGAATTCTGGGATTAAGAGGACATTGAAGAGGACGCCCTGGCTTCAGCTGCCCACACCTGAGATGGCAGCGCTGGACAAGAAATTTTCAAGGTAAGTATTTCTTCTAAAAGGTAAGTGCAACCCGGGACAGTTCAGAGGCTATCCATTGTGAAATGTACTAGCCCTGACTGTCCGGGGGTTATTTTTTATTGAAAAATCGTTTCCGAGGTCGGAATTCCGCTTTAATCATTTTTTCACACAAATAGAGCTTTCTTTTGATGGTATTTAATTGTAACCGGGTTTTTTACTTTTTGCTAAATAAACGATAATAGACTAAAAATTTTGAAAAAAAAAAAAACTTGTTTTTCTCTTTTTAACCACTTTACCGCTGAGTACTTGAATAGTACTGCGGCAAAGTGGCTCGTTCCCGTCTGACGACGTAGACCTACGTCACCAGACTCCTCCCCTGTAGGCGGCGCTCGCGCGCCGCCGGAGGCGCGCTCCCGCTGTTTTCATTCACAGCGGGAGTCGGGCCAGGGGAGGAGCAGCGGCGATCGCCGCTGCTCTGCCCCGATCGTCGGGGATCTAGTGTGGAGATCCGCCCGCCTGTGTAAACACAAGCGGGCGGATCTCCTCAGTGACAGGGAGTGACAGATCGGACTGTTCAGCATAGCTGGACATCCGATCTGTCCATGACTCACTCAGTCACCTCCCCCCCCCACACGTCAGTAAGCACCAGGCATACATTAACCCCTCCCTCTCCAATAAAATTAACCCCTTCCCTGCCAGTGTCATTTTTACAGTAACAGTGCATATATATAGCACTGATTACTGCAGTAATGTCACTGGTACCCCCAAAAGTGTCAAAAATGTCAGTCAAGGGTCTGATCTGTCCGCCGCAATGTCGCAGTCCCGCAAAACAAATCGCAGATCGCCGCCATTACTCGTTAAAAAAAAAACACCAAAAATGACAGAAATCTTTCCCTTTGTTAGTAAACGCAATAACTTTTGCGCAAACCGATCAAAGTACGCTTATTGCGATTTTTTTTACCAAACATAGGTAGCAGAAAACAAATTGGCCAAAAATTTAAAAAGAATTGGTTTTTACATCTTTTTTGGGGGGAATTTCATATAAAAAAAATGTTAAAAATATTGTTATTTTTTCAAAATAAACGCTCTTTTTTTGTTTATAGCGCAAAAAGTAAAAATCGCACAGGTGATCAAATACCACCAAAGGAGAGCTCTGTTTGTGGGAAAAAAAGGACATCAATTTCGTTTGTTAGTTAAAGTTTCACAGCGCCGAATCGCAAAAAGTGGCCCAGACGTAAGACAGCAAAATGCTCTAGTGGTAAAGTGGTTAAACATGTTGCCAACAGTGCAGTACAGCGTTATCATATAACAGGTGTGGCAGTAATCAGGGACACTGACTGGTGAAAAAAAAAATATATATATATATATATGTATTTTTTGTATTTTTTTTACATTTTTTTATGATTTGTTTTTTTAACACACTGTAACCAGATTGATATAATGTTACAATAGTAATATTGCACTATTCTGGGGAAGTGATCAGCATTTTTTTTAAAAAAAATGTACACATTATGTTTGCATATAGCAATGCATTACATTGCTATAAGCAAGCATTTTACTGAATGAAACGGATTCATTCAGTCTGTTTTGTTTTGATTAGCTGTGACTGGCCAGAGCTAATCACGTAATACAGATGGGCTGTGATTGGCCCCGTCTGTACTATGTAATCACACTGACCAATCACAGCAGTTGTATTGAATGGATGGCATTAAAGGAAGCCATCTATTGTTTACAACTGTCATGTGACCTGCTGTGATTGGTCACAGGGATCACATAATACTGGCAGCGAGCTGGTACTCGGGTCGGTCGTGTCCTGTTGACGTGGCCGGTGACAAATCATATGACGCCCAGTCAGGATAACTGAACCACCGCTCAGCCGTCAGTCTGTTATTGACCAAGTTGGAAGGTGTTAAAAATGTTCCCTCCTTCCTTCTCTCTCCTCCTATCTATCCTGTCTAGGGCCCTGTTCACACCTGTGTCCTTTTGCAGTGCTAAAATTCACCTTCCCTGTGCATCAAAAGCACATGAAATAGTCCCCTATAAATCCTAACTATTCACATCCGTTTGCTGCATTTTTTACAGTGTGCTGTGCATTTGGAAAGTCCTGGTTGCTGCATCTTTAGTGTCCTTTTTGAAAAACGCGTTTTTTTGCACGTTTTTTTAACTCAGGTATCAATTTTTCCAGATAACCAGAGATGAAACCCCATGCAAATCACATGTAAAATGCATTGTGTGTTACGTCAAGTTTTAACACATTAACCACTTAAGCCCCGGAGGATTTGGCTGCTAAAGGACCAGGGGTTTTTTTGCGATTTTTTACTGCGTGACTTTAACGGACAATTGCGCGGTCGTGCGACGCTGTACCTAAACGAATTTGACGTCCTTTTTTTCCCACAAACAGAGCTTTCTTTTGGTGGTATTTGATCACCTGTGCGATTTTTTGATCACGCGCTATAAACAAAAAAAGAGCGTAAATTTTGCAAAAATAACAATATTTTTCACATTTTTTTATATGAAATTCCCCAAAAAAAAAAGTAAAAATCAAAATTTTTTAACATTTTTCGGCCAATTTGTTTTATGCTACCTATGTTTGGTAAAAAAAATCGCAAAAAGCGTATTTTGATTGGTTTGCGCAAAAGTTATCGCGTTTACTAACAAAGAGAAAGATTTTTGTCATTTTTGGTGTTTTTTTTTTTAACGCGTAATGGCGGCGATCTGCGATTTTTTTTTCGGTACTGCGACATTGCGGCGGACAGATCGGACCCTTGACTGACATTTTTGACACTTTTGGGGTTACCAGTGACATTACTGCAGTAATCAGTGCTATACATATGCACTGTTACTGCAAAAATGACACTGGCAGGGAAGGGGTTAACTTTATTGGGAAGGGAGGGGTTAAGTGTGTCCTAGGGGCGTGCTTTCTACTGTGTAGGGACATTGCTATTGGTGTAAAAGCAAAGATCCACCGTTCTACATAGTAGAACGGTCAGATCTTTACTTTTACACAGGGAGAACTGACAGGCAGCTTGTTTACACAAGCTGCTCTGTCTTTCTCCCTTCACAGGAGCGATCGTAGTGTGGCCGGCGGACATCGAGTCCGCCGGTCACACGCACTGACTTGCCTGTGAACGAGCCGCGGCGGGCGCGCGCCTCGGCGGGCGCGCGCCCGCTCGCTATAGGCTCGCAAGTCAGTGACAGGCGAGTGACGTACCGATACGTCACTCTGCCTGGCCGGGGCTGACCGCCGCAGTATATAGTCGTGCGGCGGTCGGCAACCGGTTAAAAAGTGCTAAAAACGCAATAAGCATTTTAAAAAAAAATGCATATTGCTTTTTTAGGTGCACTGGTGTGAACTACCCTAACCTATATAACAATCTGGTACTTATCTATTTTTCATCTGCTCTAGTCCTGGCAAACCTGCAGCTCTTGCTCCTCAGTGTCAGTGAGCAGCTTCTACAGAGACAAGAGGGAGTGCTTACAAGAAATGAGCCATGTAAGCCTATGGGTGACGTCACGGCTCCCAGAATTCAGAAGCTGTTGTTAAACACAGGGGAGCCGAAGTTGCAGGGTCACATTTATAGGTTGAACTGGATGGAGTGGTGTCTTTTTTCAACCTCACAAACTATGTAACTATGACCAGACTGGATCAGATTAAAAATCGGTAAGTACATGGATCTTTTTAATACAGGGTAGGCAGGATGGGTAAAAGGAGGAAAATGAGAATATTTTTAAGAATAGTTAGAATTAGGCTTTTCTTCCATTGCAAGTCCTGAATAGCACAGTAGCTACTCTTAAAGTGGTTGTAAAGGCTAAAGGTTTTTCACCTTCATGCATTCCATGCATGATCTTTCTGAACAAAAACGCTCATGAACGCTGGTAAACGTGGCATGTAAAAGTGGTCAAACGGACGTTTTTTTACATTGTTTACTAGCTGTCAAGTACCAGCATTCAGAAGAAGTTTGCAAACGTCCCATGTACATGAGGCCATAATCTCCTCTTCTTCTCAAGAGAGAATAAATTCAGTTCCTCTAATCTTTCCTCATAGAGGAGCTCCTCCATGCCTCTTATCGGTTTGGTTGCCCTTCTCTGCACTTTCTCCAGTTCCCCCTATATCCTTTTTGTGAACTGGTGCCCAAAACTGAACTGCATATTCCAGATGAGGTCTTACTAATGATCTGTACGGGGGCAAAATTATATCTCTCTCTTTCTGGAGTCCATACCTCTCCTAATACAAGAAAGGACTTTGCATGCTTTGGAAACCGCAGCTTGGCATTGCATGCTATTATTAAGCTTATGATCTACCACAGCCTTTTTCAACCAGGGTGGTTAGGCATCATGGGGTGCCTCGAGGTTTCTTCATTGGTGCCTTGGCAAAATGTCTAAAAATTGCCCCAAAATTTTAAACAAGCCAGCGTGTGAATAAAGCTGCCTTTTAGTTACACAAAGCCACAGGTCTCTATTCTAGGCACCATTTCAAACTTCTTAAGGGCACCTTAGCTGAGTGATAGAGAAAAATTGAGGGAGAAGAGGAATAGAAGTGGAATACTAAGCGGTACCAGTTTGTAAAAGTGTATTTGCTATGGAACAATTAATCACCTCTAACGTTGGGTTTCCTACTTGTGTAAATGTTGCTGTGTTATGCAAAACTATTCATAGTTTTAACATTTTAGAATGGGGTGCCTCAAGACTGTTCATAATTTTTAAGACTGCCTTGAGACTCATTTTTTTAAGGGTGCCTCGAGGCTGTCCTTAATTTTTAAAGGGTTACTTGACTGAAAAAAGGTTGAGAAACACTGATCTACCAGAACACCCAGATCCTTCTCCGCTATGGGTTCCCCCAGTTCTACTCCATGTAATATGTATGATGCATGCATAGTCTTAGCCCCCAAGTGCATAACTTTACATTTATCAACATTAAACCTCATTTGCTACATAGTTGCCCCTGTAAACGGTGCATTGAGGTCGGCTAGTAAGTTGGAGACATCCTGGAAGGACTTTATCCCACTGCATAGCTTGGTGTCATCTGCAAAGTCTGAAATGGTACTTTTAATTCCAGACCATATATCATTTATAAAGATTATTTACAAGGAAAGCCACCATTTACCTTTCTGTCGCATTTTTTTAATACCTTTTTGTTTTAGCTAAAAAACATTGCATTATTAAGGTTTCAACCCCCAGGGGGATGCCAATGAGCAATAAGTAGCCTAATGAGCTTAAAAATACTTGAATACATTCTCTTTTCCCAGTCTGGATGTGAGACATGGTATATGGTGACAATAATTTGCTTTTCGAGCCTTAATTATTATCGAAGTAATGGGTATGAGAAGGAAAGTTAATTAGATGGCAGACATTGTTTGACCACAAAAGACGGATCAGCCTGGCATATTGTGTGGGTTACAGTGTCTTCAACTCAGAATCTACAGTGTAATTAGAGCCTTAATAATGATATCGCTCAGCAGCCATGGCCTGGTGTGACTTATTTAAGTCCAATATTCTGTTTACGTGTGTTAAATAATTGGCCAAGAAAGTAGGCAATGCTTGCTCAAGAGTTTACACAAACCTTCATGTACTAAAACAAATGTAATGTATAGAAGCCTTAGGACGCATTTTTTTTTTTTTTTAGTTTCTTTTGTTAACTCTTCATGGTGATTGCACATTTTTACTGCAAAGCAAATCTGTCAAATTAGTAAAAACGCCATAACAAACCATGTACTTGTAAAGTAAAACAGAATCCCTGACTCTCAAGCTGCTCCATTGCTAAAAGCGGAACTACACTGTATTTGAGCACCACAAACCAAAAGCGCAATTTAACAAAAATTAGTAGAAAATCCCAGCACTAATTATATGTGAAATAAATAAATGCAGTGTTAATAAAAAAAATAAACTGTGTTGAAATCAAGAGCCGCTACCACTTAAAACAGTGTATCCACCACACTATTGATAGATAAAAAAAAATAGTGAAGCGCTCTCAAAGAAAAAATCTTCAATTTAAAAATAAATAAATAAATAACTATAAAATCTCAGTGTGCAAAGGTGCAAATTCATGAATATATAAACAGGTGCATCTCAAAAAATTAGAATATCATCAAAAAGTTAATTTTTTTTTTCTGTAATTTATTTCAAAAAGTGAAACTCATATATTTTATATAGATGATCATGTGTTACACACAGAGTGATATATTTCAAGCATTGCTCTCTTTTAATTTTGATGATTATGGCTTACAGCTACTGAAAACCCATAATTCAGTATCTCAGAAAATTAGGATATTGCATAAGACAAATAAAAAAAAAAAAAAGGATTTTTAATACAGAAATGTTGGCTTACTGAAAAGTATGTCCATGTACAGTATAGTATGCACTCAATACTTGGTTGGGGCTCCTTTTGCATGAGTTATTTCATCAATGTGGCATGGCATGGAGGCGATCAGCCTGTGGCACTGCTGAGGTGTTATAGAAGCCCAGGTTTCTTTGATAGTGGTCTTCAGCTCATCTGCATTGTTGGGTCTGGTGTCTCTCATCTTCCTCTTGACAATACCACACAGATTCTCTATAGGGTTTAGGTCAGGCCAGTTTTCTGGCCGATCAAGCACAGTGATACCATGATCATTAAACCAGGTATTGGTACTTTTGACAGTGTGGGAAGGCCAAGTCCTGCTGGAAAATGAAATCAGCATCTCCATAAAGCTGGTCAGTAGAGGGAAGCATGAAGTGCTCCAGAATTTCCTGGTAGAGGGCTGCGCTGACTTTGGACTTGATAAAACCCAGTGGACCAACACCAGCAGATGACATGGCTCCCCAAATCATCACTGACTGTGGAAAATGTTGCATTTTATTAGGAAATCAAGGTCCCAGAGTTTGGAGGAAGAGTGAAGAGCACAGCATCCAAGTTGCATGAGGTCCAGTGTGAAGTTTCCACAGTCAGTGATGATTTGGGGAGCCATTTCATTTGCTAGTGTTGGTCCACTGCCAAAAATATGAATAACTGGTTTATTGATCATGGTATCACTGTGTTTAATTGGCCAACAATCTCGCCTGACCTAAACCCCATAAAGAATCTGTGGGTTATTAACAAGAGGAAGATGAGAGATGCTAGACCCAACAATGCATATGAGCTGAAGGCCGCTATCAAAAAAAAAACAGAGCTTCCATAACACCTCAGTAGTGCCACAGGCTGATCGCCTCCATGCCACGCCGCATTGATGCAGTAATTCATGCCAAAGGAGCCCCGACCAAGAATTCAGCTACACAGGTTGAACTAGATGGACTATTGTCTTTATTCAACCTTAACTACTATGAAACTATGAAACATACTGTACATGGACATACTTTTCAGTTAGCCAACATTTCTGTATTAAAAATCCTTTTTTTATAGGTCTTATGTAATATTCTGATTTTCTGAGATACTGAATTTTGGGGTGTCACTAGCTGTAAGCCATAATCCTCAAAATTAAAAGAAAGAAATGCTTGAAATATATCACTCTGTGTGTAACATATCTATATCAAATATACTGTATGAGTTTCACTTTTTGAATTGAATTACTGAAATAAATTAACTTTTTGATGAAACTCAAACTTTATGAGATGCACCTGTATAACACATATCAGCATTGTTTAAAATTTACTTCATGCGCAAATGTGCCACTTAATGAACAGCAAATGCTGGTGCAAACACAAAAAACACGCAATCCATGTGACAGCAGTGCAACAAAGTGAATGTCCACTTATAGCATCAATTCCATAAGTCAGAAAAACGATAGTCAGATGTCTTTTAAAAATCTTCTTATTTTTCACACACTCCACCACTGGTGTGCCCACCACCAAGACCCCTTTGGGGGTCTTCTCATCTATTTGAGTGGACCCTAATGTTTCCATAAGGGTCAAACAAGCTTTTGTATATCTTTGCCTGCCAGCAATTTTTCTGCATTTTGACAAAGTCAGGATCAGTTGGGACAGTGACGTCATCATGTAAGGTGGGACTTAGATGCCATTTTGCAGTAGCCTGGTGTATGTATATACCTAAAGTTGTTTGTTTGATCCATGATGGATTTCTATGCAAGTTTATATTACCTAAATGTGAGTGGATTTCTTCTTTTTTTAAATATTGTGTATTACCATCTACACTACCAGTCTTCTTTTCTTCCACATATAGCCATTCCCGGGAACCTCCACGAAGAGAGGGTGTTCCCTCTGTCTGCTGGAGCCCTTCTTGCTCTTGGGCTGCTCACTACAGTCTTTTTGGATTTCTTGCTGCCTGCAATTTTCTTTTTCCATTTCTGGACTGCACTTCCTCACCTTGGATGTTTTCTCAAAAAGAGTGATTTGGTTATCGCCTTTCATCTTGGGATCTTATTGATCTGTATCTCGCGGCCCTACAGGAGAACATGGGACAAACCCGGTTCATGATGACCTGGACTTTCCTTTTCCAGATAATTTCTTATGTATGGTCTGTTTGGAGGAAGGATTTTGTGGATTCTCTCCCCTGTGAGTTGGGAATAGTCCCTGACGAAGAATAGAACTACAAGTTCATATCATGTTTGAAACGCGTTGTATCTTCCCTCTACGAAGGGGCTTTGCACTTTAATGTGGTTATTGTCAATGTTTGGGAGCTTTGTTGCTCCATCATTTTTAATACATGTTGTGTTTATCATGTAAATCATTAAATAAAATCCAAGAATTTTATATATTATCTTCTTTTCTCATTGCCTACAAAATCCCACCCAGAGGAGAAATGTATTTTATTTTATGCTTAATGAGGGATGGTGGCAATACATACCAGTCATGGTCTGAGATACATTTTATGTAACCAGTCCTCTTTTCTTCCACATATTGATGTTCCCTGGAGAAGTGGAAGGGATTTGTACACTAAGCAAAATTGTAAATGCAACACTTTTGTTTTTGCCCCCATTTTTCATGAGCTGAACTCAAAGATCTGAGACTTTTTCTATGTACACAAAAGGTCTATTTCTCTCAAATATTGTTCACAAATCTGTCTAAATCTGTGTTAGTGAGCACTTCTCCTTTGCCAAGATAATCCATCCACCTCACAGGTGTGGCATATCAAGATGCTGATTAGACAGCATGATTATTGCACAGGTGTGCCTTAGGCTGGCCACAATAAAAGGCCACTCTAAAATCTGCAGTTTTATCACACAGCACAATGCCACAGATGTCATAAGTTTTGAGGGAGCGTGCAATTGGCATGCTGACTGCAGGAATGTCCACCAGAGCTGTTGCCCATGAATGGAATATTCATTTCTCTACCATAAGCCGTCTCCAAAGGTGTTTCAGAGAATTTGGCAGTACATCCAACCGGCCTCACAACCGCAGACTATGTGTAACCACACCAGCCCAGGACCTCCACATCCAGCATCTTCACCTCCAAGATCATCTGAGACCGGCCACCCGGACAGCTGCTGCAACAATCGCTTTGCATAACCAAAGAATTTCTGCACAAACTGTCAGAAACCGTCTCAGGGAAGCTCATCTGCATGCTCCTCGTCCTCATCGGGGTCTCCACCTGACTGCAGTTAATCGTCGTAACCGACTTGAGTGGGCAAATGCTCACATTTGATGGCGTCTGGCACTTTGGAGAGGTGTTCTCTTCACGGATGAATCCGGGTTTTCTTAGATCTTTGAGTTCAACTCATGAAAAATGGCGGCAAAAACAAGTGTTGCATTTATAATTTTGTTCAGTATAACTAACCAGGAAACTTGCTGGCAGGCAAAGATATGAAAAAGCTTGTGTGACATCATCCACCAGTGTCTACTAAGGAATCATGAGCAAAAGGAAAGAGGAGAGGAATGAAGTGGAGCTTGATACCACAGTTGGATTGACCAGGGCCGTCTTTAATATTGATTGGGCCCTGGGCAAAAATGTTCTTGGGCCCCCCCCCCCACCTCCGTTCTTCGGACATACATAAAAATAGCAGGTAGACTCAAAATCAGACATGGTACAGGAGGGGGGTCAGAAAATCTTCAACAATGCAAACCTTTACAGTTGAATAACACAGCTCAGGGGTTTAGAAAAGCAAGCATTCTATTAGTGTAAGGACATACCTGGGCTCATTATACAATGTAAGAGGTCACTGGATCTGGATGGGACTCTAATCTTGCTTGCTAACTCGAGTCCCGAGCATGTAGGCTGCAGGGGGCGGGGTCAGAGGATCAGTGGAGCTTCTGGCCCTGCCCCCTCTAAACTGGCTGGAGAATAGAGGTCTGGGGGCGGGGCTCCCACTCCGATCATTGCTCTCCCTACAGGCAGCACTTCTAATCCTAACAGCAGGGCCGGAGTGGGACTCATTTTCAGCCCTGGAGTTTCATGCCTTAGACCGGCCCACTTTAGTTCACGACTGTCAATATTAAAATAATGTAATTAAAACCTCAGAATATAAGTTTGCAATGGTGCACTGTTCTCTACAGCCTTGTAATTCATTGTATTTTTTAAAAAATATCATCATTTCCAATTCAGTGCAAATATAGTAGCCTTCTCCGCCATGGATTCCCCCAGATCCTTCCCCCCTAGTATGTATGATGCATGCATATTCTTAGCCCCCAAGTGCATAACTTTACATTTATCAACATTAAACCTCATGTGCCACATAGTTTTTTTTTAATGTACAAAAATATCGGCCAATATCAGCCAAAGCCGATATTCAATGGCCAAAATATCGGTATCGGCAATCAAAAAACGATATCGGTCGATCACTAATTCATAGTGCTGCCAAAGCAGCCTATTCCGTGTTTTAGCTTAGTATTAAAAATGAGATTAAACATTGCAGTGATATAAAGTGGGGAACTTTTGTAATCTGTTCTCCGGCTATAGCTCAAATAAAACCTCTACCCTGTACAAATTTCTAGAGAAATACACAGACATGCAACGATGTAGAATCCACAGATCACATTCAGTTTGGTGAAAGGTGACGGTTACATTCGGTCATGTATGGTCTATGTGCATTTGTTCAAGGACCTCAAAAGCACCTAAGCAGCGTCCATTGGAGGCTTTTTTCCAATTTTGCTTCAGTAAACTACCAAACCCTGCAACTGTGCTACAGTCAGAAATTAATTTACTTCACCTTAATCTGAATTTTATGTATTTCTAAGAATTATGCAAAAATCTAAGATTCATGCAAGCTCCCACATGGAATGCACGCTTCTTGTTACTTGTTCCTGTACTGTGCAGTTGTCTCAGGGACACCAAAATGAATGATGGCAACAAGAGGACCTTACAACTCAGGGGCAATATCTCCTTATTCAAGGCCATCCTTCACCTCACCCTCCATAAAATGCTAGTTAAAACTGCAAAAAAAAAAAAAATATCCCCTAAATACCTGTAGGGAAAAAAAAATTAGCCAATTTACTTACCTTTCCCCCAGCTTCCTCTAGAGGTAGGAGGACATCATCTCCTTCATTTGAGGAATTTAAACCCTCTTCCACTATGAATGCTGGGCCCCTGCCTGTGTGTGCCTGATGTCACTGGTTGCTAGACACCAGGCGGATAGCAACCAGTTCAGGAATCACACAGTGTGCGTTAAATTCTGGGACACTGCTTTCTCCTGGAATAAAATTGCCTTCACTTTCATGCTTCATGACAACTTCCCAGATGTTGCGCCCGGTGTGGCCGAACCCCCTGCACCCAGTGCTGAGACAAGGTCATTCAGTGCCCAGGGCAAACATGGCAAGCTGTGCCCCCCACCCCATCTATAGATAAGGCTAATAATGGTAGAAGGTTTGTTTCAGGCAGTAGGGAGGCGATACAACGGCTCCTTACCTCCTGTCAAATGCTCTCTGAAGAGCAATCTGCATGATGGTTGCTTTTCAGAGACCAAAACACGTGTGAACAAGCCCTTAATTATTTATTTTTTACAAATGTTTTACATTATTTATATTGTTTTTAGAATGTATATGTACAGTGTATATATATATACTTTTTACATTTTTAACTGCCCTGTTGGGGGCTTTTATGAAATATCAGGGCTCTAAACAGACCTCAGATGTTTCACTTTTGAGATACCATGTGGTTTGGTGCCTGTGTTAGCAGATGTGTGGGGTGCCATTACCAATAAATGGCACTGTCGCACGTCTACTAATGGACGATTTGTTTCTGTGTGTGTGTCAGGAAAGCCACAATCTTGTGACTGACATTCAAAGGTGAGAAGTTTGCCTTATAGTGGGGTCACACCGGTGCGCTGCAGTTTGGTCACAGTGTGATTGTGTGTGCGTTTTACCTGGATTTTAGGTGCACTTCCATTGAATTCCATTACACAGTGCGTTTTCTGAAACTGCATCAAAGATGCAACATGCAGGACTTTGATGTACTTTCATGAAAACGCACTTTGTAATAGAGATTCAATAGAAGTCCACCTAAAATCTAGGTAAAACGCACACAATCACACTGTGACCAAACCGCAGTGCACAGGTTATTAGGGATAGGTATAGGGGGGGGGATAGGTATAGGGGGGATAGGTATAGGGGGTAGGTATGGGGGGGATAGGGGGGGAATAGGTATAGGGGGATAGGTAAAGGGGGGGAAGGGATAGGGGGGATAGGTATAGAGGGGGGGGAATAGGTATAGGGGGGATAGGTATAGGGGGCTAGGTATGGGGGGGATAGGGGGGAATAGGTAAAGGGGGGTAGGGATAGGGGGGATAGGGATAGGGGGGAATAGGTAAAGGGGGGGTAGGGATAGGGGGGATAGGGATAAGGGGGGAATAGGTATAGGGAGGGATAGGTATAGGGGGGATAGGGATAGGGGGGGATAGGGATGGGGGGGGCAGGTCTGGGTAATAAGAACATGTGTTAATGAAGAGCAGAGTGAAGGACTGTAGAGAAAGTGCTAATGCTGCATTTTAGGACAGGACTGGGTCAGATAAATGGCTGCTTAGATAGCCCAGAGTTGGGACCAGAGGCTGCAGGACATGCAGTGCAGATTTATGGAGTGGACAGCTGAAAGAAGATGGTGAAGGGTTAATGTGAACAGGACAGGAGAGAGGAGCAGAAGACTCAGTGCTGACTTACTATTGTGCAGGGAAGGTAGAGACACATGCTGCGGACAAAGTGAAAGTTAACAACCAGGAAGATTCAAGTGACCTGGCTGGGAAGAACAAGCTGACAGGGGGAGGGGAGCTTGTAAAGAGTAGAGTGATAAACAGCAGAAGAAGAGATAAGGCAGAGGTGAAGTGGATGGAATGAACAAGTCCGGGGATCATACATTGTACAGTGACAGGAGGGAGAATGACATTCACCCCTGTCAGGCAGGAGAAGGCAGAAGCTCCTAGTGTGTCCCCCCTTCATCACACATATGGACACGTCCAGGGCAGATGATACTTGTAACTTTTGGCAGTACACCGGCCCTGCCTGCACCCCAAATGGACCAGCCCATCTGGAATTCTCCAGATGCTCCCGATTAGCCAATCCGGGCCTGCCTAACAGACAGACAGGATGCAGCAAGGGAGCGAGACTGGGAGCTCCACCGATCCTCTGACCCCCGCCCCGCTCTAAACTGGCTGGGGAATACAGAGGTCGGGGGGCGGGGCTTCCACTCCGATCACTGCTCTCCCTACAGCCGCTCTGATGCAACATACATTATGCATGGGGCGGGGTTCAGAGCATCAGTGGAGCTCCCAGTCCCGCCCCCTCTCTGCTGGCTTGCTCAGGATTCAATGCAGCCTCCGTACGCTCTGCATCATCGGGCCCCAATGTGCAGGTTTGGCAGCTGCTTTGGGCCCCTCAATAAAGATTGGGCCCTGGGCAGTTGCCCTGGTTTGCCCTGCGGTAAAGGCGGCCCTGGGGTTGACCCCTGAATATTTTTGAGATGCACCAGATAGTTGTCCCCTGTGATGCAGCATGTTTAAAAGGATGTGCATGATCACGGATACAAAGGTAAAAAAAAGTTAAAAAGTGGATGTTGGACTTAAATTTAAATGACATCATTACAATAAATCTTATAATAAATATACAGTAAGAAGATGCGGAAAGGATTTTTTTTTGTGTGCAAAATAATGATGCCGTTAACAATAAATTCTTATTCCACTTAAAGTCAATATCTATCTAGGGGTCCATCTAAGTCCCTTTAAATTGAGTTTATCTACTGATTATAATGATCTTAAGTACATTTCAATGTCTTCAGGACGCCAGACAGATACAGAAGGGAGAAAATAGCTGACAGTGCAATTATTATGATGAATATTTACTTGTTAATTACACGTAATTTTTCACAACTGAAACATAATTAGTACCTTATCAGCTTTCCCAGCAGGGGCTGGCAACATTACCTGGTTATCAAAAAAAAAAAGAAGAAGAAGCCACCACAGCTCATGAAATAACTTTAAAGACTTTAATGTAGCACTGCAGGTGACCTAACAGATTAAAGATGGACTCCTAACATGTGGGACTTGTTTTTAATATTACCTTCTGAAAATACAAGCCGCCCACTGACGCTAATAAAAGAATATAAATTGAATGTAAAAGTCATTTTCTTATAGGAGAACAGCAATTAGAGAAGAAATTACAAAAGAAAGTACATTTTAAAAATAGTTTGCAGATCACAGTTTGATAAATGCATATATACAGTATATATATATATATATATATATATATATATATATATATATATATATATATATATATATATATACACACAATATTACTAGACATGGATAGCTGCAAAAGGTATATTATATCATATTATATTATAATATTAAATCTTATTTATATATATATATATATATATATATATAAGTATGGGGACGCCTGCCTTTACACACACATGCATTTTAATGGCATCCCAGTCTTAGTCCGTAGGGTTCAATATTGAGTTGGCCCACCCTTTGCAGCTATAACAGCTTCATCTCTTCTCGGAAGGCTGTCCACAAGGTTTAGGTGTGTCTCTATGGGAAGGTTTGACCATTCTTCCAGAAGCACATTTGTGAGGTCAGGCACTGATGTGGATGAGAAGAGGCCTGTCTTAAAGTCTCCGCTCTAATTCACCCCAAAGGTGTTCTATCAGGTTGAGGTCAGGACTCTGTGCAGACCAGTTATGTTCCTTCATCCCAAACTCACTCATCCATGTCTTTATGAACTTTGCTTTGTGCACTGATACAAATCATTTGGTGGAGGGGGTAATATGGTGTGGGGTTGTTTTTCTGGGGTTGGGTTTGGCCCCTTAGTTCCAGTGAAAAGAACTCATAACCAAGACATTTTGGACAATTTCATGCTCACAACTTTGTGGCAACAGCTTGGGGATGGCCCCTTCCTGTTCCAACCAGTGCACAAAGCAAGGTCCATAAAGACATGGATGAGCGAGTTTGGGGTGGAGTCCTGACCTTAACCCCATAGAACACCTTTGGGATGAAGTTGAGTGAAAACTGTGAGCCAGGCCTTCTTGTTCAACATCAGTGCCTGACCTCACAAATGCGCTTCTGGAAGAATGGTCAAACATTCCCATAGACACACTCCTAAACCTTGTGAACAGCCTTCCCAGAGGAGTTGAAGCTGTTATAGCTGCAAAGTGTGGGCCAACTCAATATTGAATCCTACGGACTAAGACTGGGATGCCATTAAAGTTCATGTGCGTGTAAAGGCAGGCGTCCCAATACTTTTAGTAATATAGTGTATGTGTATATATACTGTTTATATATTTAAACCAGTGTTTAGTGCCACTTTACCCATTCCCCGCTTACCTAAAAGGAAGTATTAGATATACTTTAACATTTCAAACATTAAAGTGTGGTGGTCCTGTAAATTTTATAATTTTTAAAAACAATATGATACACAGTATGTATTAAAGTAAATAAGTATGTGGGTATTGCTTTAACTGCATTAATGCTGAAAAGTATTTATTGTAAGTTTTCAAATTTCAAATCTACTCTTTCAAAATAATTATTGATTATAATATAGTGTCATTTATTAATGGCAGGAAAAAAAAAAGACACTGGAAACATACGTTTAAGAAAGCTGTCAGGGGCTTGTCATATTTATCAATTGAAAGATATATGCGGCTTGACAGCCCACAGTAAATCAAGCCAATAGCAGAAGGGTGTAGAAAAGCGAAGTATTTATGAGAGGATTGTGAATAAATCATTCATATCTTTATTAAATGTCAGCATGTGCGTGTCCCGTGTTACTGCCACTTGCTAGTTATAAATAGATATTAATAAAACATTAAAACCAGATCTTCCTCGATTTGGCCTGTTTTGTCTCATAAGCAGGGCTGGCCCAAGACATTGTGCTGCCTGGGTCCAAGATTTAACCCCCCGCCCCCCCCCCCCCCCCCCAAAAAAAAAATCACGCCCATCCAGCAAAGAGACATTTCCATAAAGCAAAGAGATATTTCTATAAAGCGAAGAGACATCCCCAAATAGTAAAATAGTAAAGAAACAGCCCAATCCAGCAGAGACATCCCCATATATTCAGCAATGAGACATTTCCATAAAGCAAAGAGACATTTTCATAAAGCAACGAGACATCCCATATAGTAAAGAGAGAGCCCAATCTGGCAAAGAGACATTCCCATATATTCAGCAAAGAGACATGCCCAATCCAGCAAAGAGACATGCCCCTTCCAGCAAAGAGACATGCCCAATCCAGCAAAGAATTATCCCCAGTCCAGCAGAGTGACATGCCCCTTCCAGCAAAGAGACATGCCCCCTCCAGCAAAGAGACATGCCCATTTCCAAATCCAGCAAAGAGACATCCCCAGTCCAGCAAAGAGACATCCCCAGTCCAGCAAAGTGCCTCTTCCAGCAAAGAGACATGCCCCCTCCAACAAAGAGACATGCCCCCTCCAGCAAAGAGACATGCCTCCTCCAGCAAAGAGACATGCCCCCTCCAGCAAGGAGACATGCCCAATCCAGCAAAGTGACATGCCCCTTCCAGCAAAGAGACATGCCCAATCCACAAAGAGACATGCCCAATCCAGCAAAGAGACTTGCCCCTTCTAGCAAAGAGACATGCCCCCTCCAGCAAAGAGACATGCCCAATCCTGCCAACATGCCCCCTCCTGCAAAGAGACATGCCCCCTCCAGCAAAGAGACATGCCCAATCCAGCAAAGAGACATGCCCCCTCCAGAAAAAAGCTGGGGAGCGGGGCATGATGCAAGTATAACACTGAACTCTACAGGGAGGGAGCCTCGGGTCCTCAGGCAGTGTTCCCCTGTTGCCACCCCTCTTAAAGTGCTGCCTGGGTCCCATGGACCCTCCGGGACCGATGCTAGGGCTGGCCCTGCTCATAAGAGCACACTATGGTGGAGATCAGGGGTTTGGATTGAGCTAATACTGTTCTAGGCAATGGGGGAGATTTAGTAAAACTGATGAACACAGAATCTGGTGCAACTGTACATAGTAACCAATCAGATTCTAACTTCAGCATGTTAAAATAAGGCTTGAAATAAAACCTGGAAATGGGTTGGTTACTTTGCTCAGATGCACCAGATTTTGTGAGCAACAGTTTTAGTAAATCCACCCAGCCACCCCCTCCCCCCCATGAGAATTATACAAGACCAGTCTTTCTCAACCCTTTATCATTTGAAGGGTTCCACTGCAAGAGAACCCTTGAAATGATGTTCAGGTCTCGATGGGAACCCATGGTAATATCAATCCGTTGGAGGTGAGTGGGAAGAATAGACCCCTTACAGTGGTCATCAGGATGCCACCCTTACAGACAGCTCAAAAGATCATTAGTGTAATGCCGTTGAGTATGCCAAGTAGCTTTGGTCCTGGAACTTTGCAGGCACCATCAGGTGGAAGGTCAATTAGCCACAGCTTAAAGTGGTTGTAAATTCTTACATATACCCAGTGAAGTGACTGGCCTCAGGTGATACACAGAGATGAAACATCTCCCTACATCAATTGTACCTGTTTATCTACAGACAGGGCTGGGAGAAGGGGTGGGCAGGAGGTTGCGGCTGCCCTGGGCACTGTGCTATTATGTGAGGTTGGGGGGCACCACAAGGAGATTAGGGGGGAGTGGATACTAGGGGGAGTGGATACTACCCTGGCCTGTTTATATACTACCCTATCCTGCCCCTATTCTGCCTTAGCCTGCCCCTATACTACTCTAGCCTGCCCCTATACTGCCCTAGCCTGCCTATATACAACCCTAGCCTGTCTATATACTACCCTAGCCTGCCCCCATACTACCCTGGCCTGTCTATATACTGGGACTTTATCGTCATTTGGGACCTTTAATTATGTATATGATGAATTCCACTTGTTTATACTAATTTGTTCACAGCAATTTGTTTACTTTTTTTTGTGTGTACTTATTCATGATTTATTTATTTTGAGCCACTTCAGTTGTTTCTCTGTCACATTAGCGCAGCTTTGCTTCTTTATATTTGCTTGGTGTTATCTCACTAAAAGCTGCAGCTGTTTTATGTTTTGATTATATTAGCGCGGTTACACACCTGTTACTTAACCCCTTCCCTGCCAGTGTCATTATTACAGTAACAGTGCATATTTTTAGCACTGATTACTGTAGTAATGTAACTGGTCCCCCCAAAAGTGTCAAAAATGTCAGTTAGGGGTCCGATCTGTCCCACTAAAAACCGCAGATTGCCGCTATTACTAGTACGAAAAAAAAATGGCATAAATCTTTCTCCTAGTTTGTAGACGCGATAACGTTTGCGCAATCAAAATACGCTTATTGGGATTTTTTTTTTTTTACCCAAGAAAATGTAGCAGAATACAAATTGGCCTAAAATTTTGAAAAAAATTGATTTTTAATTTTTTAATTTTTTTTTTGGAATGTTATATAGCAGAAAGTGAAAAATATTGTTTTTTTTTTTTCAGAATTGTCACTCTTTTTTTGTTTATAGCGCACAAAATAAAAATCGCACAGGTGATCAAATACCACCAAAAGAAAGCTCTATTTGTGGGGGGAAAAAAAGGACATCAATTGTATTCGGGCACAGCGTCACACGACCGTGCAGTTATCTATTAAAATAACGCAGTGCCGAATCGCAAAAAATGGCCTGGTCATTTAGGGGGGAAAATCTTCCTGTCCAGAAGTGATTTAAAAAACTTGCCATACCTCTTACTAAATAACTTGGACTGTCTACTTTCCAAAAATAAGTAGTTTTGGGGGGGGGGGGGGTATTTGGGGGTATTTGTACTGTCCTGGCACTTTAGGGGGCCTTTAAGAAATAAAATGTCAGTACATCTGGACTGATCAAATTTCAATTATATATATACCATAGTTTGTAGACGCTATAACTTTCACACAAACCAATTAATATACACTTATTGGGATTTTGTTACCAAAGACATATTTTTTTTAAGAAATTTTATTTTTTACATTTTTTTATTGAATATGTTTTATAGCAGAAAGTTAAAAAATGTTGGCCTTTTCTTATTTATATTGTATTATTATATTTTCATTTATGTTATATATATATATATATATATATATATATATATATATATATATATATATATATATATATATATATATATATATATATATATATATTATAATATATATATATATATATATATATATATATTTATAATATATATTTATATATATTTATAATATAAGTAAAAAATAAAAAAAAACTGTGGTGATTAAACACCACCAAAAGAAAGCTTTATTTGTGTAAAAAATAATTATATAAATTTAATTTGGGTACAGTTGTTGCACGACCAAACAATTGCCAGAAGCACAGTGCTGAAAAACAAAAATATAGCCTGTTCATGAAGGGGGTAAAATCTTTCAGAGCTGAAATCTGCCTGCAAATAATACTAAATTAGAAACTGGCCATCCAATATTTTTATTCTTATGGAAAAAAAAAATATTCTAACATTTTAATAACAAAAGCTAGACACAGAATAAACATCATAAATAAGTGAACTGCAAAATGAACAACCCAATAAACGCATAATGCTCATGTAAACATAAACAAACCCACTGAACACAGATTAATATTATTTTAGATTTTACTTAATAAAGCTATAATGTATAGAATATTGAATTTTTCATATGGGCAAGGGAAGCCAACTATACAGTAATTCACAGGGAGTAAGTTATTACATAATTACATTGTAATCCCTCTCCCAAAAAATTTACACTGCTGCAAAAATCTTTTTTTTTTTTTTTTTAATACATTTGTTTCTATAATGCCAGTAAGAAATAAAAAAAGTAAAGAAACAATTCATTTTCAGTTGGCATTTCTATTTTACGCAAATTCCCGAGGAAGACAATTCTCGGCCGTGTTATTAAATCAACACTTGGGTGGGAAATAATTTTTATGCCGCAACACCCAAAAGGCCAAAATTAGCAAATAAGTTTGCGATAGGCACTTTCTGATGAGAAATGGAACAAATAGGAATAAAACTCAATGGAGCAAAGAGTGATGTCTCTACAGAAACAGCAGACGCTGTAATCAGTCGCAGCGGGACTCTGATTCCTGTACAGCCTGTGCCGTATTGTGCTATACATTGTTCTAGCTACAACAATGCACTCAATTCTCCCAGACAATGCGCGCCGAGCAGGAGGAAATGCAGGTATTTCGGGAAAGGTGCAGTTCATTTCTCTCCAGTAGATTTTGGTTTCTTATCGAGCACTTGCAGAAGTTAGGAAATATTAGTTTAATGGCGCTTTGTCTTCGCCTCCTAATAATCTGTTTGTGTAGCTGAAAGTTAATTTTCAAGTGACTTTATTTAAAACGGAGATAGAGAGTTGCCAAGATCATAAAATAGCATCTGTTATGAGCTTTTATTGGAAAAACAATTGTCAGAGGAACAGTGATCTAGACAATGCTGAAAATATCTTAGAAAAAGCCCCAGACAACGTGCAAACTTAACCAGCAAGCCACTAACTTTGGAAAGATGGCAACCTAAAGCGGAACGCCAGACAAAAATGAAAACTACTCTGTGAAAAGTTCAAAACGATTATTATATTATGCTCAAGTTTCAAGTAATTTGCTATTACTTTCCCGTTATGGCTATAGTGTACCCATCTTCTGATGACTATAGTGTACCCATCTTCTGATGATTATAGTGTACCCATCTTCTGATGACTATAGTGTACCCATCTTCTGATGACTATAGAGTACCCATCTTCTGATGACTATAGTGTACCCATTTTTCTGATGACTATAGTGTACCCATCTTCTGATGACTATAGCGTACCCATCTTCTGGTGACTATAGTGTACCCATCTTCTGATGACTATAGCGTACCCATCTTCTGATGACTATAGTGTACCCATCTTCTGATGACTATAGTGTACCCATCTTCTGATGAATATAGTGTACCCATCTTCTGATGACTATAGAGTACCCATCTTCTGATGAGTATAGTGTACCCATCTTCTGATGACTATAGTGTACCCATCTTCTGATGACTATAGTGTACCCATCTTCTGATGACTATAGAGTACCCATCTTCTGATGACTATAGTGTACCCATCTTCTGATGACTATAGTGTACCCATCTTCTGATGACATAGCGTACCCATCTTCTGATGACTATAGTGTACCCATCTTCTGATGACTATAACGTACCCATTTTCTGATAACTATAGTGTACCCATCTTCTGATGACTATAGTGTACCTATCTTCTGATGGCTAATACCAGTAGGATAATGCACCATGTCACAAAGCTCAAATCATCTCAACACTGGTTTCTTCAAAATGACAATGAGGTCACTGTACTCAAATGGCCTCCACACTCACCAGATCTCATCCAATAGAGCACCTTTGGTAGAACAGATGATTTGCATTATGGATGTGCAGCTGGCAAATCTGCAGCAACTGTGTGATGCTATCATGTCAATATGGACCAAAATCTCTAAAGAATGTTTCCAACACCTTGTAGAATCTATGCTATGAAGAATGAAAGCAGTTCTGAAGGCAAAAGGGGGTCCAACCCAGTACTAGCAAGGTGTACCTAATAAAATAGCCGGTAAGTATATATATATATATATATATATATATATATATATATATATATATATATATTATCTCACAAAAGTGAGTACACCCCTCACATTTTTGTAAATATTTTATTATATCTTTTCATGTGACAACACTGAAGAAATTACACTTTGCTACAATGTAAAGTAGAAAGTGTACTGCTTGTATGACAGTGTAAATTTGCTGTCCCCTCAAAATAACTCAACACACAGCCATTTATGTATAAACCGCTGGCAACAAAAGTGAGTACACCCCTAAGTGAAAATGTGCATATTGGGCCCAATCATCCATTCTCTATCCCTGGTGTCATGTGACTCGTTATTGTTGCAAGGTCTCAGGTGTGAATGGGGAGCATGTGTGTTAACTTTGGTGTTATCGCTCTCACTCTCTCATACTGGTCACTGGAAGTTGAACATGGCACCTCAAGAACTCTCTGAGGATCTGAAAAAAAGAATTGTTGCTCTACCTAAAGATGGCCTAGGCTATAAGAAGATTGCCAAGACCCTGGAACTGAGCTGCAGCATGGTGGCCAAGACCATGGGGGGTGAGCCTGTCAGGGCTCAGACCATTCGCCACACACTGCATCATATTGGTCTGCTTGGCTGTTGTCTCATAAGGAAGCCTCTTCTAAAGATGATGCACAAGAAAGCTTGCAAACAGTTTGCTGAAGACAAGCAGACTAAGGACATGGATTACTGGAACCATGTGGTCTGATGAGACCAAGATAAACTTTTTTTGGTTTAGATGGTATCAAGCAGGTATGGCGGAAACCAGGTGAGAAGTACAAAGACAAGTGTGTCCTGCCTACAGTCAAGCATGGTGGTGGAAGTGTCATGGTCTGGGGCTGCATGAGTGCTGCCAGCACTGGGAAGCTACAGTTCATTGAGGGGACCATGAATGCCAACATGTACTGTGACATACTGAAGCAGAGCATGATCCCCTCCCTTAGGAGTCTGGGCTGCAGGGCAGTATTCCAACATGATAACGACCCCAAACACACCTCCAAGACGACCACTGCCTTGCTAAAGAAGCTAAGGGTAAAGGTGATGGACTGGCTAAGCTGGGGGTCTGGCTATCCCCAGACCTAAACCCTATTGAGCATCTATGGGGCATCCTCAAACAAAAGGTGGCGGAGCACAAGGTCTCTAACATCCACCAGCTTCGGGATGTTGTCATAGGAGAGTGGAAGAAGACTCCGTCCCATTCAGCTCTGATTCAGCAAGGGACCTGTTGATGGCTGTGTGAAAGAGCCCTAATGGTTTACTGAATCAGCAAAAGCAATGCTTTTTACATACATCAGCCATTCCTTGAAGGTGGTGGCACTCAGCGTCAAGGTACCAACAGTTTAGTACAGTTCAGAGAGATATAGCATGACAGGAGAAATGACCCCCCCAAGGGAAAGCTAAATGGATAATGTTCTACAAATAGCAAGGAAATATCCTGCTGAAAATGGACTTTAGTGACACCAACATGAGACACAATACAAAACCTATATAAAAAGTTTAACATTTTCTTAACAATCATTTAAATAAAACAACACATTTGGGTCAACATGAAGTTAGAAAAATAGTAAAAAAATGGATATATGATATGATACATAGGTCCCATTAAGGACTAATATACACTGATCTAAAAAATTTAAGGAACACTTTTTAATCATAGCATAACATCAAATCAATTAAACTCCTGGGATATTGATCTGGTCAGTTAAGTAGCAGAGAGGGTTGTTAATCAGTTTCAGCTGCTTTGATGTTAATGAAATTAACAACAGGGGCACTAGATGGGCAACAATGAGATGACCTCCAAAACAGAATTGTTTTACAGGGGGAGGCAACTAAAAAATGTCACATTACGTCTGGTGGGTGGACACAGGAAATAACTCCTCATTGTCTTTAAGGTGTAACAGCATAAATTAACCCCAATTCCTAATCTGTATATAGGGGTTCTTGATATTCATATATAGAAAACACAGTTACCCAGGTGTCTTGGTGGGTAAAAGTGATTGCAATGCCAAAATAGGTTTTTAGCCCTTTAAAAATAACTTGTCATGAGAAACCATGTGTATCCATCCCCAAGATTGGCAGTAGCAGTAGAGAATTGACCCAATAGTCAGACCTCACAGTTGAGGTACCAACATGTTTGGCCCACAGTTGTCTGCCTAGCCAATAATGTGTCCATCTGCCGCCATCTAATTTGATACTAGAGTACATATCATATGCTATATCAGAATATGATACTCTGTATGTTGGTCCTGAGGAAGCTACGCAATTAGCGACCAGAGGATAAGAAATGCACACTCCTCTATCTTTGAGCGAATACCCAGGACAAAGAGGTGTCATATAAGGACCTATGTATCATATCATATATCCATTTTTTACTGTTTTAATAACTTCATATTAAAGCAAATGCATTACTTTTTTTAAAACATTGTTAATAAAATTAGATATCTTTTATATAGATTTTGTATTGTGTCTCCTGTTGGTCCATTATCAGCAGTATCTTTCCTTGCTATTTGTAAAATATTTGTATAACTTGGATGCAGCTCTAATGTCTACATGTTGATCTGGTTCAGTTCACCCATGCAGAGACTTTGGCAAATTATCAACAACACTATATAAGCCCAACTTACCATGGTGCCCCTCCATTGGCAGGGGCAGGCTGGCATTTACCCCGACAACCCCCTAGCCCTCTGACTCCTAACTATGAGAATAACAAGGGAATTACAATTGGCCACTTGCGTTCTACTCTGTTAGAATATTAGTGTGCATGTCAGAGACCCTGGGCTCCTGCATTGTGTGTGAAACAGTGGTTCATGTCCCATCAGGACACTTAAACCCCTTTTTGCAGCACACGGCAAATACAAAAAAGACAGTGTGTGTGTGTGTCTCCTCCTGTTTTCTGGAACCTTGGAGAAGGTTCTAGATGTAGTGGGTGGATGTTAGGAGGGGCTGTCATGCATATTTATGAAGGCCTCAGCCAATTTCCAGCTTTTGACTTTAAATGACCAAGTGACAGATGTCTAAGTAGAAAATATAATGTGACATGTTTATTGTCATAAAAATATAGCATATTACAGTAGGTACACGTGTAATAGCAATTTCATATATGTACATAGATAGGTTACAGTTCATATATATATATATACATAAGATGATACAGCAGCACATTCCAGTTACCAATGTGTCAGACATTAGTATTAGTACTACGTATAACAAAATAATTTAAAACAACAAGAAATATATGGTATACATAAAAAATTATGATATAATAAAAACATGGCTGCATCCTACAGTGCTTGACGTGTTTTGTGGTAAAAATATACTTCCTCAGGAGAGGATGCACCATCATGTGTGCAAAAGAAATAAGTACCAATATAATCTAGTATCTGACTCAAACATCAAAGGAAGATCAAATGAGGGAGGAAAGAAATATATAATCCTAATTACTTAAATGGGGCCAGGGTTCAAAAACGTGGTATTGCTGAAGAAGGGTCGCTAAGTATCGTCTCTTCCGGGAGCTGAGATAATAAGAATCCGCATGTGTAGCGAACGCCCAAAAAGTGTCCCCCAAAAATATAATCACCATGTAGTACTGGATGAGGTTGAGAGGTAGTACCTCTAAGGTATCTATAAAAAGAAGAATTTGTGAATAACTCCAATATATGAATAGTGCTAATTTGAGTAAATATGAACAGTGTCCATTGGAGGATGTGAAAAAAATGAAAAATAAACAATAGTGTGAAAAGAGCAAGAACGGTGCAAATTGAAATGTACCAAAGAAATCATAACCAGGTGTAAGGAGGAAATAAAGCAGTTGCTCTTTCCACATCAGTTTTCATTTTTGATTTTTTCACATCCTCCAATGGACACTTTTATTTATATTCTTTTTAACTTCTGCCAGAAATTTACATTTTCATTCAGTTCTCAAAAGTTGGGAATATATTTTTGAAGAGAAAGTTCTAAAAGCTTTTTTTTTTTTTTTTTTTTTTAGCTCCTGCCAGGTATTTATATTTTTAGTTTGCTTTCAAAACTGGAATTAGGAATATTTTTGTAAGAAAAGAGTTCTGAATGCTTTTATTTATTTATTTATTTTTTAACTCCTGCCAGGGATTCACATTTTTATTCTGTTCTTAAAGCTGGAGTTAGGATTATTTTTTGGAAGAAAAACATTCCTGTTGGGGATTCACACTTTTATTCTGCTCCCAAAACCGTAGTTGGGAAAATAGTTTGGAAGAAATAAGTTCTAAATGCTTTTTTTTTTTTTTTTAATTCTAGCTTTGGATTTGCATCATTTTATTCTGCTCCCAAAACTGGAATTAGGAATAGTTTTGGGAAGAAAATAGTTGGAAATGCTTTTTTTTTTTAAACTCCTGCTGGGGTTTCACATCATTTTATTCAGCTCACAATTGTTGCTGGAGTGTGTGGTACAGATTATTATCTGATCTTTCAGCTTGTATTATATTGTTAAAGAGAGCCTGCAAGGAAAGTAATTGGGATTTGGAATGGCTATTTTAGAGAAATATCCAGCAGGTTGTTTTGAAAGACAGTAAATATTTTAGTCCATCCAAGAGTAGAGGTAACAACCCTTCATTATTATACGGCCCAGAAAGCCCCCCCCCCCTTGAAGGAAATCACCCAATTTGGGCAAACAATTTTTTAGATGTAGGATTTATTAACTGTATATTTTTTAAGGCTAGATTAAAACTAGGGGCAAGTCCAATATATTATAAACAATATTTATTGTTACAAGGAAAAATTGAGGGCATCACACAAATGATTGATGATTTTAAAAGGAAGGGAATTTTAAAACCAGTTATGTATCCTTTTAATTCTCCCATCCACCCTGTTGCCAAATCAGATGGATTATATAGATTTGTCCAAGTCCTACGGGCTATTAATAATTTGGTAGTCCTTTGGTAGTCCCCATTGCCCTATTGTCCCTGATGAGAAAATGTTGTTTGTTGAAGACGTTGAATGCATTTTGTTGTTTCTGTAGTAAATGTGTCAATGTTACTTGAATGAGTTTAATATTAGGAGAGATAAGTAATCAAATTAAGGTGACAGTTCTGTAAACTGGTACTGTATGTGAGAAAGACAGAAGTTTTTATTAGAAAGTCTTTGTATGCTTAAAAATAAATCATTTGTAGTAGATATGGCTGCGTGACTGTCCAGATTCCTCCCCCTGTCTTTACGTTTGTGTGGAAAGGGAGGGAGAGATGCAGGACTGTTGCAGATATTCCACCTTTTTAACCCCCCCTTAACCACTTCTGGACCGGAAGATTTTCCCTCTTAATGACCAGGCCATATTTTGCGATTCGGCACTGCGTTACTTTAACGGACAATTGCATGGTCATGCGACGCTGTTCCCAAATAAAATTGATGTCCTTTTTCTTCCCCACAAATAGAGCTTTCTTTTGGTGGTATTTGATTACCTGTGCAATTTTATTTTTTTAAACTAACTGAAAAAAAACTATATTTTTCACTTTCTGCTATATAACGTTCCCAAAAAAAATGTAAAAATTATTTTTTTTAACATTTTAGGCCAATTTGTTTTCTGCTACATATTTTTGGTAAAACAAATCACAATAAGTGTATTTTGATTGGTTTGTGCAAAAGTTATAGCGTCTACTAACTATGGGAAAGATTCATATCATTTTTATTGTTTTTTTTTTACTAGTAATGGCGGCGATCTTTGATTTTTAGCGGGACTGCGACATTGCTGTGGACAGATTGGACCCCTAACTGACATTTTTGACACTTTTGGGGGTACCAGTGACATTACTACAGTAATCAGTGCTAAAAATATGCACTGTTACTGTAATAATGACACTGGCAGGGAAGGGGTTAACACTGTGGGTGATCAAGAGGTTAAATGTGAGCCTAGTGGAGTGATTCTAACTTTGGGGGGGGCGTGGCTTGTGAAATGACCATAGAGACCTCTGTTCTTATATAGAAGGATCACAGGCGCTCTGTGATAATTCCAGGAGAAGAACGCTCAGCTGTATTTACAACAGCTGATCGTTCTTCTCTCTCAGGAGGGAGCGATTGCGGGTGTCAGGCAGCAATCGGAGCTGCCTGCCACGTGCATCGGAGTTCCCGCTGCCGAGTGGGGGTGGGAGCGTGCGGCTGGCGATGCTTGCTCACCCCCTAGCTGCAGGCGCGCCACCAACGTAGGTCTACGTCGGTCTACGTCGGTTCGCACAGGAGGGCTGCACTGCCGCAGTAAAAAGGCGGCGGGTGGTTGAGAAGTGGTTAAATGCCTGTTTGGGTGGTTGAGAAGCGGTTAAATGCCTGTTTAACCTGTTTGTGAAGCCGGAGAGTTATGAACATCTAAGAAATTAGTAATATACTATAACATGTGATGTTCAAATATAGGTGATGTGAAAAACTTTGTAAGGTAAAGGACGTTTTAAATATATTTGAAATTGGGAATTACTGGGAATAACTGGGAATTAAATCCCAGGTGAAATGGTTAGTTTTTCTTTGTAACTCTAAGATTAATTGGAATAAAAGGAAGAAAATAGCTGACTGATGCCAACACCCTTTAAATTTCAAAAAGCAGCCATTAATAATAACATTAAATCTTCAGTTTTCCGTTCCATCCCACTGGGCATAGGAAGGGAGACAGCTCCACCCACTGATAAAAAAACTTTGTGTGCTTTTATAATGGCAGTTAGTTGTACAAGATAGATGACTAGACAAGTTCTGTATAACATGGTAAATGTATGACCAAGCTAAGAGTAACAGTATAAGATAGGACAACAATGAATGATCACTGGAGATATATGCCTATTTTGTATTGTCCTTAATAGTGATTATATTGAAGTGTGATACGTTAGAAAACAACACTAATGATTGTTTTATTATTTTTTTGTTAATACAGAAAGAACCAAATCTGTTCCTAGAAAGTTTCCAAGATCTGTATAGTTGGGATTGAATAAGAGGTTGCGATCGTTACTCGGTATGAATGGTGATTTATAATCTTTGTGCATAATGTGATGAACGCACTATAAATGTTATTGTGAATGTATTTTAACCATGGTGAATTATTGACAACTTTTGATGGATGTCCTTTCAAGAAAATCCATGTGGTGATAATTACATTAATTAATTATTATGAGCTCATTAATTATGGGTAGAAAAGAGTGCACTCTCATTAAACAATATGGCTATATGTTTTGTGATTAATATATATTTTTTACTAACTATTTGATTATTTCTAGGTGAGAAATGTAATGGTAACCCACTAAGGGTCCTTTTACAGGAGAGATCTGATCAGATCTGCCTGTCAGTTTTTTAGGCGGATCTGATCAGATGCTCCATGTATCCCTATGGAAACCCTATTTTCCATCCGTCCAGGGGATCGGATAGGATGAGAGCGGACCGCCTTATTACCCCATAGAGATGCATGGGGTTCTGACATCTCCCGCTCCGCACACAGAGCGGAGAGGGAGATGTCACCTGCCTGCTCAGCGGGGATCTGTGTTTACGATCCCCTGCTGAGCAGCACGGATCCGCCTATGGAGGCGGACCGTGTGAAAGAGCCCTAAGACCTTTTCATTTTGTTTAAGTTTCTAGATAGTACTAAATGGCATCAATCCACCTGTCTGATATGGTTTGATGTCCAAGAACTAAAGAAGAAGATTACAGTATCCATTGACAACTTGCATCACCTTTGTTTATATGAATGCAATAATAGATTTTGTTACAACTGGTTGTATACAGAGCAGCTAAATAATGTTGATGCTGTGTGATGGGTATTTACATTTTTTCAGATTTTTTATTTTTCTGTATTGTCCTTTCCTGTGTGTGTGTTTTGTTTAAAGCGGAGTTCCGGACACAAAATCGACATAGTCGATTTTGGGCCATCCGCTTGCTTTTCGTCACCTGAAAAATAAATGGATAGTTACGATTTTTTTTTGTTTACTTACCTTTTTATTGAAGAAAAATCTACTCACCTTTCTTCCACTTCCTCCTTCTGCGGCCCGCGCCGTCACTTCCGGTTTGCGATGATTCCTGGGAGCTGAACGGCATCGCTCCCAGGAACCAATGCGCCTGCACCAGCCCCGCTCGTCACTTCCGGTGCGGCGCCGCATTCCTTGCTAAACAGCTTCTGGGCATGCCCAGAAGCTGTGGAGGAATGCGGCGCCGCACCGGAAGTGACAAGCGGGGCCGGTGCAGGCGCATTCTGGGAGAAGAGGACATGGAAGAGGACGCAGAAGAGGACGCGCTGGCTTCAGCTGCCCACAACCGAGATGGCAACGCTGGAGAAGAAATTTTAAAGGTAAGTATTTCTTCTAAAAGGTAAGTGCAACCCGGGAAAGTACAGAGGCTATCCATTGTGGAATGTACTAGCCCTGACTGTCCTGGGGGTATTTTTATTGAATTTGTTTTTTTTTTTGCCGAAACTCCGCTTTAATTATGGCAGCATCTACTTTTGTATATTCTGTCATAATCATTGCAGTGGCCTGTAAGGCAGAAACATATTTGGAGTGCGCAAACGTTTTTGAAAAACAGAATACACAGGATGTGCACAGTACAGAAAGAGAAAGGGTTACACTAAAAGTTAAAGGTTAAAACTTGGGTTTTCCACATAACTGATATTTGCTTTCAAGTACATTTTTCCATATGAATGGCAGTTTGAATTTAAAGCGGAGTTCCAGCCATTTACTCACCTGTCCAACGGTCCAGCGATGCGGCCGCCGGAAGCCTCGATCCTCTCCCTCGGCGCCGGCATCACTGCTGTGGGCACCCGGCTGTTACAGTTTGCGGCTTCACAGCCGGGTACCCACTGCGCATGCGCGAGTCGCGCTGCGCGCCGTGATTGGCCGGCAATCTTCTGGGACCTCTGACGTGTCCCAGAAGATTGCAGGGAGGGAGGGGGAGAGGAGAACTTCCGCTCAGGGCGCCGCGGCGCTCCGAGCGGAAGTGGGAGCGGGTACCTGTCAAAACTAGGTACCCGCTCCCCCCCCCAAAAAATGACATGCCAAATGTGGCATGTCGGGGGGGTCAGGACTCCCTAAAGCGGAAGTTCCACTTTTGGGTGGAACTCCGCTTTAAGAAACTCATGTCATTTATTATAGAAAGGGTAATTTTGGCCTAATTATTGATGGTTTATATTAAAGATAATCATGATTACTGCAATGGTTGCAAATTTTAAAAGCAAGTCCTTCAAAATAGGGTGCTGTAAATCCTGATATATATACTGTTATATCTGACACTTAGCGATCTTTTGGCCACGTTTGATACACTTGATTACATTTTTAATGGTAAATGATTATGAAATGAGATAGGTTCCCACATATGGTTTTCTTCAATTTTCTCTGATTGCTTGGGTTTGGGTCAGGCATGCAGAGTATGGTGACACATATATGTATGGTTAATAAGTACACAGAAACTGGGGTAAATATAGACAAAAGCCAGTTAGTTTGCCAGAATGTCTTTAGAGTGTGGGAGGAGAACGGAGTATATAGAGTAAAAGCATAAATTAAGTAATTTGGAATTGGGGTTATGGTTGGACATTGTTTAGTTTAGATACTAATGCCTCGTACACACGTACCGATCGTCGGCCGAACGATCGGCCGTCTTTTGTCCAGGGCTGTCGTGTCTGTTGAAAACTGCAAAAGACTGCACACAAATTTTGTCGGCCAACAACAGCCGACTGCAGAAGTGATGTCATGTGATGGTTAACTTTCCTTGTCTTTTTTCTTTTATGAGCATGCCCAGTCTTGCTAATCTGCTGTCTGTTGGCCAAAATCTGTACTGACTGGCGAACAATCGGCCGTTCTGGTGTTGGCGAACAAAAATTTTAATGCTTGCACGACAGATTCTGTTCGGCCGAAAGTGTGCTGTCGGCTGTCGGAAGCATCATACTAACAAGCCTACAATCGGCCGATCGGTCGTCGGCCGAATATTTACGGCCGACAATCCGTACGGTACGGTTCAGTTGGGAGATGGGTGGTGGTGTTTTTTGTACCAATGTTTCACCCTGAATGAGAAAGCTGTGTTTTTCTTATGGTGCTAGGTCAGGTCACTAGCGATCGTGGATTTAACTGTTCAGAAATCTATGAAGGGCTATATGGGCATTATTGTTAGTTATGGAATGTTTGACTGACAGTCTTGGTAACACACCTGCCTTGACATCAATCACAACAAGTATACTGGAGAAAGAAGACATATCTTTTGACAGCAGCAACTGGGTATAAGGACTTTGCCACTGATTAGCAGCTGAACTGTTGGTGCAAGTTCCACCTGTTCTGGTGGTCAAGAGTGTTGGGGGTAACTAGTTACAAAGTAACTGATTACAGTAACTACATTACTTTTTTTGGTAACGAAGTAATGTAACTAGTTACATTACTAATATTGGTAACTACACTACTTTACTAGACTATAGGAGGTAACTACACTACTTTACTAGGCTATAGGAGGTAACTACACTACTTTACTAGGCTATAGGAACGCGCTTTCCTGCGTTACCCAAGCCGTGCGATACAATCGTTATTTCGAAGAATAGAGAGGGATGAAGTTTATGACTTTTTGTTGCACTTTATGTTTTATTCTGTTTTTTCAGGTTTTGTTCTCATGTTTCCCAAAGCCTGTGTTTATACAATAAACTCTATGCAGAAAGAGTGTCATGTATCTTCTTCTACACGGTCAATTAAGAAAGAGGAAAGTAAAGTAATAAGTAGTGAAGTTACTTTCCAAATGCAGTAACTAGTAAAGTAATCTCGTTACAATTTACAGAAGTAACTAGTTACATTTTTGAGTAACTACCCTAACACTGGTGGTCAATTACCTGAACTGTTCTATCCACTATCGTGGTCAAGTACCTAAATTGCTCTGATAGTGAAGTATCTGAACTGTTTTATCTGCTCTGATGGTCAAGTGCCTGAATGGTCTGTAAGGTTTCACCTACCATGGTGGTCAGGTACCTGCACATTTATGACTTGTGTGCTGCAATAGTCCGGAGGATATGGACTTTGTATTCTACAGTTCCTTCAGTTCTACTGCATTGCAATTGCTGTGCTGCATCTGATCACCGGATGTCTAAAACTCTGCTGTCCATCTCCAGGTTTGGAGGACTTTGACAAGTTTCTACACTTGTGAAAAGGAAAGTTTGATGTTCATATCCGTTTCTGTGCTTTCGAAATGAAAAGTCGCTGTCTTTCTGTTAGTCCAACATTTTGTTTTATGTTTTTTTTAATTCTGGATATTTTTATATTTTTCAGCCCTAACATAGCCAAATAAGATTTTCTGAGTTGGTAAATCAAACAGGAAAAGGAAAGTAGGTATCTACACTTTAGATTAGATATATTTCAGATCCCCCATTTTTCATTTAAGGTAAACTGGGTGCGGAATAGAACTGATGAAAAGGATAAACAATTATTTACTTATTTTAAAAATGAAACACAGCTAAAGTTGGGTCTTCCGAACAATTGAACTACGGACATTGAGTAAACAGATGCTAATAAATGAGATGGAAATAGAACAAATGGGTGTAGCATTGATGGGGCTGTGTGGATCTGCTACTATGAGTGTTGCACATGGATACATAACACCAGTTTTTGAAATGCCTGATTATTATAAGATAATACAGAAACACATAGACAGGAAGTTGCAACTTTGCAGGAAAAGGCCAGATTTATAGCCAAAGATGGGTGGAATCCTTTTTAGAATGGGTTTGATTTCTCCTTTGGGCCAATATTTGTATGGATAAGAGAAGCTGTGACTCCTATTGTAATAGTATTGTTTTTTGTTTTATTTCTATACTTATGCTACAAGTCTATTTGATGCATAATACATAGGGACACCAAGGCAGCACCGCATCCTGAGGGAACACAGTTGTGTGTGTATATGCTGGAATTGAATTATGGAACAAAATCTGCATGAAATCACTATATTTGAAAGTGATTTAAGAGGGGCTTGAAGGAATATCTATCCTCCATTTTGTTCTCTCAACTCCATCTTGTGATTAAAACCCTAGACTCAGCTTAATTAAAAAAGCCTATCTAGGTAAATGCCCTTGAAAGTTTCCAGGACGTTACGCTTTGTGGTCAAACTGACCCTTAGAGCAAGCTTGTTTGAAGTAACCAATTATGCCTTATCTTAACCCTAAGAACATGTCTGATGTAATGCCAACTATAACTATGCCTTTTAATTAGCTCATATGCAAGTACGTGACTTGAAGCACGTAATGGTAAACTGCTGAAACTATTATTCTTGTATCAAATTCTATGTGTAATCTACTAAAAAGGGACTTCCCCTTTTTCTGTCTCTATAAAAAATTCTTCATTGTTTGAATAAAGAGAGCATTCTGTGACATTGTATCTGCCGTCTCTCTGTCTCATTGAGTGCTCCCAGATATCTGAAGAAACTTTGATGCCTAGGGTCATGCGAGTCTGAATTATTGCCAACAGCTAGGAATATTTTTTGTGTGAGTTGTTTTTTTTTTTTTTTCAAAGAAAAAAAGTTCTGAATGTTTTATTTCTTAGTTAAAGAGGAAGTAAACCCTCCTCTGCAACGTTTACCTATAGGTAAGCCTATGATAAGGCTTACCTATAGGTACTGTAAATATCTCCTAAACATGTACCGTTTAGGAGATATTTACCTTACATGCAGCCAGTGACATCACTGGCGCATGCGCTCTGAAGGAATGGCCGCTGGTACCGTTCCTTTAGAGCCTCGTGCAGTGACCGTCGGCTCCCGCGCACGTGTGCGGGAGTGACGTCACCGCGGCTCCGGCCAATCAGATGGCTGGATACCGCGATCCCGGAAGACGGGCGACTGAACATGTCGCCCGTCATACAGGTAAGCGGGTGGCACGGCGGGGGCTCATTCTACGGTAAGTATTTCATAATGAGCTAGTATGCGATGCATACTAGCTCATTATGTGTTTATCTTTCAGGTTGAAAAAAAATTTTTTAATGGGTTTACAACCTCTTTAACCACTTAAGCCCTGGAAGATTTTACCCCCTTCCTGACCAGGGCCTATTTTGCGATTCGGCACTGTGTGACTTTAACGGACAATTGCGCGGTCGTGCGACGCTGTACCTAAACTAAATTGACGTCCTTTTTTTCCCACAAACAGAGATTTCTTTTGATGGTATTTGATCACCTGTGCGATTTTTTGATCATGCGCTATAAACAGAAAAGGGCAACCATTTTGCAAAAATACCAATATTTTTCACATTTTTTTATATGAAATTTCCCCAAAAAACATTTAAAAATCAAAATTTTTTAACATTTTAGGCCAATTTGTTTTCTGCTACATATGTTTGGTAAAAAAAATCGCAAAAAGCGTATTTTGATTGGTTTGCGCAAAAGTTATTGTGTTTACTAACTAAGGGAAAGATTTCTGTCATTTTTATTGTTTTTTTTTTTAACGAGTAATGGCGGCGATCTGCGATTTTTTTTGCGGGACTGCGACATTGCGGCGGACAGATCGGACCCTTGACTGATATTTTTGACACTTTTGGGGGTACCAGTGACATTACTACAGTAATCAGTGCTATACATATGCACTGTTACTGTAAGAATGACACTGGGAGGGAAGAGGTTAATTTTATTGGAGAGGGAGGGGTTAAGTGTGTCCCTAGGGGCGTGATTCTAACTGTCATTGGATGTGGCTTTGTGTGTAACAGCACAGATCAACGGTCCTACATAGCAGGACCGTATGATCTGTGCTTTTAAACAGGGAAGAATGACAGGTGGCTTTGTTTACATCAGCCGCCTGCCTTTCTCCCTCTCCACCCGACGATCGCGAGTGACCGGCGGACATCGGGTCCGCCGGTCACACGCGCGGGCTTCCTAGTGAACGAGCGGGGGCGGGAGGGCGCCTCCGGCAGCGCGCGCTCGCCCCCTATTGGCTCCCAGGCTAGTGACGTACCGGTACGTCACTTTGTCTGGGAGGGGCTGACCGCCGCCGTATATAGTCGGGCGGCGGTTGGCAAGTGGTTAAGAGAAAATAAATATGAATCCACCACACAACTTGTTTAAAAAGAGCATTTGGCGTGGGTACAATAAATAATTCTTTAAATTTTATTGAATACTTTACTTTTTTAGTCATGAAAAAAAAAAGTAAAGAAAAGAAGTACAAAAACAATATACATTAATTAAAACAAAAGGAACATGGAGCATGGGTACAGCTCTTTTTTTTTTTTTTTTTTTATGCAATTGTTTGTGAAAAAAATGGCTTCTTTTGGCACTCAAAGGATTAATCCCTGCCTAAAATGACCAGCTGCTAACGACTTTGCAGAAGAAAAGTCTAAACAAACTGACAAAGCAGACGCCTCTGGATTACAGTTTATAAATGAAATGCAATCTATTCATTTTTTTTTTTCTCATTAAAATTATGGCAATTATTTTTGCTGAATTGTGAATTCATTATAGCACAATTCCTGGGATGGTATATTTCTTTATCTAGGAGAAAATTACATGCACATATATACTTCTTGGCACAGCAGAGAATGTTTTGGACTAATGAGGAACAACTAGTATGAATACAAGCAACTCTTACACTTAAGCTTTCACATTACCAGTACTGCTTACCACCCTCTGAGAAGCAATCTGCTGTGCTTTGCTTTTCTGAGGGTGGTACAGAAGTTGTCGACAGGTATTGCAAAGACACTACTGATTGCTTATTACAGTGATGATAACTGTTTAAGCAATCATTTACATTGTGTTTGGCATGCATTCATAATGCCATTGTTTACTATTGAGATAGCTATGATTGGCCACAGCTATCAAATGGTATGGGGCTGCTGTGATTGGCCCTGTACCATGTGATCATTGTGACCAATCACAGAGATCAAAGTAGCACACACAGTAGTAAGCAATGGCATCATGAATGATAGCGATTGTTTGCTACTTTTCATGTGATTTCTGTGACTGGTCACAGCGATCACATGGTACCAGGGCCAATCACAGCAGCCCAGTAAATTGATCTGTAATTTACTGTGTCTGGTGGACACAGCGGTCACAGATCACGCTCATGCGCTGCCCACTTTGCAAAAGAATACCCAATCACGTGCAAGGAATTTTTTTTTAAAAACACGGTTGCACATGATTGGGCGATAGAAGTCATCGAAGCTTCACCGCATTCACAAAGCTCTGGGGAAAATTCCCTCTCAAAGTGAACAACCTATTTGCCTTTAATGAATCAATGTCAATGAATTATAATGTGTATTACTACCAATGCTATATGAATGCTAAAAACTTAGTTAGTAAACAAATGGGAAGCACGTTATGCCTCTATTAACTGTGAATTACAAATCTGAATGAAACCAGTTTTTCTTTAGCCTTGAACAGAGCAGGCAAGGGTTACATGCGTTTTTAAATATTGTCTATGTAGCTATTGAGTAGAAGGTAAGGAAAAGGAGAAATTGAATGAAAAGCATGAGAAATATAGAGAAATGGGAAATAAAGCTGGAAGGGAAAAGAGAAAGCAAAGAAAAAGGAAAGGAAAAAGGAACAGAGAACAGAATGGAATAAAATGGAAACGGAAAACAGGAACAGAAAAACAGGACAGAGAAAGAGAAAGTGAAAGAGAAAGGGAAAGAGAAAGGGGAAGAGAAAGGGAAAGAGAAAGGGAAAGAGAAAGGGGAAGAGAAAGGGAAAGAGAAAGGGAAAGAGAAAGGGAAAGAGAAAGGGAAAGAGAAAG
Source organism: Pelophylax lessonae (assembly GCF_965119305.1). Taxonomy (NCBI): domain Eukaryota; kingdom Metazoa; phylum Chordata; class Amphibia; order Anura; family Ranidae; genus Pelophylax; species Pelophylax lessonae. Next base: position 28,361,247 of record NC_138777.1, read on the forward strand.
GGAAAAAGAAAGGGGAAGAGAAAGGGAAAGAGGAAGGGAAAGGGAACGTAAAGAAGAGGGGAAAAAAGAAAAAGGAAAAAAGGAATACAGTAGAGAAGAGAATGGAAAGGAAGCAAAGGGGAAAAAATGACCAGAAAAAAAGAAAGGAAAACAGGAACAGAAAAAAAGGGAAAGAGAAAGGGAAAGAGAAAGGGGAAGAGAAAGAGAAAGAGAAAGGGGAAGAGAAAGGGGAAGAGAAAGGGGAAGAGAAAGGGAAAGGGAAAGAGAAAGGGAAAGAGAAAGGGGGAGAGAAAGGGAAAGAGAAAGAGAAAGAGAAAGGGGAAGAGAAACGGAAAGAGAAAGGGAAAGAGAAAGGGGAAGAGAAAGAGAAAGGGAAAGAGAAAGGGGAAGAGAAAGAGAAAGGGAAAGAGAAAAGGAAAGAGGAAGGGAAAGGGAACGTAAAAAAGAGGGAAAAAAGAAAAAGGAAAAAAAAGGAATACAGTAGAGAAGAGAATGGAAAGGAGGCAAAGGGGAAAAAATGACCAGAAAAAAAGAAAGGAAACAGGAACAGAAAAAAAGGGAAAGAGAAAGGGAAAGAGAAAGGGGAAGAGAAAGAGAAAGAGAAAGGGGAAGAGAAAGGGGAAGAGAAAGGGGAAGAGAAAGGGAAAGGGAAAGAGAAAGGGAAAGAGAAAGGGGGAGAGAAAGGGAAAGAGAAAGAGAAAGAGAAAGGGGAAGAGAAAGGGAAAGAGAAAGGGAAAGAGAAAGGGGAAGAGAAAGAGAAAGGGAAAGAGAAAAGGAAAGAGGAAGGGAAAGGGAACGTAAAAAAGAGGGAAAAAAGAAAAAGGAAAAAAAAGGAATACAGTAGAGAAGAGAATGGAAAGGAGGCAAAGGGGAAAAAATGACCAGAAAAAAAGAAAGGAAACAGGAACAGAAAAAAAGGAAAGGGATACAGAAATGGAAAAGGAAAGGGTAAGGAAAAAAAAGGAAAGGATAAGGGAAAAGGAAATGAAAAGGGGAGTGAAAAGGAAAAGGGAAAACAAATTGGAAAGGTAAGGAAAGGGGAAAATAAAAATTAAAATTAAAAGAAGCGAAAGGGAAAACAGAAATAGAAAAAAAAAAGGAAAACAGGAACAGAAAAAAGGAAAAGAGTAGAGGAAAAGGAAAGGAAAATGGGGAAAGGTGAAAAGGAAGAAGAGAAAGGGGGAAAGGGGAAGGGGCAAATTAAAGGAAAGGAAAGGAAAGGAAAGGAAAGGAAAGGAAAGGAAAGGAAAGGAAAGGAAAGGAAAGGAAAGGAAAGGAAAGGAAAGGAAAAAAAAGGAAAAACAAAAAAGAAAGGAAAGAAAAGGAGTTCTTTTTTATTATTTTTTTATGGTTTTGGTATTTAAGATGCAAAGAAATTTTTTGGCTTTGTTTTTTGTGAAGTAGATTTCCAAGTCGACCTGACCCTGTCATGGTCACCCCGACCTAGGATTAAAAAACATTGACAACAGTGAAATACAAATTTATAATTAAAAATGACGTTCTTTACATTAAATAAGCCTTGATGTATAACAGACTCTGCACTCTGACAAATGTGTCTCAGGCGATGACTGATACATGGTGGGCGTTTGGAATGTGCGCATGCCTAATTGTTTTCAGGTGGAAGGTATATTGCTCATTATTAGGAAAACAAAAGACATTTATGATTGGCAGAAAACACCCAAAAATAGAGATCTCTGCATTCTGCATTTGGCACTCTGTGAGTAGCTGTGTTAAGAAGATAACAGGTGTTTTGTAGCCCATATGCCTCAGGAAACAAAAACAGCGAGAAAGCAGAGCAAACAGACATCTGCATTTAATTAAAGGTTATAAAGAAATCAAGCTTACGACAGTTACATTGTTTGGCACAGTGTGCTGTGATATGTGTAGCAGAGGCACATTGCCTGCATTAAACAAATGGAGCACATGACATATTCACATGGTGTGTGATGGCGTCCCTGCAAATTTCTCTTAAAAAGGGAATCTGACACCTTGCCCATTCGGGGCAAAAATGACAGGTTCTCCTTAAAGGTTGTTCCCCATTCACTGTAGGTATCGTGCCCTCCTTATAGAGGTTGATTACCATTCTTAGCAATTCATTTCTAGTGGCTTTCGTAGTATGACTAGGCAGCTAAGAGAATCTGCCATGCAGGTCCAGCCCAGTGTTCCTCAACCGTATTTTAGTTGCACCACCCTTTAAAGGGATGCAAAATGCATTACATCAGAGACCCCCTTCATATCAGAGCTCCCTTCACTTCAGAGCTCTCTTCATATCAGATTTCCCGTCTTCACTTCAGAAGTCCCCCATCATATCATAGCCCCCCCTTCACATCAGAGCTCTCTTTTCATCATATTTCCCCCTATCACATCAGAAGCCCCCTGTAACATCAGAAGTCCCCTTCAAATCAGAGGTCCCCCATCACATCAGAGCCCCCCTTTACATCAGAGCTCTCTTTGCATCAGATTTCCCCCTATCACAACAGAAGCCCCATGTAACATCAGAAGTACCCTTCACATCAGAGGTCCCCCCCATCACATCAGAGCCCCCCTTTACATCAGAGCTCTCTTTGCATCAGATTTCCCCCTATCACATCAGAAGCCCCCTGTAACATCAGAAGTCCCCTTCACATCAGAGGTCCCCCCATCACAACAGAAGCCCCCTGTAACATCAGAGCCCCCTATAACTTCAGAAGTCCCCTTCACATCAGAGGTCCCCCCATCACAACATAAGCCCCCTGTAACATCAGAAGCCCCCTGTAACATCAGAGCCCCCATCACTTCAGAAGTCCCCACCATCACATCAGAGCCCCCCTTCACATCAGAGCTCACTTTGCATCAGATTTCCCCCTATCGCATCAGAAGCCCCCTGTAGCATCAAAAGCCCCCTTCACATCAGAGGTCCCCCCATCACATCATAGCCCCCCTTCACATCAGAGCTCTCTTTGCATCAGATTTCCCCCTATCACATCAGAAGCCCCTTGTAACATCAGAGCCCCCTTCACATCAGAGCCCTCATCACTTCAGAAGTTCCCCCATCACATCAAAGCCCCCCTTCACATCAGAGCTCTCTTTTCATCAGATTTCCCTCTATCACATGAGAAGCCCCCTGTAACATCAGAGCTCCCTTCACATGAGAGGTCCCCCCATCACATCAGAAGCCCTTCATCATAATAGGTTCCCTCTTTCAGTTCAGAGTACTATCTTTATGTCAGAGGCCCCCCATCCCATCAGAGGTCCCCCCCATCACATCAGAAGGCCCCTCCATCACAGAGCCTCTCAATTACACAGTCTGCCCCTCCCCCCCCCCCATCCCCCAATCACACACCCCCAGTCACAGTTTCCTTTTTACATCAGAGCCATACCTTTTGACTCCAGCAATGCAACAGAGGGTGGGAGGTGGAACAGGCCTGCTGCAGATTTCCATCCTCTCCTGAATGCTAGAGACAGCCCTGCAAGCCATCTCACCTGGTTCAGGGTCATGTGTTGCCATGGTGCTGGTGTTCCAGCCGCCAACACCATAGCAACAAATGAAGCCATGCCTCTCGGTCCTAGAGCATCATTGTATGTTAGAGAATTGGTGGGTGGCCCGTGATGCTGTTCCAAAGCAAACTGAGTCTCAAGCTCATAGAACCTTGGGGGAACCCAAATAGAACACCAGGGTGCCCCCTGGTTGAGAAATGCTGTTCTGACTTTTAGGTGCCTGCCTGGCCCTAGTGGAAACAATGCAATCCAAGTGTGGCTGAAATCTCATTATTTGTTAACGGAAAAACAGAATCCTTGCACTGTGTCAATGAGAACCTCCTCCCATGGCTAATCTACAGATATATATATATATATATATATATATATATATATATATATATATATATTATTATACAGGATTTATATAGCGCCAACAGTTTGTGCAGCTCTTAACAAAATTGAAGGCAGACATTACAGTTACACTACAATTTGGAACAAAAGGAATCAGAAGGCCCTGCTCGTTAGAGCTTACAATCTAGAAGATATATATATATATATATATATATATATATACTGTATACTACATTACCTAAATTATTGAGGTGCCTGCCTTTACAAACACATGAACATTGCCGCTATAACAGCTTCAACTCTTCTGGGAAGGCTGTCCACAAGGTTTAGGAGTGTGTCTATGAGAATGTTTTATCATTCTTCCAGAAGCGCGTTTGTGAGGTCAGGCACTGATGTCGGACAAGAAGGCCTGGCTCACAGTCTCCGCTTTAATTCAAAGTATACAAGGCAAGGTCCATAAAAACATGGAATAGCCAGTTTGGGGTGGAGGAACTTGACTGGCATGAGTCCTGATCTCAACTCAATAGAACATCTTTGGGATGAATTAGAGGGGAGACTGTGAGCCAGGCCTTTTTGTCCAACATCAGCGCTTGACCTCACAAATGCGTCTCTGGAAGAATGGTCAAACATTCCCATAGACACACTCCTAAATCTTGTGGACGGCCTTCCCAGAAGAGTTGAAGCTGTTATAGGTGCAATGGGTGAGCCAACTCAATATTGAACCCTACGGATTAAGACTGGGATGCCATTTAAGTTCATGTGCGTGTAAAGGCAGGTGTCCCAATACTTTTGGTAATATAGTGTATGTGTGTGTATGTGTATATATACTGTGTATATATATATATATATATATATATATATATATATATATATATATATATATATATATATATATATATATATATATATATATCTAAACCAGTGTTTAGTGTCACTTTACCTATTTCCCGCTGTATCTAAAAGGAAAACAAGAATATCGGTATTAGATATACTTCAATATTTCCAACATTAACCACTTGCCGACCGCCACACGACTATTTAATGCGGCGGTCAGCCCCTACTGGGCAAAGCGACGTAGGGGTATGTTGCTCGTCCACGAGCCTCTAGGGGGCGAGCGCGTGCCGCCGGAGGTGCGCTCCCACCCCCGCTCGTTCACTAACATCCCCGCGCGAGTGACCAGCGGCTCCGATGTCCGCGATCTCCCGCTGGAGAGGGAGAAAGGCAGGCGGCTGATGTAAACAAAACCGCCTGTTATTCTCCCTGGTGTAACTGCAGAGACTACACGATCCTGCTATGTAGGATCATATGTCTCTGTGGTTACATCACAAGCCACGCCCCCCACAGTTAGAATCACGCCCCTAGGGATACATTTAACCCACTGATCACCAATAAAGTTAACCCCTTCCCTGCCAGTGTCATTTTTACAGTAATGCCCCGTACACACTATCAGATTATCTGAAGACTTTTGTCTTCAGATTTACCTTTTCTATGTAGTGCAAGGGCCTGCCGGATTGCATACAAATTGAAAGTGTTTAGGTTTGACCTCATATTATATGGTTTTGGTAAGTCTGCAGACAAAAGTCTTCAGATAATCTGCACGTGTGTACAGGGCATTACAGTGCATATTTATAGCACTGATTACTGTAGTAATGTCACTGGTGCCCCCAAAAGTGTAAAAAATGTCAGTCAAGGGTCCGATCTGTCCGCTGCAATGTTGCAGTCCCACAAAAAAAAAAATCGCAGATCACCGCCATTACTAGTTAAAAAAAAAAAAAAAAAAATTACATACATTTTTCCCGTAGTTAGTAAACTCAATAACTTTTGCGCAAACCAATCAAAATATGCTTATTGCGATTTTTTTCACCACAAATATGTAGCAGAAAAAAAAATTGGCCTAAAATGTTCAAAAATTTTGATTTTTAACTTTTTTGGGGGGAATTTCATATAAAAAAAATGTGAAAAATATTATTTTTTTCCAAATTGTCGCTATTTTTTTGTTTATAGCGCAAAAAGTAAAAATCGCACAGGTGATCAAATACCACCAAAAGAAAGCTCTGTTTGTGAGAAAAAAAGGACGTCAATTTCATTTGGGTACAGCATCGCACGACCGCGCAATTGTACTTTAAATTCACACAGTGCCGAATCGCAAAATAGGCCCTGGTCTTTGAGCAGCCAAATCCTCCGGGCTTAAGTGGTTAAAGTGTGATGGTCCTGTAAATTTGATCATTTTTAAAAACAATAGGATTCATTCATATTGCATTGCTGCACTACTAAAACAGGTAAAAAAAAAAAAGTTTCCCAACTTGTATGAATGCACCAGCAAGTCAAGTGAAAAGTACTATTTTCTCTGGAACGTTTAGCCTTTTGTCTTCTGAGCTGAAATAATTTCTCTGCTTCCAAAATCGTTCTCCTTTTGCTTCGGAGCCTCTGCTCAGACGATTACTGATTCTTGTGAATCCATTTTTACATCTTTAAAGTTATTGCTTCACGGGGTATTCTTCTCAAACCTTTTTTTTTTTTTTTTTTTTACGGCTAATGCTAAAGAACAGACATTTATGTTCCCATCAATATGCTTTGTTCTCCTGCTCTGGCCACGGAATACGGCGCATCCCTCAGGACGTATTAAAATAAAATAGGTGCGTACAAGCTTCCATTTTGTTGGAGCTGGTTTTCTGTTAAGCAAAGGTCTGCAAGTTATTTTTGTGATGGCAAATAAAGTCGAAATAATTAATAGACGTAAAATTCAGTATAGTTTTGTCTTAAAAAGGCAACTATCGCAAATTTAGTTCAATCAATGTGCCGTCTTTTTAATGTTCCATTCATGTACTCCATAGAAAGTATCAACTTTTAGGTGCATTGGTCTCCTTTATTTATGTTTTTCCATTCCAAAATGTCTTTAGCTCAGTAAAGTAGTGGCAATGGAAGTGATGATGTGCTCGTAAGAATCATTGCCTTTTGTTTAAAGTAGTATTGAACACTCAACGTTTTTTAGCTTAACACATTGAGCACAATAAATGACTACAAGATAAAAAATAGGGACTTTCTAGGACAGCATCCAATGAAATAAATTAAATTATAGTGTAGCACCCTCCTAGGTAGGTGCTAGGGAGAGAGTATAGTTTTGTGCTCTGTCTGCTTAGCAGAGGGGCTGCAGGTAAATCTATATTGTTCTCTACCTATCAGAGAGCAGGATCTGTTAGTGAGGTCTGCTCATTGTGCTCAGGATGCAACTCGTTCTGACTGGAGAGTGTTTCATACTGGTCCAATTGGGAGGCATATTGGACAGTAGGAGGAAACCTGAAAATGGGTATACAGTCCTGATGATTGGCAAAGGAAGAGTGCCTTGGTGCAAAGTTTATTTGCCTGTATTAACCACTTGCCTACTGGGCATTTAAACCCCCCTCCTGCCCAGGCCAATTCTCAGCGTTCAGCACTTTCGCAATTTGAATGACAACTGCGCGGTCATGCAACTCAATACCCAAAAGGAATTTTTATAATTTTTTTCAAACAAATAGAGCTTTATTTTGGTGGTATTTAATCACTACTGGGGTTTTTATTTTTTGCAAACAGGTAATTTCTTTGCCTTCATTGATGTGCACTGATGAGGCGGCACTGATGGGCCCTGATAGGCACTGATAGGCAGCACTGATGGGCACTGATAGGCACTGATAGGCTGCACTGATGGGCACTGATAGGCTGCAGTGTTGGGCACTGATAGGCTGCACTGTTGGGCACTATTAGGCTGCACTGGTGGGCACTGATAGGTGACACTGATGAACACTGATAAGGCGGCACTGATGGGCACTAATAAGGTGGCACTGATAAGGCGGCACTCATAAGGCAGCACTGATAGGTGGCACCGATGGGTGGCACCAGTGGGCACTGATGGGTGGCACTGAATGGCACTGGTAGGTGACACTGAAGGGCACTAATAGACAGCACTCATGGGCACTGATGGGCACTAATAGGTGGCACTGATGGGCAATGATAGGCACTGGTAGGTGATACTTATGATGGGGCACTGATTGGCACTGATAAGTGGCACTGGTGAGCACTGATAGGTGCCACTGGTGGACACGGGTAGGTGGCACTAGTGGGCACTGGCAGATGGCACTGGTGGGCACTGGTAGGTGGCATCGGTGGGCACTGGAAGGTGGTACTGGTGGGCACTTATGGGCACTGGTAGGTGGCACTGGTGGGCACAATTTGCCCTCTCCTCTTCGGGACCGATGTCCCTTTGACAGCCGGGGATCATTTTTTTTTCTCCTCACACTGTCAAAAAAAAAAAAACAGCTGATCGCCGCCTGCTGTTTCCCATGGACTCGCTGATCACAGAGCAAGCCGGGCGTGCTCCGAAGGGAGCGCCCAGGCTGCTCATACACGGGAGGACGTCAATGTAAGCCCTCCCGGCAATTAAGGTCCCTCCCCTTTCTCTGACATGGGCTAGCCCATTCTATGATTCAGCACCTTGGGTCTGTTTGTTGCTTTTTTATCTTGGTTTTGCAGCACACCCATTTCGACAGAAAGCAGCCATACGGCCTGCCGAATGTCGAATGGCCAGAAGGTGTCTGTTGAACTGATTGATACTGGCCAATATTCAGCCCATGTGCATGGGGCTTAACTGTTGCTTTAAAACAGCATTGATACAGTGGCTGCCGAAAGGGGCACTAGAAATGGGTTCCTCAAACGATGGTTCTACTGGCATGAGTTCAGTTTTTCCACAAAATACAAAGATCTGGTCATCTAGATTGTCTCGGTAAGAATGGGTGGCTTTCTCCCCCCTAACCCCCCCTTTTTTTTCTCCCTTATCTCCCCCCTCCTCCCCTCTTCTTTGCTCTGTTACCTTTACTCCTTCTCTTTGACAGTTATACCCGTCTTCTGGGATAAAATTCTCCCGTTCCCCCTGGGTGTACGTACAATTGTAGCTTCTTGATACCTGTTGGGGTGGCCGGTGCCGGACTATTACGGTGCCCTTTATAACCTAAAAGAGGACAGCAACACTTTCCAACCCTCTGACAATGCTATCAAAAGCTTTCTAGACACTTTCCGCCTACCCACCCTCACAGAAGCCCACCTGGATACTCTAAATGCTCCGTTTACGGAAGAAGAAATCCAGAAAACTATCAAGTCTCTACCAAGCAACAAAGCACCTGGCCCAGACAACACACTCCAACACAAAACATTATTTACAAAAACTGCACCAATGTTGAAATGGGAATCGGAGTTACACAGATCCTTTGAAATGGCCCAATGGCAGCAGGCGATCCTCCACATCCACTCTATTTCCCACTGCGCAAACCATTGGGAACTTTCCTATAAAGTTCTTTCCAGGTGGTACCTGACCCCCTACACACTCAACACATTCTATCCCTCTCACTCGCCACTCTGCTGGCAGGAATGTAGACAAGTAGGTAACCTCCTCCATATACTCTGGGCATGTAAGAGTCTCACGAGTTTCTGGCACCAGGTATTCAGACTTGTCTCTTCGACCACAGGTATCCTCACTTCCCCAAACCCAGCATTAGCCCTCTTGAACCTTACCATAGACGAGTTCCCTTTCCAGTATAGGACTGTAGTGACCCACATCTTCCTGGCCGCCAGAGTCCTAATAACTAGAAAATGGAAGACAACAGACACTCCCTCCCTTTCAGAAGTAGTCCAATATGTCAATCTCACATACGAACATGAACGACTCATAGCTAACCAATCAGGCAAATCAGCCTCCTTCAAGAAAGCCTGGCAGTCGTGGTCACCTAAGAGTAGTCATTGAAAATGTATTTCCTGAACTGTATGAATCTTCACATTTCTGACAATGTATGCTCCTATATATTTGCGTGTACCCATGTTGCGTACCCCTTTTCCTGCCTTTTTTTTCTTCATTGTTGTTATTGTTTTCTTTTGCAAAACTCAATAAAAATTCAATAAAAAAAAAAAAAGAAAAAGGTTCCTGCACTACTTGGGGGCGACTTTGGAGCTGCTTGCATTGACTTCTATTAAAGAAGTCGTTTGCAAGCAGTGCTGAAGTCACGCTGTAAGGGGCGGCTTCAGAGTAGGGCGACTTTGAAGCCGCCCCAGTGTGAACCAAGCCTAAATGTTCCCTATTACATAGCAAAGCTTCACTTCTTGAGTTTAGGTTTTTATGTTGATAGTTGTAAATATGGGAAATGTCTTTTTTGAATGAAGAATTATCTAGAAGTTTGACAAGAGTATACATTTTACTGTAAAATGTTAGTGCTAAACAACGACCCACTTTTATATCTTGGAGAAGTGGAAAGTATACATTCTTAATACATACAGTATGCTAGATCGACGAGGGCGGTCAAGGGGGATTGCATAAATCTGCAGATAAAGTAAAACATCTCTTGCTATTATAAACAAGGCTGACTTAAAAAAATCCATTTATGCATTCTTCTAGCCATCTTTACATAGCGATGAGTCAGCTAGCAGGCAACAAGCTCACAGCTGATTCTGCTTAAAATAAACTTCTCTCTAACAAGAGGAATAAAATCCATGAAGAAACAGGTTTATATTTGCAGAGATATTGCTGCTTTTCTCATTTTAAGCCCTTTACATGGGCTGCAGTCATGGCCAATGATTTTATGAAGTCTGTAAATGGGCAAAAAGGAAAACAAACTAAAAAAAAAAAAAAAAGATACATTCACTCCCATAGCTTTTCCCTCCAAACTGCAGAAAGCGCAGTTTTATGTTGCAGCAGAATTCCCCCCACTTCCTGTCCTGGAGACACAAAGGGATATGAGGGGAATGCCTTTCTTAAGCAAATGTCTCCAGGAAAGCAGTCTTCATCAGTAGTTGAACTACTAGGGTCACAAAGGTCGCACTTGCGACAAGGCCCTGGTGTTCTGCCACTGTGGGGGGGGGCGGGGTTAGGAAGATGGTAGGAAGGGGCCCGCCGCAGGACATGTAAAAAGGTCCCACTGTGGGACAGGAGTAGAGGGGACCAGGATCAGTGGAAAAGGCCCCAGGCTCAGGGGGAAGGGCTCCGGGGCTCGGAGGGAAGAACCCTTCATGGTTTCTTGAACTGGGGCCCTGAAGGTTCTAGTAATGCTTCTGTTAGAAGATTTACTCTTTTCCAATCACTTGATGAGTGTGGGGTAGTTGTAAAAGATCATTACAAAGGATAAGTTCACTAAATTCTGCTCTGATCTAGGAAGAGCAATAGCAGCCGGTTCTAGAGTTCAAGAGAAGTAAGGTCCAGACAGGGGTCATGGAAGGCAAGAGAGTAGGCCTGCCCAGGCAGGGATCCTGGTATGCAGGGGTCTTGGCCTGCAAGAAAGTAGTAAGGTCCAGGCAGGGGTCTTGGCGTGCTGCAATCAAGAGGGTAGTTAGGTCCAGGCAGGGGTCTGGGCATGCTGCAAGCCAAAGAGTAGTCAGATCCAAGCAGGGGTCTTGGTGTGCTGCAAGCAAGAGAGTAGTCAGGTCCAGGCAGGAGTTTTGGCATGCTATAAATAGGAGAGTAGTCAGGTCCAGGCAGGGGTCTTGACGTGCTGCAAGCAAGAGAATAGTAAGGTTCAAGCAGGAGTTTTGGCGTACTACAAGCAGGAGAGTAGTCAGGTCCAGGCAGGGGTCTTGGCGGGCTGCATGCAAGAGAGTAGTCAGGTCCAGGCAGGGGCATTGGCATGCTGCAAGCAAGAGAGTAGTCAGGTCTAGGCAGGGGTCTTGGCATGCTGCAGGCAAGAGTGTAGTCAGGTCCAGGCAGGGGCTTTGGTGTGCTGCAAGCAAAAGCAAGAGAGTAGTGAAGTCCAGGCAGGAGTCTGGTGCACTGCAAGCAAGAAAGTATTCAGCACCAGGCAGGGGTCTCAGTGTGTGGCAAGAAGTTTGGTCCATCCAGTTTGGTAACTAGCAGATAAGTATTATAGTGCTTTTCCCCTCAGGTAACTTGAAATAAGACACATCACAAGCTACTTCAAAGGCTGGTGCTTCGATACCGTTATGGTTTAGAGGTCTCACCATGCAGTTTTACTAGGAACTCAGTAAGTCCTGGAGAGAGTGGAGGTCCTAGAAATCCTGGAATCTAGGTAGGGATCCTGCTAGGTATCCTGGAAGATCCAGAAGGCATCAACTGAGGAATCCCTAAAGACCCAGAAGAGATCTTGCGAGGATTCCAGGAAGAACTGGCAGGGATTCTGCAAGGTATCCTGGCAGACCCAGGCAGGGATCTGCATGGAATCTTGGAAGATCCGGAAGGCATTCTGCAAATCCTCATGAAAACCCAGCAGCGATCCTGCAATTACAGTAATACATGTTTAACTAAGTGGAGATGGGCTTTAAAAAAAGTGCCATCACATATCTGCCTGATGTCTAAATACAGCCCTTTGCACATCATAATAGAGCTGCCCTTTCAAGTAAGTCTAATTATTTGTTAAGAAAAATCCATTTTCTGCCAAACAGCATCATTGTACCACAGCCCCTGTATGCGCTGCTGGCTCCATGTCCATTGTGGGAATATACTCTTAATATCAATCATTTTTCTGTCTGACAAGCAAATTAGGGGCCAGTCATGCATGATAACTACTTTGTCCATAAGGAGAAGGGAGGAACCCCTACAAACAGGCTGCTTCCGATAGACAGTAAAATGTTTCTACTGCTGTATCTGAATGCTATTACAGAAATATGTGTTTTTTATGAGTGACTTGGGTGTTTGTTGTTCGTAGAGTCGGAGTATAATATCTTTTAGTGGCGTTATACAACTGAATCTCTGCTTTTCTCTTGTTTTTTTATATTTTTGAGTTACATAGCAATATATAGCAATAAATTACACAGACAGCCACATACTATCTAGAATAGTTCTTATCCTTCCTTGTGGACGTTGTATATACTGTATACATCTCCACGATAAAGCCTGACGAAGGAATCTAAAGCATTCTGAAAGCCTAAATCTTTAACATTTAGGTTAACCAATATTCAGGGGATGGACAAAATTATGGAAACAAGTATGGTAAAAGTACGAAATTGTTACCTAATATGGTGTTGGACCGCCTTTGGTAGCCTGAATTCTCCTGGAAACTGACAAAGATGGCGAATAATGGAATCTGATACCATTCTTCATGCAAAGATCTGAGTCAGAATCCTGCGCGATGTCCTTTTGTCTCTCTGTCAGTTGACCATGTCGACCGCGCTTATGCTTATCAGGTGACATTTTCCCAGAAACTGTATATGGCATCATAACCTTTGATACTGTACCTCGCGACACTGCAAATACATTGGCAACTTCAGTCACAGAGGCACCAGCTGAGCGGGCACCAACCGATTTCCCTCTTTGTAGCTCAGTAAGTTCTGACATGACTCCATATTACTAGCAGTGATTGACAAAAGTGAGGCTTCCCACCTGTTAGTTAGGTGTCTCATCACACAGTGGTAGCAAATCACTTTCACACCTGCAAATCGTGTATTGTTTCCATACTTTTGTCCAATCCCTGTATAATATTAATTAAAGTGGAAGTAAAAGCAAAACCTAACTAACTCTAACCCTTTTCTAAGACCAATCTATCTAGACCTGTAAAGAAAAGATTGCTATACTTACCTATTCTGCAGCCACTTAGGTTCAATCCCAGGCTGAGCTGTAAGCAGCTGCTTCAGTGTGTGGAAAGTTAGGTCACCCATAGACTAACTATGGGTCTTCAGTAGTTGGCTGCGTAGGAGCGACAGCAACTACGGAAGCCACATAGTAAGTCTATGGGTGACCTCACTTTCCAGACATTTGTCGGCTTTCTCCTGCACACTGAAAGCACCTCTGGAGCAGAATTAAAATAGGCAAGTACAACAATCTTTTCTTACCAGGCTAAGATAGACTAGGCCAAGAATGGGGGTTGGAGTAGGTTTAGAGTTAGTTTGGTTTTGCCTTTACTTCCACTTTAAACTCTTAACCTTCTTCATGTCCTTACTTTTTATCATTAAAAAGTCATCCTTAAGCTCTAGTCCAGTGACTTTGCCTAATTTTTTGCCACCTGTGTCCCATCAGGGTATTTTCCTTAACTTTCTGTTTTTATAGCCAAAACAGGAAGTGACAGGAATTCTAAATAGAGGAAATCTCCAGTTGTCACCAGAGCTGTCACCATTGGAATCTTTCCCCTCTATTCCTGTTATGGTGAGAACCTAGAATTTAGGAATGTCTTTCACTCTCAGTGACAATGGAAAACAGGGCAAATACAGAGGGTAAATCTCTTTAACCAGTTGCCGACCGCCGCAAGTACATATACTGTGGCGGGCAGCCCCAGCCAGGCAAAGTGACGTACCGGTACGACACTCGCCTGCGAGCCAATAGGGGGCAAGCGTGCGCCGCCGGAGGCGCGCTCCCACCCCCGCTCGCTCACTCTGATCCCCGCGCGTGTGACCGGCTTACTCGATGTCTGCCGGTCACTCGCAATCGTCAGTTACAGAGGGAGAAAGCAGTGGCGGCCCGTGCATAGGGGGCGCCAGGGCGCCACCCCCTTAAGAAAAAGGAGAAAAAAAAAATGACAAAAAAAAAAACAATAAAGTTCTAGAAAAAAAAACGGTTCGCTGGCCTATGTGGTGGCTAAAGGGGGGGGATGGGGTGGGGTTTTTACGACCCAGAAAGGCGCCGATTGGCTGCCTTCTGGGGGCGTAACCTGGGCACAGGAAAGAGCGCTTGGCCACCCCCACCTTCGTGATATCCTGGCTATGATTGGTCCAGTCTCCAGCCTGGACCAATCATCATCCAGGACATCGATCGCTGACGTCGCAATGGGGGCGGTGCCGTCACCGCCGCTCACCTTCCCGCCGGTTCCCGCCGCAGAAGAGGAGAGGCCGCCCGCCGGTTCCCGCCACAGAAGAGGACGAGGGAGAAGCCGCTCCGCTCACCTTCCCGCCGCCGCAGAAGAGGACGAAGGATCGAGGAGGGAAGAAGCCGCCGCCAATAGCCGAGCCGCCGCCAGGTAAGTGCATTGGGTTGGGGGACAATGCTGTGGGCACTCTGCAATCATTGGGGTACAAATGCTGTGGGCACTCTGCAATCATTGGGGGACAATGCTGTGGGCACTCTGCATTTATTGGGGGACAATGCTGTGGGCACTCTGCAATCATTGGGGTACAATGCTGTGGGCACTCTGCAATCATTGTGGTACAATGCTGTGGCACGCTGCAATCATTGGGGTACAATGCTGTGGGCACTCTGCAATCATTGGGGTACAATGCTGTGGGCACTCTGCAATCATTGGGGTACAATGCTGTGGCACGCTGCAATCATTGGGGTACAATGCTGTGGCACGCTGCAATCATTGGGGTACAATGCTGTGGGCACTCTGCAATCATTGGGGGACAATGCTGTGGGCACTCTGCAATCATTGGGGGACAATGCTGTGGGTACTCTGCAATCATTGGGGTACAATGCTGTGGCGCTCTGCGGTGATTGGGGACAATGCTGTGGCGCTCTGCAGTGATTGGGGACAATGCTGTGGCGCTCTGCAGTGATTAGGGACAATGCTGTGGTGCTCTGCAGTGATTGGGGACAATGCTGTGGCGCTCTGCAGTGATTGGGGACAATGCTGTGGCGCTCTGCATTGAAAGGGGCTCGCGCGCTGAACTCTGCATTGATGGGGGCACGGAACAGTGTTCATTGCATTGAAGGGGGCACAGCACAGTTGCATTGAAGGGGGCACGCACGCTGAACTCTGCATTGTGGGGGCACAGCACAGTGTTTATTGCATTGAAGGGGGCACAGAACAGTGTTTATTGCATTGAAGGGGGCACAGCACAGTGTTTATTGCATTGAAGGGGGCACAGCACATTGTTCATTGCATTGAAGGGGGTACAGCACAGTTGCATGTTGCATTGAAGGGGGCATGCACGCTAAACTCTGCATTGTGGGGCACAGCACAGTGTTCATTGCATTGAAGGTGGCACAGTGTTTATTGCATTGAAGGGGGCACAGCACAGTGTTTATTGCATTGAAGGGGGCATAGCACAGTGTTCATTGCATTGAAGGGGGCACAGCACCATATTCATTGCATTGAAGGGGGCATGCACGCTGATCTCTGCATTGAAAGGGGGCATGTACGCTGGTCACTGCATTGAAAGGGGGGCATGTACGCTGGTCTCTGCATTGAAAGGGGGCATATACCATCTCCTGTACCATGACTTGTGACATGCCTATACCATACCTGTGCCATACCTATACCATATCTGTGCCATGCCTATACCATCTCCTGTACCATCACCTGTGCCATGCCTGTACCATCACCTATGCCATGCCTATACCATCACCTGTGCCATGCCTGTACCATGACTTCAAAGTCACGCAATTTTTTACTGCGTTTTTTGACGCGAAGCAATACCTATTACATTTTTCTTTTTGCGCCCCCCCAAAAATTTTGAGCACCAGCCGCCACTGGGGGAAAGGCAGGCGGTTAGTGTAAACATAGCCATCTGTCACTCTCCCTTGTGTAACAGCAGAGATCATACGGTCCTGCTATGTAGGATTGTAGATCTCTGCTGTTACATGAACAGCCACATCCCTGCACAGTTAGAAGCACGCCCCTAGGGACACACTTAACCCCTCCTTCTCCAATAAAGTTAACCCCTTCCCTGCCAGTGTCATTTTTACAGTAACAGTGCATATGTATAGCACTGATTACTATAGTAATGTCACTGGTACCCCCAAAAGTGTCAAAAATGTCAGTCAAAAAAAAAAAAAACAACAAAAATGACATAAATCCTTTCCTTAGTTAGTAAACACAATAAATTTTGCGCAAACCAATCAAAATACGCTTTTTGCGATTTTTTTTTACCAAACATAGGTAGCAGAAAACAAATTGGCCTAAAATGTTAAAAATTTTAGATTTTTACATTTTTTTGGGGGGGAATTTCATTAAAAAAATTGTGAAAAATATTGTTATTTTTGCAAAATTGTCGCTCTTTTTTTGTTTATAGCGCATGATCAAAAAATCGCACAGGTGATCAAATACCACCAAAAGAAAGCTCTGTTTGTGGGAAAAAAAGGACATCAATTTCATTTGGGTACAAATCGCAAAATACCCCCTGGTCAGGAAGGGGGTAAAATCTTCCGGGGCTTAAGTGGTTAATGGGGACTCAGAAAGCAAAAAAAAGTTGATGGGTGTTGTAAGCCCATGCCACTCAAACCAAAACTAAAATAAAGTGTTTGCCTTCAGTTCAAATTTAAAGAGGAATTCCATGTATGGATATTTTACCATTCCCATGTAACTAAGTACATACCATACCTGGGGAATCCCTCTATAACAACCATCCTTGACCAAGGTTCTATGAGGCCCTAAGGTTCCTCTAGAAATGGTAGAGCCTCCTTGAGCTGTGGCTAACTTACCACCCACCTGATGGTGGCTGCATAGTTCCAAGTCCAACATAACTGCAGGGGGGACATTCTGAACAAAACTGTAAGGATGGGTGGGCATTCTTCCACTGACCTCCACGAATGTAGGGGGAGTTTTCCCACAAGATAAACACATTTTAGCAGAGGTTCCTTGAGACCTAAAAATTATTTCAAAGGTTTCTCTGGAGTAAAAAGGTTAAGAAAAGCTGCCCTAGAAACTGGAAATCACTGTAGCAGACAACGCTACTCCAGTGACCTCCACTAGCTTCCTGGACTCATGCCAAGTGGCTGCCTTGCTGCTGAACACAGGAGATCACCCATGCAGCATAAGCGATATTCAGAAATCTCTTTGCATTTTCTTAATGAATGCAAAGCATTCTTTGATTGGACGAGGTGGAAAGGCAGGGCAGTGGCTTCACACTCTCCACCTCATCCAGTCAGACAATGCTTAGCTTTCATTGAGAAAATGTAAAGCATTCTCTGAAAATTGCCAATGCCCAGGAACTTACCACCAGTGTTCAGGATGCAGCAGGCAGATGCTTGGTGCAGGATCTAGAAACTGGTGGAGATCAGTGTAGTAGGGGTGCCGACAGTGATTTTCAGCTTCTATGGGTATTCCACAGTTATGGTATATGAATTGTAACATTGGTTCAAGCTGTATCATGACTAGGGTGCTAAAGATGTCTTGTCCTTCAGCTTTGACCTGTACCATACCCTCCGGCCCCTTCAATAATCACACTGACAACCAGGTGGAGTTAATGGCCAAAGAAGCCTTTCATTAACCAAAGTAATAAATAACACATAAAAAAAAAAAACATAACTTCAATACCAGGTAAATACAGTGTAAGTGGAGCCTCAAGGTCCTAGTGGGCATTACTCACAAGAAAAATACCTGCGACCAACTTAACGGGCCTCCTGCCGCAACACCACCGACTCGGAGACAACCAGCCGCAAATATCTCCATTAGCATAACTGGGAGCTGTACCTCAGGTGGGTGCCTACCAAGTACCTTTTTTGGTGCCCACAGTAACCTACAAGGACCTTGCATCCCGCCGATTGCTTGACAAAATTGTCTCTAACAACCCCAAGCCCAAAAATAATAATTTGCCTACCAGAAATAAAATACCAGGGCGGGCGATAGGGAAGTTTTCCCCTGTTGTTCCCTCTTCTGACTGCAGACCCTACCCCCCACCCAGCCTCACCACCCCCCCCAGCTCCACCCCTTGTACCCAATCACTATTTTTTGTAACTTGATTCCTCCTATTTGCCTATCTCATAGAGACCTAAAAACTCACAGTTCCCTAGACCCTTTAACTCCTGTCCACCCGGCCCTCCGTTCATTCTCTTCTTTTTTAACTCCGGGCCTCTCTATATAACTATACATAGGCGTGCGCACAGGGTGTGCTGGGTGTGCCTGGGCAGTGATGATTCCCCGTGCTTCCTGACGTCCCCTGTCTCTCCCCTGCAGTGCTGCCAGCTTCCCTCCTATCCCGCTTGCTACTGCAGGGGATGTTTCAGGATGAATGATTGAATGAGCACAGTAATCTGTACCGATCGCTCCTGTATTCATACTCAACTGAAGCATAGTAAACTATGATTACTATGCTTCTGTTTGTGAATGAACAGTAAGCCACTCAGCAAAGAGCACTTCCCATCCGTTCACTGTCCAGTGCAGCTGAGGCTGCAGAGAAAGGGACTGGGGAAGCTCGGTCCTCAGTCCTTTTCTCTCTATTAGACCCTTGATATTTCACCAAAGCCCCCCAATGGAGCTCCTAAAAAAATAGTAAAAAAAATAATAAAAAAACAATATTTTAAAAAATAATAAAAAAAAACAAAATTGTAAAAAAAAAAAAATAAAAGTAAAAACTACTGACACTGTGCACTGCCCGACTGACACCAATCTCTGCTCTACTGACACCGTCCACTGTTCTACTGATATACACACATGTGTGTTTGTGCTCTGGGTGGCATGCCCTAATGCAATAGGCTGCGCACACCAATGTAACTACAGTATATAAAAATGTCTATACCTCCATACCTGTAATTCTTCTTTAATCACTTGAATTCATTCATACATGCCTGACTGCTGATAGGCTTGGTAACCCACTTACAGTAAGGGCCCCCCCCCATTCCTGCAGAGAAGTGTGTTTTCTTTTTTTTTTTAAATATTGTACTGGAGTTATGTTCTGTGGACAATTTAGAGGCAAATAGTGCTTTAGCGATAGTCTTCTTTAAATGCAGCTTAAATAGGCAAACTGTGTGTAATTATAACAAAAGAGCGTCTCTGGTTTTTACAGTCCAATTATCTCTGGCACAGGAATGGGTTACATATTGTCTTAAAAAGCGGTGCAAGACTCATGATTAACGCCGGGCGTCCATACATATTATTTTCCTCAATTTCATCCAATTAAATTGTGACCCAGAGACGTGTGTGAAAATGAGTATGGTATAACGAGGAAGCGCTGATCTGTTATTGGTTGAATGTGTCCGGTAATTCTGCATTAATGTAATTACCGGGTGAAAGGTGGAATTTTCCGAGCGATGAAAAGCAGAAATATGGAATTGCATGTTCAAAGCGATAGGTATAAAACGACACAAGGAATCATCATTTCAAAGCAGCCTCACAGTCTAAACCAGTATAATCGAAATTATTTATGAACAGAATCTGTCGCTTCGGCCACAGCTCTGCTCTCTGCACAGGCCATGTACAGCACAGAGATAATTCCACTGCTATATTTACAAAGTAACATCTGGCTTTGTAAAAGTATAACACAAAGTAGATTTATATCCTTTGTGGTGATTGAGGAATATATTTGAGTTCAGTTTTACCTACCAAAAGTGTTAGGCTATACGAAACCTTTCACCCAACCTCTATATTAGGGGTCTCCAAACTTTCTAAACAAAGGGCTAGTTTACTGTCCTTCAAACTTTAGAGGGGCTGGACTAGGGCCAGTGGGAGTAGAAAATGTCCTGGCATCCAGTGGGAGTAAACAATCCCTATCTTTGGTGTCAGTGGGAGGAATAGAGAGCCATTGTTGGTGTTAGTTGGAGAAATGGTGCCCCATCGCTGGTGTCAATGGATGAATTTCTGCCCCATTGTTGGGGTCAGTGAGAGGAATTCTGCCCGATCGTTGGTGTAAGTGGGAGGAATAGTGCCCGTTGTCAGTTTGAGGAATAATGCCCTTTCGTTGGTGTCAGTCAGAGAAATGATGCCCCATCATTTGTGCCAGTGGAAGAAATGGTGCTTTATTATTGCTGTCAATAAAAGTAATTCTGCCCCATTGTTGTTCTCAATGGAAGGAATCCTGCCCCATAGTTGGTGTCAGTGGAAGGAAGTCTGTCCCATTGTTGGTGCCAATGGAAGAAATACTGCCCCATAGTTGGTGTCAGTGGAAGGAAGTCTGCCCAATTGTTGGTGTCAATGGAAGGAATCCTGCCCCATAGTTGGTGTCAGTGGAAGGAAGTCTGCCCCATTGTTGGTGTCAATGGAAGGAATCCTGCCCCATAGTTGGTGTCAGTGGAAGGAAGTCTGCCCCATTGTTGGTGTCAATGGAAGGAATCCTGCCCCATAGTTGGTGTCAGTGGAAGGAAGTCTGCCCCATTGTTGGTGTCAATGGGAGGAATCCTGCCCCATAGTTGGTGTCAGTGGAAGGAAGTCTGCCCCATTGTTGGTGTCAATGGAAGGAATACTGCCCCATAGTTGGTGTCAGTGGAAAGAAGTCTGCTCCATCATTGGTGTCCGTGGGAGGAATAGTGCCCTATTGTTGGTGTCGGTTAGAAGAATAGTGCCCTTTCGTTGGTGTCGGTGGGAGAAATGGTGCCCCATCATTGGTGTCAGTAGGATAAATGGTGTGCCATCGTTGGTGTCAATGGATGGAATTCTTCCCTATTGTTGGTGTCAATGGAAGGAATTCTGCCCTATTTTTAGTATCAGTGGAAGGAATTCTGCCCCATTGTTGGTATCAGTGGGAGGAATAGTGCCCCATTGTTGGTGTTATTTGGAGGAAAAGTACCCTTAAGGGCCGGATGAAGGCAAGCAAAGGGCCACATCTGGCCCCAGGCCGCAGTTTGGAGATCAATGCTAGATATTACTGCATTTTGTTATTTTAAAAAAGTTAGTAGGCAATACAGGAAATAAAGTGGTGAAAAACACTTGTGGGTTTAATCAACCATTTTTGCATAATCATTATTCACGGTTTATCTAACTGGGGGCGCAGTAGATGTCTTCATAAAGGAAAAAGTGACAAGTTCTCTTGCTAGCAGCCCACACACTGCTGATAATCATCGAAATTTTACCACCCCTCCCTCCCACCCACCTCTTACCCATTTAAGTGATTGTAACCCTGTTTTTATTTTTTAACAAATCAGAGTTACAATCACTTTAATGGGTAAGGCCCCTTTCACACGGGCACCTCCATGGAACAGATCCGTCTGATCCCTGTTGACCAGGTGGATGACAACTTTATCTCCGCTCACTGTGCAGAGTGGAGATGGACACAGTCCCACTCTCCCCTATGGGGAAATCGGGTGAAAATTGACTGCCTGTCCGTTTGCGTTCAATCATATCTGATGCGCTAGATGGATGGAAAATAGGACCACCATCCGTCTGGATTTAGCAGACAGGATCCGATCGGAATGCGGCGGAAGTCACCGCTCCCACTGGATGCCATAAGGGAGACTGGAGGGTTCGATCAGGTCCGGCTGAAAAACTGACGGGCGGACCTGATTGGACAACCCGTGTGAAAGGGGCCTAAGAGGTCCGAATGCAGTCCAGCGATGGCAGCATGGAAATTCTTAGAACCAATGGCTGCTAGCACTGATCAGTTTGTTCTGGCAGGAGGACATTTCTCCTGTCAAACCACAAAGGTACACCAGGAGAGATCATCACACTAACATCACTTGTATTCGTACATTGATCTCTCTGCTTTTTTTTTTATTCACCCTGCTGGGTTGAACGAAAAAAACTTCTAGTGTGTGCCCAGCTTTAGTTCAACTGTAAAGCGTATGTCATGCCGTGGATTTTCCTTCACCTCTTGTTGTGATGTTAGATCAGAATTTTTGGATTTCCCATCACATTCTTTTTTCATGACAAAAAAAATAGTAACATAAAAGAGTGACAGGATTAAAAGACCCAATAGTCCACTGAGGTTTTCAGTTTTGTGACTAGAGGAACCGTGGTCCAGATCCGGACCCAGTAACAGTCCTGTCCAGTCCACAGCCTCACCAAATAGATGCTTGAATGCTGCCGCTACCCTCCTCAAGGAAGGGCACAAGATGGGAGGCACGGCAGTTCTGCATAGAGGGTGAAACTTTATCAAGTTATGCAGCGGGTGATTGGTTGCGATCTAATGAACCATATACTCACATGCACAGAAGTCTGTGATGTGAAGGATCTAAGTCATAGCACAAACATGACACTCAGACCCATGCTGGAAGAAACTGACCGGACCCCGTGACCTTTAATTCAGTGCCCCTGGTATAGCCTGAAGAAGGAGCGCATGCTCAGAGAACGCGTCGCCGGCGCCATGACGTAACCACGCTCCCGGAAGTGACGACGGATCGGCATCAGAGTGTCCCCGCGACCAGGAAGTGCGGACGGCCACTGCTCACAGCCTGTATATCGATACCACCATACCACCACCGCTCTAGCCATCCTGACCCTGTACCGGAGTGTTTGTTATGAGCCTTGCATATTGTTATCTTTGTGAGTACCCTTTTCTTTGATTCTAATCAATAAATCTCAAGATTCTGCACTTAGAGTTGTGCCTGTGTTCTCCTTATAGATTGCTGTTTGTCCTAACCATGTTTAGCTTACAGTTCACTCACTACTGTCTCTGGAAGTCTGTTCCAAACATCAACTACTCTTTTGGTAAAAATAAATTAAGGTTAGTCTTGAATTTTCCTCCTGCTAGCTTGAGGTCTTGTCCTTGATCTTAGCTTCATTCTGAAAATACTGTCCTGAACCTTATTTACACTTTTATTGTATATAATGGTTTCAGTCATGTTCCTTCCTTTCCCTCCTTTCATCCAGATTGTACATATTTTAAGTCCCACTCCCTGCAGCAGTCCCTACTTATATTCTTTTTTCCCTCAGACCGTTCACCGTTTTTGTTGCTCGTGTAGCAGGTTTTCCAGGCATTGAGCCTGATGTGGGTCTGCCATTGTTACCGATTACCTTCCCAGCCCATGTGAGCTGCGACCCTGGGTGTGAGAACTGAGACATTGACAACTCCGGCATCTTTGTTTTGTGGTTTTATTGTAGAAAAGAGGGTGGGAGAAGGGAATGAGTGGGATACTCCTTAGGCTCAACTAAATACACTTGGGACTTTATCCAGGAAAAATGTCTGTTAACGCTACCTTGACGCCAGCCTCACTGACTCTCAGAACACACTGTAACTTGATAGAAGTGCTGAATCCTCGACTTTAAGTCCAGAAGATCCAGGACTGTGGATTGGCCAGGAGGAGGATCGGTGTGGCAATAGCGAATTTTCATTCGCTATTGTCACACAATGGGTGGGCTCGAGGCGCACTGCTCTGCGCCCCGGCTCCACCCTTTGCATCACCCTATTAGAGCCTCTGGCTCTAATCAGGTGATTTAAAAAAAAAACACATTAAGCTCCATGCGCCGGCGCCCCTGCATGCAGATTAGGGGGCCGAACGCATGGATGGGGAGGGGCGGCGGCCGTGCGCCCTCAATAGACCGGCCGCCACTGTTTATGTGGGAGAATCAGGGCATCCTTCCTCCTTCTGGTGATCCCGCTAGGTATAACTAAAAATTCACTGTGTATAGTGGAATCATGACCTCCTTCTTCCTGCTGGTAACCCCCTTAGTGATAACGAAAGATTTATATATGGAAATCAAGACCATCTTCCTCCTGCTGGTGATCCTTCTGGTGATAACCAAAGGTTTATTTAGGAGAATTAGGACCTCCTTCCTCCTGCTGGTGATCTCTCTAGTGATAACTAAAGGTCTATAAAAGGGAATCAGGATCTCCTTCCTGCGGGTGATGACTCTTGTGATAACTGAAGATCTAAATAGAGGAATTAGGACCTCCTTCCATTCACTGCTGTATTTAGGCCTAGGCCTAGGCGGAAAAAAAAATGCCTTCCCCCTGCATGAAAAACCCCCCGATCTGCTGCTAAAACCTGAAAGAAAAAAAAAAATGCTTGTGCCACCGCCACCGCTCGGGAAAGCCTGTACATGTTCGGCTATTCCCGGGCAGGCAGCATTTTTAAATGTAAGGAGCCTTAAGGTAAGTAAGACTCCTCTGCAGCAGATGCAGGTGCTGCAGGCATGGTACAGGCAGCACTGCATCTCCTGTACTATGCTGCCCACAGCCCTGCATCTCCTGTACTATGCTGCCCAGTGCCCACAGCCCTGCATCTCCTTTACCATGCTGCCCAGTGCCCACAGCCCTGCATCTCCTGTACCATGCCCAGAGCACTGTATCTCCTTACCATGCTGCCGACAGCCCTGCATCTCCTGTACCATGCTGCCCACAGCCCTGCATCTCCTGTACCATGCCTGTACCATGCCCGCAGCACCGCATCTCCTGTACCATGTCTGCAGCCCCTGCACTATGCCCACAACCCCTGCATCTAATGTACCATGTCCGCAGCCCCTGCACCATGCCTGCATCTCCTGTACCATGTCTGCAGCCCCTGCACTATGCCCGCAACCCCTGCATCTCCTGTACAATGTCCGCAGCCCCTGCACTATGCCTGCATCTCCTGTACCATGCCCACAGCCCCTGCACCATGCCCGCAACCCCGGCATCTCCTATACCATGTCTGCAGCCCCTGCACTATGCCTACAACCCCTGTATCTCCTGCACCATGCCCGCAGCCCCTGCACCATGCCCGCAGCCCTGGAAGATTTCCCCCCTTAATGACCAGGCCATTTTTTGCGATTCAGGACTGCATTACTTTAAAGGACAATTGCACGGTCGTGCAAGACTGTACCCTAAAAAAATGAATTTCCTTTCTTTCCCATAAATAGAAATTTCTTTTGGTGGTATTTGATCACCTGTGCAATTTTTATTTATTGCATTATTAACAAAAAAAGAGCAACAATTCGAAAAAAAAAAAAAATATATATTGTTTTTCACATTCTGCTATATAACATTCCCCCATAAAAATTTACAAATCAAATTTTGTCATCCTAATTTTTATTCTGCTACATATTTTTGGTAAAAAAAATCCCAATAAGTGTATATTGATTGGTTTGCGCAAAAGTTATTTTGCCTACAAACTAGGGGAAAGTTTTATGTCATTTTTATTTTTTAATTTTTTTTTACTAGTAATAGCGTTAATCTGTGATTTTTAGCGGGACTGCGACATTGCAGCAGACAGATCGGACCCCTAACTGACATTTTTGACACTTTTGAGGGACCAGTGACATTACTACAGTAATCAGTGCTACAAATATGCCCTGTTACTGTAATAATGACACTGGGAGGGAAGGGGTTAACCCGCGGGGTGATCAAAGGGTTAAGTGTGAGCCTAGGGGGTGTTTTATAACTGTATGGGGGGAGGGGCTTGTGAAATTACCATAGAGACCTGTGTTCCTATATAGAAGGATCACAGGCGCTCTGTGATAATTTCAGATAGAACAACGGTCAGCTGTGTTTACAACAGCAGACCGTTGTTTTCTCTCAGCGGTGAGCGATCGTGGGTGATTGGCAGAAATTGCGACTGCTGGCCCCCGTGGATTAGCATCCCCGCTGCCTAGTGGGGGCCCCCAGGAGCGCTCCCACGAGCCAACTTACCCATACAAAACAATGAAATATACAAGTAGGCACCGTGGGATATACTCACTTCTTCCACTACTAATTATTGGCACTGTATATCACCCTATATGTTGGCCTTTGAGTCATATCTATAGGTAGCGCCTGTACCAGCCTTCACATCTCACCCTTGCATCCCAGGGGTCGGTTGGTGGCAGCTTACACCTAATTTTATGGTATTTATATCCTTTATATATTTATTCTAACTTCATAGCGCTGGTCACCTTTTATTTGTTATAAGTAGGCACTTTGTACCCACTTTTAATGTACAGAGAGGAAGAGGTGGAGCCTAAAAAGGAAGGGGTGTGGTTTACAGATGACAGGGCAGGTCTGAAACAGGAAGGGGTGTGGCCTTGACAGGAAGGGGTGGGTCATAGGTAAATTAGAGGGTGCACGAGTTTAGTCCGGCCTAGAGCAGCACAGAAGCTAAATACACCACTGCTTCCAACCACTGTTGATCCCTCTAGTTATAACTAAAGGACTAAGGGGATTAGGACCTCCTTCCTCCTACTGGCAATCCCTCTAGTGATAACTAAACATTTCTATAGGGGTAATCAGGACCTCCTTCACCCTGCTGGTGGCACCCAGATGGTGACTCTCAACAATGATCACGCAGACAGCAATAGGTTCTAAGTTAACCCTTCCCTACTCTAGTTCTAAATCTAAAAAAAAAAATGTAGCCTTTACAAACCCAACCCTTTAAATTGTACTTTAAACTCCATTGCAAGCTACAAATCCAAGGCCAAATATTGTAGGCGCTGATCAACTCATTTCAGTAGTATTGTTTTCTGCAGAAGCTGATTTTTACAGTTTAATGGATATCCCTGACAACTACCTTCGAGGACAACAAGGATTTCCTGCAAGCCTGGGGATCTGAGATGAGAAACCGAGAAACAAGATGAATATTTGAAGAACCTAATTATAGGAAAGGCAAGGCTTTGAAGACCGGCTTAGTTTAGAGGAGGGTTAATTATTACCCATGGCTTCCTGCCAGATGTTTTATGCAAGCTCTTCCATATTTATTATTGCATCATATTAAATCAAAAACAGCAGGATGCCTCTAGATAAAGGGTAAGAATGAAAAGGACACTTCTAAACCTAAGACTCAGATTGGTCAGTGAGTTTGGTGCATCCAATCGATGCAAGAGCGAGGAGATCCTTGCAAGCGCTGTAATGACTATGATTTTCCAACTTTGCCCATTGAAATGGAAATACAGTTTCATTTGTGGCTCACATCTAGTACTTACAAGGCAGGCATCAGCCATTCCGAAAAGCAGAGCAACAAGCAAACAGCACAGGGAAAAAAAATGCATGTGCGCGGTTTTCCCCCCCGGGGCCGATTTCACTCCCCGTGAAGCCGAAGATGTAAAAGTTGACTATGTAAATTATTTATTTATTTATCAACTCAACTTTTTCATTAACTGCCGTCCTTGGGCTATTTCCTAAATTCCATAATTATCTGGAATTGAAAGCTTCACGGAGGCATATGGAGATAAAACTGACTCAGGAGGGCTCCGCGATTAGTCCTAACGCTGATTTTTTTCTGCAGAGGAACTCGTCCTAAAGGAGAAAAAGGCTTTAAATAATAGAGGGCAGAGGGAAAAATGTAAATAGGTTATTAGAATGTACTGAGTGGCATCAAGGGTGGCTATTAAATAAGTATCTATTTTTCCTCTTTCTGTTGGCTACAGTTAAATCATTTTCGTCTTTGTACTTTTTATGTATTTTTTTTTTTTTTTTTTAAACAGGGGTCTAGGGGAAGGGGAAGGGGGGGGGGGGGTTAAGTATTTAGTAACTTTACAAGTTTGAATGAATAGATTCCTAGCACATCACAATGCACAACAGCAGTATATACAGTCTAAATACTATACTCACTTAAAAAATCTGTCCTGAAGCTTGAGGTTTTCTTCAAAATAAACCTTTCAATAACCTTACAAGTGTAGCACACTTGCTAGTGGTAGCTAACCTGGCTGATTTATAGTCTTGTGGTCATTGGATTCCCCTCCTAATCCTGGTTTGGTTGTAATTCTCCTTTCTGTCAGTAGGTGGCACTGTTACCTTTGGCATTAGTGTGAGGAATTACAATGAGTCAGGTTATGAATAAGTATGTTTCTCTGGTAGTGGAGCATGCTGGGAGAGGCTATTTATTTGGAGGAAATCAGCTGATCTGTCTCTTACCACCCTGACCCCTGTCTTCTGTGTGAGGAACAACTGCTGCTGGGTAGGCCTGAAGTTTGGGCTTAACCATGTACTCAGAGCCTGCACACTGCTTGGAAGAGTGAAAGAAAGGAGGAAGACCTGAGATGGAGTACCAGAGGAGACTCTGCCATGGACCGAGGAACCATGGAGAGCCTGGGAAAGCATCCAGAGAGAATCATCCTCAGAGTTTCTGCACCTTCCGTGAGTTACCTGCTGTTTCCTCCCAGGTCAGTCCAAGCTTAAAGGTTATTTTTCTGTACTGCTGTCTGCCTATTCTTCATTTTGTCTAAGGAGTCTGCCAATCTGCCATTTTTCACTAAGGGTGTCCTGTGCCCTACCCCTCTCTCCCATTTTTGATCCTGTTGTGAGAAATAAACTTCTCTCTATTTAAAGCGGAGTTCCAGCCTCAAATACCTTTTTTAACTAAAAATACCCCTATAATACTAATCCATCGCCCTTTCCAGAACCGCTATTCTCATACTTACAAGGTGTACGGTATTGGATCTTAATCAAAATCTTACTTTTAAAAACGCTGTCTGGGCGTGGCCATCTTGGATGTGGGCATCTGAAGCCACAGTGTCCTTCTTCCTGATTCCAGGGAGTGTTCTGGGAGTTCTTCCTGATTCCAGCCTCCTGGGAGTGATGACAATCAGCTCCCAGGATGCAATGCTAAGGGGGAAGTGATGTCGGTGGCCGTGGTCACAGAGGGGGGAGAAGGAGGAAGTACAATCAAAAATGCCCTGAAAATAAGTTAAGGGACCCCTAAAAAAAAGTAGAATGCCCAATTGTTGATCAGCATAGCGAGCACTCCAGGAATCACTAAAGTTGCAAAATAGGCCGGAACTCCGCTTTAAGCATAAAAGTGACTGGCTCCCATCTTTCTATCTTGTTCACCACCCACCATGCCTAGTAATCTGCACCCTGAGGAGGGATGTCAACCCTCCCTGTCTCTGGGGGTCACCACCAGGCCTCTGGAGGTTGGGGGGGGGGGGGTGGGCACTACACAAGTCTGTTTTATTAAATTTGTGACATATTACAACATACATCAAAAATAATTTTTTTTAAAAAGTTGCACCTTTTATCATTAAAAAGTCATCCAATCCAGTGACTTCAATCCAGTGGCTTTGCCTAGGCTATGATGATGTCATCAGTCTGCTGCAGGCAGGAGAAAACATTTCCTCAGTCTCCTCTCCCCCAAGTGATCAGACTGAAACATTGTAACAAGTCACAATGGGGTTGATTTACTGCATTTTTGCTGGCACATGATTGGTTGATAGAAATCAGTGGAGCTTCCCCTCATTTCAGATCTTCCCCTCAGATCTACAGTGACTGCATTTCCAAGTGCACTTATAGTGCACAGTGGATTTACCTTTAGTAAATCAATCCCCTAATGCACAGTATATTTGCCTTTAGTAATTAAACCTCTATGAGTACAGTGAGAGATAATAAGTATCTGAAAGTGTTACATTGACATACTTACACATTTTAGGGCAGTGCCATCTTAAGAGCATTACAGGGCCCCGGGCAATGCAGTGCACTGGGGCCCTGCCTACACAATTACCCACGAGAATAAAAATGCAAATTATCGTTAAGGCGATATTTATTGGTACAGCAGTGCAAGGCTAATGACAGCTTCCAAGTTGGGGGGCTGGGTCCGGTGAATACACACACCGATGGGAGTCAGACTCGACTGTCCTGTGTGTGCCTGTTCCCATGGAGGTGGACCGGCATTACTGCAGTTGTGGGCTCCTCCTCCACGGCTCAAGTGGCCTGACAGCAGCGCAGGGCCGACAGGCACTTGCCACCAGCTAAGTTCGGCGAGGGGATGCACACAGGAATCGGGACTAATGCTTGGCTGGCTGGAGCTGGGGCTGGGGCTGGGCAGCGTGCCCATTCGGTAAGATGGCTCTGTTTTAGGGTCCTCTGGGCACCATGAGGAAGTCTCAAAGTTTGTGGAGGATTAAGAATGAGGGTTTAGGTTAAGGTTTATGTGTTGAAGCGGGTAACTGTTTGGGACTCATTTTAGTGGTTGTATTTAGTGTCAAGTGTTCAGAGGGATGCTTTAGTATAAGGGCACATACTGCATGTCAAAGACAAGGCCCAAGGGCTGAATGTGGCCTGCCAGGTCCTGTCTTGTGGCCCTCCCACCCAGTTTTGCAGCCAGAATGTGGCAGAAGTCCATTCTGCCACCCCTGGCTCTCACCCTCTGCTCCTACTCCCCACTGTCACTTGTAAACAGAGAAGCCCATTGTGCTTACAAGTGGCAGGTATGCTTTTAGAGGCTACTGGATGTAACAGAACCCTCATGGTGGGGCACGGCAGGGACAACTCTCCAGAATGTGGAAACCAGAACAATCTCAATGTAGTGTGAGGCTGCCTACACAAGAAGGTGTAACAGAGCCAAATACACGGGTAGTGAGAGAGCTGCCTACACAAGAAGGTGTAACAGAGCCAAACACATTGGTAGTGAGAGAGCTGCCTACACAGGGCAGTACTAGAGCTGCCTGCCTACATAGAGAGTTACTAGAGCTTGGTTAGGTAGGTGGTGGTGGGGGGTGGGGGTTTGGTGTTGCATACTGTGCATAGCGCACCCATAAACCCTGCACACAGCACACCCCTGCACTCTGTACATCATGCACCCCTAAACCCTGCACTCTGTATGTAGCACACCCCTGAACTCTGAAATCTGTGCATAGAGCACCCCTTAACCCTGCAGTCTGTATGTGTCACACTCCTGAACTATGTACTCTGTATGTAGTGTAATCCTGAACTCTGCACTCTGTACGCAACACACTCGTGAACTCTGCACTCTGTACGTAACACACCCCTGAACTCTTCACTCTGTACGTAGCACACTCCTGAACTCTGCACTGTGTACGTAACACACCCCTGAACTCTGCACTCTGTATGTAACACACTCCTGAACTCTGCAGTCTGTATGTAGCACACTCCTGAACTCTGCACTCTGAACGTAGCACACTCCTGAACTCTGCACTCTGTACGTAGCACACAGCTGAACTCTTTTTTAAAATCATAAACTCATGAATTTCACATTTCTTGAGTTATTATTATTTTTGTTATGAAATCGTCTTTCCACATATATACGCAAAATCCATGAAATGTGTAGAGATTACAGCCCTTATGGATACACATGTCTTAGACATCATATGTGGTATTTTGTATATACATATTTGATCTGTTGACATTGAAGATGCCACCATAATTTAATTTTACGTGCTTTTTATGTATCTTGTAAAAAATGTTGGATTTTTACAACATCCTGCTGTACCATTGTATCCAGCACCATTCATAAAAGTCCCATGGGCACATTTATTTTTGTTTTTTCTCATATATTGGGGACTGGGTGCTGCTTTGGTTTGAGTTCAGGTGGCCTGTTTTCTTTTTTCACTCCTGAACTCTGCACTCTGTATGTAACACACGCCTGAACTCTGCACTCTGTACGTAGCACACTCCTGAACTCTGCACTCTGTACATAGCACACGCCTGAACTCTGCACTCTGTATGTAGCACACTCCTGAACTCTGCACTCTGTACATAGTACACTCCTGAACTCTGCACTCTGTACGTAGCACACTCCTGAACTCTGCACTCTGTACGTAGCACACTCCTGAACTCTGCACTCTGTACGTAGCACACTCCTGAACTCTGCACTCTGCACATACTGTAATCCTGAACTCTGCACTCTGTATGTAGCACACTCCTGAGTGCTGCACTCTGTACGTAGCACACTCCTGAACTCTGCACTCTGCACATACTGTAATCCTGAATTCTGCACTCTGCACGTAACACACTCCTGAACTTTGCACTCTGTACATAGCACACTCCTGAACTTTTTTTTTTTTTCAATCAAAAATGCATGAATTTCAAATTTCTTGAGTTATTAATAATTTTGTTATGACAGCGTCTTTCCACAGATATACGCAAAATCCAGGAAACGCGTAGAGATTATAGCCCTTATGAAATCACATGTCATAGACACCGTATGTGGTATTTTGTAAATACGTGTTTGATCTGTTGACATTGAAGATGCTACTATAATTGAATTTTACATTATTTTTATGTATCTTGTAAAAAAATGTTGTATTTAAAAAAAAAAAAAAAAACAAGTAAATGAGATATACTTTCCTATCTATTTACTAATGCTAGCAGCATGAAGCATTGTTTAAAAATAATCAATGTTGATTGAGAGAGTGAAGTTCTACTTTACCTTCTGGCTGCACTGCACACACTGAATGTCCCACAGGATTCCTAATGCTGCTGGCGACTTGTACTTCCTCAAGAGTTTGAAAGTTACACACTGTCACTTCCCATCAACATTGGGGGCCATCCACTCACTTAGCCTCAGGATTATCAGTTGCCTCCTGCCGATATCCACCCAGCTCTTCCTAGTGAGGAAGATGTAAACTCACACCACCAAAGTTGAACTCCTTTCCACTAACTTCCACCTGGCTTTCTCCACTCAACCTGAATGGATCTGCGAATAGGCCCCTCAGCTAAGCCTAGCTAGGACCTCAATGTCTTCTTAAAGCAAAAAAAAAATAAAAAAATTCAATGAAAATACCCCCGGGACAGTCAGGGCTAGTACATTCAACAATGGATAGCCTCTGATCTGTCCCGGTTCGCACTTACCTGCAAGAAGAAATACTCACTTTTAAAATTTCTTCTCCAGCGTTGCCATCTCTGATGTTGGCAGCTGAAGCCAGCGCGTCCTCTTCTGCGTCCTCTTCCGTGTCCTCTTCTCCCAGAATGCGCCTGCACCGGCCCCTCTCGTCACTTCCGGTGCAGGTGCGTCATCCCTCCACAGCTTCTGGGCATGCCCAGAAGCTGTTTAGCAGGGAATGAGGCACCGCACCGGAAGTGACGAGCGGGGCCGATGCAGGTGCATTGATTCCTGGGAACGATGACGTTCAGCTCCCAGGAATCAATGCAAAGAGGAAGTGACAGCCCTGGTCGCGGCTGTAGAGGGAGGAAGTGGAAGAAAGGTGAGTATATTTTTCTGCAATAACAAGGTAAGTAAAAAAAAAATCGTAATTATCCATTTCTTTTTCAGGTGACTAGTAGCAAGCAGATGGCCCAAAATCAACTATGTCGATTTTGTGGCCGGAACTCAGCTTTAAAGCTTTCTTAAGGTTCCTGCACCAGGGGGCAGATCCCTTGCAGGACTACCCAGGCCTCTGACTATTAATGGGTTCTCCCTCCACCTTCTGGGCAAACATACCCAGGTATTGGCTTGGGTCCCATAAATATCCTGGCTGCCTATTCAGCTCTTCCTCTCACTATACTTCTAGAACCCCTTATAAGACAGGCAAAATCAGCAGAGCAGAAGCCCGTGAAACAGATAGCAGCCCTAAATAATCAATCACTGCTCCACTGAGTACAGGGGAGCCAAACTAAATGTACCTAGCAGCCTGTCCCTAGACTAGGAGGGTGCTACATACAGTATATGTTAGATAAGGACCTTAGATTGTAAGTTCTTTGAGGGAAGGGACTGATGTAAACACACAATATGTAAAACGCTATGTAAATTGCCGACACTGTATAAATAACTATAATAAAATAATATATTCACATACCCTAATTAATGATATTAAAGGTATATAGAATTAAAGTCTATGCAGCCCTTTTCTCATGTGCTTCCCATTGGTCGGTTAAATACGCGTTTTGTTATATATGTTTGATAAGTGAAAAAAATATAATCCTCCCAGAAATCATATAAGCTCATAATTTAAAGTGCTGACTGTTATCATTTAGCTTTGTTCCCAGCTCTCTCTATGGACCGCAGAAGACCCCCACTATGTGATGGAGATGAAAAGAAGGGGAGGTGTGCTGTAGTCCTAACAAACTCCCTCTCCTATTGGAACAGTACGTTCTAACCCAAGGACAGGAAATGTGTTATGGACAGAATCACCAGGTAAAAAAATAAAAAGGAAAAAGCCTAACAAAAAGAAAACAAATGCAAACACCACATTTAAGGACTGGAAAACTGTAATATATGTGTTTTTGTTCTTTGGTTTAGGACTGTTTTAATCTCTTGCCGACAGCCCACCGTAGCATTACTGCGGCAGGGCGGCTCGGCTGCGCAAAATCACGTAGTACTATGTGATTTTGTACACCGGAGCCCCGCTTCCGCTGTGTTTAGACACAGCGGGAGGCGGGCCGCAGGAGGAGCAGCGGTGATTGCCACCTTCCTCCAGCGATCATCAGATAAACTGACAGAAGACCCGCCTGCTTATGTAAACAAAGCAGGCGAGTCTTCTGTCAGACAGACAGGGAGAGATCAGGAGTTTCAGCTATGCTGCAACCCCCGATCTCTCTGTGCCTGTCACAGAACCCTTCCCATATACAGTGAGCAAGCACATTTAGGTACACATTAACCCCTTTGATCCCCCCCAGTATTAACCCCTTCCCTGCCAGTGTCATTTATACAGTAACAGTGCATATTATTTAGCACCGATTACTGTATTAATGTCACTGGTCCACAAAAAGTGTCAAAAATGTCAGTTAGGGGTCCAATCTGTCTGCCGAAATGTCGCAGTCCCACCAAAAAAAATGCTGATCGCCGCCATTACTAATAAAAATCTATCCCGTAGTTTGTAAACGCTATAACTTTTGCGCAAACCAATTAAAATACGCTTTTTGTGATTTTTTTTTTTTTTTACCAAAAATATGTAGTAGAATACAAATTGGCCTAAACTGATAAAAAAAATTTTATAGCAGAAAGTAAAAAATATGGCGTTTTTTTCAAAATTGTTGCTCTTTTTTTGTTTATAGCGCAAAATCTAAAAACCGCAGAGGTGATCAAATACCACCAAAAGAAAGATCTATTTGTGGGAAAAAAAAGGACAGCAATTGTATTTGGGTACAGCATCACACGACCACGCAATTTTTCACTAAAGTAACGCAGTGCCGAATCACAAAAAATGGCCTGGTCATTAAGGGGGTAAAACCTTCCAGAGCTGAAGTGGTTAAAGTAGTAGTAGTAGTAAGCCGTGGCAGTTAAAAAAAAAAATAATAATCCCCTGTAAGGCAATTGCATAATGTGCTAGTATGCATCGCACACAAGCACAATATAAAATACTTTTCTTAGAACAAAGCCCTCCAGCGGGACACGCTGTCACCACTGACAGGGCCTCCATTTTCCCCCGGTCGTCCTTCTGTGTTTGCAAGCTCTGGCTTTACGAAAGGCTGGAGCCATGATGACGTTAGTCCCGCACATGCGCACAGAGATCTGAAGGTCCGGCGTGATATGCCAGACCTTCAGAGCGCAAGTGCCGGTGATGTCACTGGCTGCATCCAGTTGAACTATCTCCTAAACGATGAACATTTAGGAGATATTCATTTTACCTACAGGTAAGCTTTATTAACCACTTTACGACCAGCGATGTAGACCTACGTCGGCTGGCTTTGCGTGGTTATACCGGGATGATGCCTCTAGCTAGAGGCATCATCCCGGTACGATTTTTTAGAGCCGGCGGTTGACTTTTCGACGGTAACGACCGATGTGGCTCGGGAGCTGCTCGATCGTTACCCCGGCGAGCGGGAGTGGATGTCCCTCCACCTCCCCCCGCCTTCCGCGGCTCTGCCCGGGTCTCCCGTCCCACCGGGAGACCCGAGCACCCAGCCGGCGCATCCGCTGGCTGGATGGAGTCCCGATCAAAGCCGGAAGCGGCTTCAATCGGGTCTCCGATGACGTAACCTGGAGGCGGCGTCCATGACGTCACGTCCGGGTTACTCGGCTGCCAAAGGTGGCAGTTTCAAAAAGTGAATGTATTCAAAAATGCCATTTTCGGCGTTTTGAATACATGGAAGTGCAGTGGAGGGGTTTAGACCCTCGATCCCTCCATAAAGAGTACCTGTCACTGCATATTGGTGTCACAATGGATGTTTTCATTGCTTGTGACAGCAATAAAAGTGATCAGATTTTTATTTTTTTTTAAAAACCTGTGTTAAAATTTAAAAAAATAAATAAATGAATAGGAAAAAAAAAATTTTGCTTCCTCCGTCGCCGTTAGCTCGCGCACGAAAGAAAACGTATATGGAAGTCGCGCCGCAAATTAAATCGCTGTTCAAACCACACATGTGAGGTATCACCGCGATCGCCAGAGCATGAGCAATAATTTAAAAAAAGAGCTACACTCTAACTCTAAACTGGTAACCGTTAAAAAATTTTAAAGTGTCGTCTATGGAGATTTTTATTGACCGTAGTTTGTCGCCATTCCGCGGGTGTGTGCAATTTTAAACCGTAACATGTTGGGTATCTATTTACCTGGCGTGACATCATCTTTCACAATATACAAAAAAAAAAATGGGCTAACTTTACTGTTTATTTTTTTAAATGCAATGAAATGTGATTTTTCATAATGTTTCCAAAAATGGCGTTTGAAAGACTGCTGCGCAAATACCGCGTGACAAAAAATATTGCAATGACTGCCATTTTATTCTCCAGAGTCTTTGCTAAAAAAATATATATATTGTTTGGGGGTTTTAAGTAGTTTTCTAGCAAAAAATACTGATTTTAACTTGTAAACAAAAAAGTGTCAAAAATAGGCCTGGTCTTAAAGTGCTTAAAGGCTTACTTGTAAGTAAAAGTCACAAAGCGGACATTACTACCACTTTAAGGAAAAACTGACATTTCTTTTGTAATTTGGGTGGCTAGTACTGGAAAGTCAAAGTGTGCCAAAAAGAACACGAGGAAGGAATATTTTTCTGGTCACACTGTACCTTTAGATATTAAAATACTTTCATGCAAAAGCGAAAGTTTACCTATAACAAATAAAAGATAATAATAAAAATAAAATGAAATATTCATAAAAAATAACATTCTTTAGCAAGGAACTTACATTCAACATTAATAATTATGCTACCAAAATTAGTATGTGAAGTAATGGCCTCCAGAATTGCTCCTGTTTCTTCTTGCTGGAGGCTGCCATTTTGCTGAAGCCCAGAGCCCTTGAACAGCAGTAAATGATACAGTGTATCGATTTGACGGTTTAAAAAAAAACAGTCACATTCCTGGACTGTCACACTGTGTCCTCAACCAAACTGTCAAACCATCAAATGGCTGGTGTCATAACTGATCTACAGGAACTGATCTACAGAAATCTACAGGAAGGGCGGAGCACCCTGGCAGTTGCAGATTAAACAGAAGCAGCTTTCTTGGCAGTAAAAAATAGGAGGAAATAATTCTGCTTTAAGGCTATCAGCAGTTCGACCTCTAAAAATTAATCAGTGCCTAAAAATGCCTAAAATTAGGAACAACTGAGCACGTTCAGGTCAGGGTGAAACTGTGTATTACTGGATTTGACACAGTATAGACACTTATTTACAGGGCTAGTACATTCCACAATGGATAGCCTCTGAACAATCCCGGGTCGCACTTACCTTTTAGAAGTAATACTTACCTTGAAAATTTCTTCTCCAGCGCTGTCATCTCAGGTGTGGGCAGCTTGAAGCCAGCGCGATCCTCTTCTGCGTCCTCTTTGGTCCCACGATGCACTGCGTTGGCCCCGCCGTCACTTCCGGGTCTGCAGCGTCATCCCTGTGCACAGCTTTTTGGGCATGCCCAGAAGCAGTTTAGCAAGGTATGACGCGCCTGCACCGGAACTGACGTCGGGGCCGGTGCAGGCGCATTGATTCCTGGGAGCGATGACGTTCAGCTCCCAGGAATCATTGCAAAGCGGAAGTGACGGCGCGGGCCGCGACCGCAGAGGGAGGAAGTGGAAGAAAGGTGAGTATATTTTTCTGCAATTTCAAGTTAAGTAAAAAAAAAATAAAAAATCGTAATTACCCATGTCTTTTTAAGGTGACCTAGAAGAAAGCGGATGGCCCAAAATCGACTATGTCGATTTTGAGGCCGGAACTCCGGTTTAAATATATTCCTCAATACCACAAAGGATATAAATGTACATTTTGTGCACTGAATGCTTTTTAAAAAATCTAATTATTACCCTGTAAAATATCATCATCACTCTGCTGTACACAGCTTGTGCAAATAGCATAGCTGTAGGAGGGGTCCAGCAGGCTCCACCCACTACCAACTGCTGTAGAAATCTACAGGAAGGGCGGAGACAAGGCCAGTCACTCTGCTCAAGGTAAGAGGGGAGCAGTGACCAGTCTTTAATAAAGTCTCACACTGAATAACTGCACAAATGTGGAAGAAATTCACAAAGCATCCTAAGATTCAAGGAAGAATAGACATAATAACTCTTGTACTTAGACAATATATCCTTTTTCAGGAGTTCAGCTTCAATATCAGAACAAAGGCAAGTTGTTCAGGCGTGTGATAAGGGGGGTATAGGTCAGCTCCAATCCTAGAATTTCTCTTTGAATTACGCATGACCTTGGCAAACCCCGATCATTTCTGTATCACTCCCAAAATGTTCAAGTTACCGTATTTTCTTCTTCTTCGTTTGGCAGTGGCTACGCCATTACTTATCTCAGTTAACTAGCCCTGAGTGCTGTTAATAATTAATAATTCTTTAAAAATTACCGCAGAGTCTTCAGATAAAGTGCTGCGTAGAAGAAAATGGTTCAGAAACAATTAAACAAAATGTTCCCTTAAAACCGGTCCAATTAATTGCGCAGTTCTGGGAAGAAAACAACATATTGTGAAAGATTTAATGAGTTAATTGGATTCCTCCAGGATGTATAAAAATGTATAAATTAAATATTTCACTGTTACTGTTCATGTATCAAAGACACATTAAAGGTCCTCTCTATTGTTTTTAATTAACCTGTCCAGCCGTTATAAAGAATATCTATTTTCGGTATGCAGTAACTAATCATTTCATTATCTTTGCAGACCTCTACATTCTAGTTAAGAGTTTCTTGTAGAAAGCTTCATAGGTTGTGCTGTTTCATAATTAGACATGACGTTGGACTTAGAGTGAATTCACACATAGTGTGGTGGCAGCAGGGCTGGCCTAAGACATTGTGCTACCTGGGTCCAAAAATGAAATGCTGCCCCCCACCCCCGCCCAAAAAAAAAAAATCACCCCCGCCCAAAAAAAACAAAAATCACGCCCACCAATTGATCCCCACATCCATTGAGGAAGAGGCGTATGCCTTGAAACGCGTCAGCCGTCATCCTAATAGGACAAGGGACATTCGTATGGACTACTCTCGATACGCAAGATTTTGAGTCCGATGTGATCGATTTATACCTTAGCTTGTGAGTAGCCATTTCTATGTTTTAACAATAAAGCCTATATTGAGGATAATGCGCTAGGTCGATGCGCCTTTCTTTGTGTTTCTTATTTGCAGTATTGTTGGACTGCCCCAGTCCTTTTAGGCAGCAGGATCCTAGCCATCCAAGATGCCATTTGGAAAGTCCCGTGGGCAGAGCAGTCAAGGAGTCAGCTTTTCTGAGCGCAGGAGATAGGTGGTTTATCCACCTTGTTTTGTTTGGAGCTAAGACATTGTGCTGTCTGGGTCCAAAAATG
Source organism: Pelophylax lessonae (assembly GCF_965119305.1). NCBI lineage: Eukaryota > Metazoa > Chordata > Amphibia > Anura > Ranidae > Pelophylax > Pelophylax lessonae. Next base: position 28,400,825 of record NC_138777.1, read on the forward strand.
AAATGCTGCCCCCCCGCCCCAAAAAAAAAAAAAATCCCCCCCCCAAAAGAAAAACAAAAATCACGCCCACCAATTGACCCCCACATCCATTATTTTCTATAAATATAAAATTTGGAAAAAATGATATACACTAGTGATCGTGAACCTTGGCACCCCAGATGTTTTGGAATGACATTTCTCATAATACCCAACCACATTGCACAGTGCATTAGCACCATTGGAAAATGTAGTTCCAAAATATCTGGGGTGCCAAGGTTTGTCATCAGTGATACTGTTATCTTCTTCCGTAACTCACCACCAGACCGGTCCACCAAACACCCACTGTCTGTCCTCCTGTCACTGCTGTGTCTGCTATGCCCAACGCCCTAGAGGATCCAGCCTGCCCTGTGCGAGATGGAGTGTGCTGATGTCTGACGTCATTGCGCACACCGTGGTCATGCGAGGGACATTCCCAGGAGGAGACGCTCTGCCTCCTCATACTCATCAGTTTGCACTACAGGAGGCAGTATGAGATGGGAAAATGCTGCCCGTCATGCAACCAAAACAGATGACACAAAAAAAAAACTGTGGAAAAAAAATTTTGGGGGTCAATTTGCCGCCCCTCTCAAAGTTCTGCCTGGGTCCAATGGACCCAGTGGGACCATGGTAGGGCTGGCCCTGGGTGGCAGGTTTTTCTGCATTGTAAAACATCTGTCACACCAAGGACACACAAAAAACAATTGTTTTCTATGCCATTCACACCGGAAAACACAGTCTGTAGCTGTGCTGCAGAATTCTGTGATAAAATTCAGCATTTATTGAAGTGCACTGTACAGAACCCCATGGCACTGTACAGCAGCGCACAGCACATCCTCCTGCTGTACAGCCCCATGAATGAAGTGTACCTTTGTACAGTCCAAATAAAGTTTGTACAAAAGAAATAAAGCTCTGTGATGTGCTGAATTGTGCGCCGCACTGCCTCCTACTACATTTGGGAATGGACAGCTGTCAGAGACATAAAGCGCTCTGGCAGCTGTCCATTCTAGTGAGAATTCACCTTTAAAAGGGATATGGAACTTTAAAAGGTCAGTCCGGCCAAAAACTAGAATTTTAGTTGTAAGTTGGGTTCAGAGGGATGATTCATTTGTAGACAGGTGCAGTCTACCTTCTCCACTGCAGGTGGTGCTCACCCGTATTGGCCTTGTAGCTGGAGAGGCAGTCAAAAGGAACATAGTTCCTCTATGGTTTCACTGGGGAAGCTAACTGGTTGGATTCTCCCTCCTACGTGATTCTGGCAGCCTTCTTGGGTAAGGCAGAGCCTATTTAAGGCCCTGGCTCTAGGTTTGGCATGCCTTATGCAAGTCAGTAGCATAGGGAAATGTACCCCGTCTGTTAGGAACAGTACTAGCAGTAGGGAAAGTTTCCTGAAGAGAAAACTAAGCATAGGGCCGCAACTCCTCAGGACATCCTCCCGCTTGGGCACTAGATGGCCAGGCCACATTCTGCCTACTTAACAGCTGCTGTCCATCCAGCTGAAACCTGATCTCTTCACGTTGCTGGAAACCATGAGTGTACCTGGTTGGGCAGTTTGATGTGAACTGTTACAGCATTACTTCATAACATGTCTTTGCACCTGACTGTGGGAATTATTGTTGCACCCCTGGCTTCTTGTATGTCTTGGGAATGCTAGAGGTAAAAGCTTCTTGACATATATCCTGGTTCTAATCCATCCTCTACAAGAAAAAGTGGGTGCCCCACTGCGTTAACACTGTCCTGGGGTTCACCTCCATTTCTTGCCTCTGTCATACAATCAAAAGTGAATGCACTGTTTCATTCAGCATCTCAGTAAGCTTAATGATTCAGAGAGACCACCAAGACCCTACCTAGATCTTCACACTCTAACGCAGGGATCTCCAAACTACGGCCCTCCAGCTGTTGTGGAACTACACGTCCCATGAGGCATTGTAAAACTCTGACATTTACAGACATGACTAGGCATGATGGGAATTGTAGTTCCTGAACAACTGGAGGGTCAAAGTTTGGAGACCCCCTGCTCTAACGCATTTTACGATTAGGCCCATTAGGTTGGTGAAATGCATTGGTTGTGGAGATCCAGGCACAGTCTATCTGGATCAATAAAGTATATTGAGATGGAATTATACAGAGTGCGACTGAATTTACAGTACTTGTGATTGTTCATTCTCTCCTACCTTTTTGGCATTTTGGGTGTTTCGGTCCACCTTTGGCTATTCCCACTCCAGTTGTTGCATTATACTGTATATAATAATAAATACATTAAAGTATAACTAAAGGCAAAACTTTTTTTTAGTTTTGTATAGAATGTAGAGGGATTGGAACACGTCAGTTTTTATTGCTGTCTGTGCCCCCGTGAAGGAGATTCACTCTCTCTATTTGTCTTGTTTACCATTATCATTGAAAGTGAAAGTGAAAGTAGAAGAAAACCCCAAATTTTGGGTTGTCCCCAGAAAAGTAATTGAGGGAAAATTTTCCAATGGGGGACACGAGTTCTGGTGGCCTTGGGGTCCCCAATGAATTCCCTAATTTGCAGGGATTTCCTCTCACTTCCTGTTTGTCTATGGGACGGGAAATTAAGGAAAATCTCTGCAATTGGACATGGATGGCGAAAAAAATGTGACAGGGTTGTAACCCTCCCTTACTCTATCCAAAATGAAAAATAGTTCAACTTTCAAATTCAATAGAAAGAGTGGAGCCACCTTGAACAAGCCTTGAGAGTTATACAGACCTGGGAACTGTAGTGTGACTTGTGGTGATTATGAACATAAGCGCTGTAAAACTGGCAGATAGGAGTTGGAAACTTTGCACTTTTCAAAGAAGGTTTCAGTGACAGTAAGGGTTATCTCTCTGTATATATACTGTATATATATATATATATACACAATATATATATATATATATATATATATATATATATATATATATACAATATCTCACAAAAGAGTGAGTACACCTCTCACATTTTTGTAAATATTTTATTATATCTTTTCATGTGACAACACTGAAGAAATTACATTTAGCTACAATGTAAAGTAGTGAGTGTACAGCTTGTATAACAGTGTAAATTTGCTGTCCCCTCAAAATAACTCAACACAGCCATTGTTGTCTAAACTGCTGGCAACAAAAGTGAGTACACCCCTAAGTGAAAATGTCCAAATTGGGCCCAATTAGTAATTTTTCCTTCCCGCTGTCATGTGACTCATTAATGTTTCAAGGTTTCAGCTGTGAATGGGGAGCAGGTGTGTTAAATTTGGTGTTATCGCTCTCACTTTCTCATACTGGTCACTGGAAGTTCAACATGGCACCTCATGGCAACGAACTCTCTGAGGATCTGAAAAAAAGAATTGTTGCTCTACATAAAGATGGCCTAGGCTATAAGAAGTTTGCAATGACCCTGAAACTGAGCTGCAGCATGGTGGCCAAGGCCATACAGAGATTTAACAGGACAGGTTCCACTCAGAACAGGCCTCGTCATGGTTGACCAAAGAATTTGAGTGCACATGCTCACCGTCATATCCAGAGGTTGTCTTTGGGAAATAGACATATGAGTGCGGCCAGCATTGCTGCAGAGGTTGAAGGGGTGGGGGGTCAGCCTGTCAGTGCTCAGACCAAATTTCGCACGCTGCATCAAATTGGTCTGCATGGCTGTCATCCCAGAAGGAAGCCTCTTCTAAAGATGATGCACAAGAAAGTCTGCAAACAGTTTGCTGAAGACAAGCAGACTAAGGACATGGATTACTGGAACCATGTCCTGTGGTCTGATGAGATCAAGATAAACTTATTTGGTTCAGATGGTATCAAGCGTGTGTGGTGGCAACCAGGTGAGGAGTACAAAGACAAGTGTGTCTTGCCTACAGTCAAGCATGGTGGTGGGAGTGTCATGGTCTTGGGTTGCATGAGTGCTGCAGGCTTTGGGGAGCTACATTTTACTGAGGGAACCATGAATGCCAACATGTACTGTGACATACTGAAACAGAGCATAATCCCCTCCCTTCAGAGACTTCAGAGCCTCAGGGCAGTATTCCAACATGATAATGACCTCAAACACACCTCCAAGACGACCACTGCCTCGCTAAAGAAGCTGAGGGTAAAGGTGATGGACTGGCCAAGCATGTCTCCAGACCTAAATCCTATTGAGCATCAAATGGAAAGTGGAGCGCAAGGTCTCTAACATCCAACAGCTCCGTGATGTCATCACAGAGGAGTAAAAGAGGTCTCAAGTGGCAACCTGTGAAGCTCTGGTGAACTCCATGCCCAAAAGGGTTAAGGCAGTGCTGGAAAATAATGGTGGCCACACAAAATATAGAGACTTTGGCCCCAATTTGGACATTTTAACTTAGGGGTGTACTCATTTTTGGTGCCAGCTGTTTAGGCATTCATGGCTGTGTGTTGCAAATTGAGACTGTTATACAAGCTGTACACTCACTATTTTACATTGCAGCAAAGTGTTATTTCTTCAGTGTTGTCACATGAAAAGATATAATAAAATATTTACAAAAAATGTGAGGGGTGTACTAACTTTTGTGAGATACTATATATATATAAAATATATATCCTATATTGTCTAAAGTATTGGGACACCTGCCTTTACACACACATGAAATTTAATGGCATCCCAGTCTTAGTCTGTAGAGTTCAATATTGAGTTGGCCCACCTTTTGCAGCTATAACAGCTTCAACTCTTCTGGGAAGACTGTCCACAAGGCTTAGGAGTGTGTCTATGGGAATGTTTAACCATTCTTCCTTAGAAGCGCATTTGTGGGGTCAGGCGCTGATGTTGGAGGAGAAGGCCTGGTGTAGTGTAGAGACCTATTACTGCAAACATAAGAAGAACTCAAATGCCCCAACCTAATACCCAGGGCACTTATAACCTAACTAACAGAACCAAATGAAAGGAGGTGCTTCCTTGGGATCGCTGTGTAATGAGTTGTGTAACAAAAGGTAAAGGGTTATCAACAAAAGTTATTTGAGGCTAAGGAAATCACCAATTAACAACTACTTAAAGGGTCTGTGAGAATTGGTGTACCATTCATCATATACAAAGGAGAACTGAGGAGACAATTATTTAGAAGCCGTGAGGTTGGAGCCTATAAAGGCCTTCCATCAGTTGTCAAAATGTTTAGCTGAAGTGGAAGTATTAGTCAACATCGAGATTCTCCCTGTAGAGTAGTAGTTTGAAGTCCCTCTTAAAATCTGTAATGTTGGGAGCCACCTCTGCAAAAAAAAAAAAACGATAGAGGCTATTAAATGAACTTTAACAGTTGGCTAGGTCAAACCACCAATAAAGCTGTGACAACCATCCTCATAGCCTCTGCAAAACAACCCAATGGAGACTATTAAATGAACTTTAACAGTTGGCTAGATCAAACTACCAATAAAACTAAAAAGAGTCAGCAACTCTTCTCAGAGCTGAAGGTCTCCAGGTTAGTGATGGTTAAGGCCTCATCCCTTCACCCTACATCAGTGGTGGAACTACCAGGATCGCAACGGTTGGACTTGCGTCCGGGCCCTGGCATTTCACCACTATCAGGAGGCCCCAGAGGGGTTGCTGGCTGCAGGGCTCTGAGCTGAGAACATCTCTCTCATACAGCCCAGAGCATGCACTAACAGTTCCTCTCCCTCCTGCCTCGCATGGATGGGAGAGGAGAGAGCCTATCTGCTCCTTCTCTTTCCACTCCTCTCCTCCTGTGTGTGCTCTCCTCCTGTTTGTGCACCCACCGCGGAAAGTGTGAAGGTTCACACTTCCCATGGTGCACACACAGGAGGAGAGGGGTGGGAAGAGAAGGAGCAGATTGGCTCTTTCCTCTCCCATCTGTGCAAGGGAGGAGGAATGGGGACTGTCAGTGAAGGCGCTCGGCTGTATGAGAGAGACGCTCTCAGCTCAGAGTCCTGCTAAGGAGGCATTGATAGGCGGCACTGATAGGCAGCACTGATAGGTGGCACTGATGGGCAGCACTGATAGGGGGTGCTGATGGGCAGGATTGATGAGCACTGATAGGTGGCGCTGATAGGCAGTACTGATAGGCAGCACTGATGGACACTGATAGGCGACATTGATGAGCACTAATAGGAGGCACTGATACAGGCTTGGGGCAGTATGAGAGAGACCCTCTCAACTCAGGGTCCTGCTAAGGAGATACTGATAGACAACACTGATAGCCAGCACTGATAGATGGCACTGATGGGCAGCACTGATAGACAGCACTGATGGGCAGCACTGATAGTCAGCACTGATGGGCAGCACTGATAGGCGGCATTGATGAGCACTAATAGGTGGCACTGATACAGGCTCTGGGCAGTATGAGGGAGACCCTTTCAGCTCAGTGTCATGCTAAGGAGACACTGATAGACAGCAATGATATGCAGCACTGATAGGTGGCACTGATGGGCAGCACTGATAGGCAGCATTGATGAGCACTGATAGGTGGCAATAATAGGATGGCGCTGATGGGCACTGATAGGCGGCATTGATGAACATTATTAGATGGCACTAATATTCGGTACTGACAGCCGGCATTGATAAGCACAGATAGGTAGCACTGATAGGCAGCACTGATAATCAGGGCACTGATGATCAGTGCACTGATTATCAGTGAAAACAATGTACTGACAGTCTTACCAGTTAGCAGCTCTCCTTTTCTCACACAACCACAGCATGGGCTGACATAGCGGGCCAGAGATAATAAAGCTGGGGAGGAAAGCATAGATAATGCTGGATGCACTACAGCTAGGAAATGTTGTGGGCCCTGAATTGCTGCATCATCTATTGCACACTGTGAGCACTGCTAACAGCCTGCAGTGTAATTTGAAAGTACACAAAGATGAAGAGCTCCACTCTATGCTCCGGTAGGTCCTTATCCACTCTCAGCTACTGGGAGTGCAGGCAGGAAAGGAGCTATTCTCAGCTCTAAAAATGTAAGCAAGAAAAAGGAAATGGGTGCTGCACATCATACAAAACCCTATATAGATAGTAAGAGCAGCCTGAGTCCAGACTCTGTCCAGACATAGTTTACCCTGCCCACGGGGCTTAGTCATAGCGGGACGAAACACGTCGGGGGAGGGTGGTGGCCTGGACGGAGTCTGGGCTGATGCTGCTCCTACTATCTATACAGCAGGGCCGGTCCGAGGCGGGTGCTTAGGGTGCAGTGCGCCCAGGCGCCGCAAGGTGGGGGGCGCACTATCCTCTCCCGGCTGCAAGTCTCTCACTGCAGCCTCGCCTTTCACTGAAAAAATACATTGGTTATAGCTGCTCCGCCTCTCTGCTGCCTCCTCAGCTAATGGGAACACAGTGGACACGCCCCCTTCCACAGCGCGCCTTGTTTGATATCTCAGCAGGAGATGCCGACCTGGAGAAGAGAGGAGAGGAGAGTACACAGCCTGCAGTGTGGGACGGGCTGCAGCCTTTATAGAAGAAGGTGAGCTGGGGAAAATAAACTAAATGTATTCTTGTCAGTGCTTCCCCTGCTGAGGAGGGGGGAGGGCTGTGTTTTCTCTTCCTGTCTCTGAGTCTGTTGTTTTTTCTGCGTGAGTAGCAGTGCACTGCTTCTGGAGGGAGGATATTCTCTAACCTTCTCCTCCAATCTCTACTGCACCTCCCTACTCCATACCTGACCACCTCCCTCTCTTCTGCATTACCACATGCAATGTCTGTGAACTGCTGGAGCACTACAAGTACCAGCATGCCAGGAAATGGAGGCAGCAGCAGTGTGTTCAATCAGGCAGGCTGATATTTAGATGGAAAGTGCTGGTGTGTGTGTGTGTATACTGTGTGTATGTGTGTGTATATACTGTGTGTGTGTGTGTGTATGTGTGTGTGTATATACTGTGTGTATGTATACTGTGTGTGTGTGTATGTGTGTGTGTATACTGTGTGTATGTATACTGTGTGTGTGTGTATATATACTGTGTGTGTATACTATGTGTATGTATACTGTGTGTGTGTGTGTGTATACTGTGTGTATACTGTGTGTATATATACTGTGTGTGTATACTGTGTGTGTATACTGTGTGTATATATACTGTGTGTGTATACTGTGTGTGTATACTGTGTGTGTGTGTGTGTATATACTGTGTGTATGTATACTGTGTGTATACTGTGTGTGTGTGTGTGTGTGTGTGTGTGTATATACTGTGTGTGTGTATATACTGTGTGTGTATATAGTGTGTATATACTGTGTGTGTATATACTGTGTATATACTGTGTGTGTATATACTGTGTATATACTGTGTGTGTATATACTGTGTGTGTGTATACTGTGTATATACTGTGTGTGTATATACTGTGTATATACTGTGTGTGTGTATACTGTGTGTATACTGTGTGTGTGTATACTGTGTGTGTGTATACTGTGTGTGTGTATACTGTGTGTATGTATACTGTGTGTATGTGTGTGTGTGTATACTGTGTGTATACTGTGTGTATACTGTGTGTGTGCGTGTATACTGTGTGTGTGTGCGTGTATACTGTGTGTGTGTGTGCGTGTATACTGTGTGTGTGTGTATACACTGTGTGTTTGTGTACTGTGTGTACTGTGTGTGTATACACTGTGTGTGTTTGAGCTTTGGTTTGAGGTGCACACCCTAATGCCATAGGCTGCGCACGCCTATGTTTGTAGTTGTGAGCTGAGGGGAGGGGCGACAGTGGGGGAGGAAGACAGGACAGAGGGAGATGCCAGGTGAGAGTTCCAGCTTTAAAAAGGCAAGCACATGACAATGACAGATGATCAGGTGAGGTGTAACCATTGATGGGATGGATCGCTGAGTGTAGTGTAGCAGCTGCCTCTCCTTACAATCTTCCTCTGTCTGTTACCGCAAGCAGGCTGGGGGCTGCTCAGAGAGTTCCAGTCCAGCCCCTTTTTCCCATGCGGAGCTGTGGAGGAAGAAGTCTCATGGCATGTGTGTGAGTGTGACTCGGCCATGCGATCCCACAGCCTGAGCCTGCTGAAGTTTTAGTGTATGCTGGCAGTTTGTGACACTGATTAGCAGAGCCTGGGAGGGAGGCAGACTTTACCAGGGGACATATCTCAGTCCCACACTGACAGATGAATTAAAGTGCCTGCCTGTGTATGGGCTGATCACAGTGTGATCACTGGGTTTGATAAGTTACAGTCAGACCATGTAATGTACACTACACATACACTTCCATAACATGACGGTGATGTCACATTACCTTTATGGAAGTGTATGTGTAGTGTACATTACATGCTCTGACTGTAACTTAGACTGAAGTTTAATGCATAGTAAAACGTTTTAGGCTTATGGAAGTGTATGTGTACTAATAATGCGCATTGTACCGCACATTCACGGGGGGGGGCAGCAATTTTTATTTTGCCTAGGGGCCAAAAATCCTTGCACCAGCCCTGGAGAGGAGGAGCCATACAGAGGAAGCAATGGCTTTGCTCTCTACTGCAGCCGCCTACTTTCTCTGTACGGCTCCTCCTCTCACAGGCGGAGTGCATTTGATGTCACTCCGCCTGTGAGCCGGGACTATGGAGGCGCCGTTCTCACAGTGACATCCGCAGCCCCGCTGAGATGTCACACAAGAGCTTTACACCACAGAGCCCAGCACCACAGAGCCCGGCACACCACAGAGGAGCCAGGAATCAGGACAGGCAGCCAAGAATCAGGACCAGCAGCCAGACCCCAGGACCAGCAGCCGGAATACAGGACCAGCAGCCTAGCCCCAAAAACCAGGACCAGCAGCCAGGAATCAGGAGGACCAGCAGCCAGACCCCAGGACCAGCAGGCCAGCCCCAGCAGCCAGACCTTAGGACCAGCAGCAAAGCCCCAGAAGCCAGGCCCCAGGACCAGCAGCCAGCCCCAGTACCCATTATTTAAGATAAGTGAAGTCTTCTAGTCTTGGGCCTGGGCATCAAAGTGCTATTAATATAATATTGTTTATTTTTCTATTGTTCGGTGACACTCTAATGTAGTCTCTCATCGGGGATGGAGGGGACTCTTTCTATCAGAGACTCTCCAATAGGCACAGAGAGGGCTTCTGTAAGATAAACCCCCCTCCAGGTCCCATTAGACTCCGTTGTAGTCTCTAATGGGGCCTGGTGGGGGGTCTTTCTAACATAGACTTTAAAATGCACACAAAGATGACCCCCCTCCAGGTCCCATGATACAACCCCATTGTAGTCTCTAATGGGGCCTGGTGGAGGCTCTTTCTAACAGACTCTCTAACAGAGGCCCTCTCTGTGTTCCTTGGAGAGACCCCCTCCAGGTCCCATTAGGAAAGGGGAGGAGTTAGTAAGATGACCACGCCCACACAGGGGGCGCCATAAATATTTCTGCACCCAGGCGTCTATTGCCCTAGGATCGGCCCTGCTATACAGGGTTTTGTGTGATATGTGTCATTCAGAAATATTTCCTTTTCTGTAATTGGAAAGTACGTTTGGTACAGGACAGGAGCCTGTACAACTGTTACGTAGTTACATAATTAGTCAGGTTGAAAAAAGACACAAGTCTATCTGGCTCCACCAATAAAAAAACTAAACCAGTAAAGAAAACACAACCATACAATCCCATATACACAATCCTTTACCTGCAGTTGATCCAGAGGAAGGCAAAAAACCCCAGCAAAGCATGATCCAATTTGCTCCAGCAGGGGAAAAAATTCCTTCCTAATCCCCCGAAAGGCAAGGCTGTACAAGACTGAAGGGAAGGCTGGAGATTGGCTTTAATCGCACAATAAGAGATCAAGCTTGTTTGGGTCTTGACAACGAAATTAAGCCTGAAAATATAGCGTTGACTTTCTATAGAGAATTGGCAGGAAGCAGATTCCGTCTCTCTGAAATACCTGTAAGCCCTTGAAAAGATCTGAAGTTCACATTGCTAAGATCTATCAGAAGTGAGAGAGTACAATAGGAGGTTTTGATTCACATACTCATGTGGAAGAATTCTTAAAACAAAGTCATTTAGAGTCACACAATAAATCGATAGAAAATATAGCAGGTCAGCCAAGCCAAATTTTCTTTATAGATTTTATCTTAAAAGATATATTGCCCAAAGTTCAACTTGTACTTAAAAGTTTGGAACTTCTTAGAGCTGTGCCATAAGGACAAGTATAAACATCGAGATAATAAAACTATTTCGTTTATTGCAGGATCTTCAAACGGCTTTTCTTTTTCTGGTTTAAAACGTAGGAGTTTCTGGAAAACAAAGGTGTAACTCTAGCCACGGAAGCCCATGGGATGGTTTTAGATGAGCAATAAATGCCGGGAAAAAAAAGTAGATGTAAACCCAAATGAATGACCATTTTTTAAATTCTATCTACATCTCAGTGCTATTGATGTCCTGCAGCATCTTTGCAGCCAGTACCTTGCTACTTGCAATTTATGGATGGCTGCATGGCATTTCTCAGGGCAAGTTTCCTAAAGAGGGGCTATGGATGAGCCTAAGGTTGGGTCCAAACTTTGGCTGTTCAAGTGTTTGGACAAATGCCCCAGCAATAACCAGTTTGATGGAAGATGGATGCCGACCAAGCCTTTTCTGGGGCGATTCTAGGACAATATCCCCCCGGACAATATCCCCCGGACAATATCCCCCTGACAATATCCCCCGGACAATATCCCCCCGGACAATATCCCCCCGGACAATATCGCCCCTGGACAATATCCCCCTGACAATATCCCCCTGACAATATCCCCCCGGACAATATCCCCCGGACAATATCCCCCTGACAATATCCCCCGGACAATATCCCCCCGGACAATATCCCCCCGGACAATATCGCCCCTGGACAATATCCCCCTGACAATATCCCCCTGACAATATCCCCCCGGACAATATCCCCCCGGACAACATCCCCCCGGACAATATCCCCCCCAGGACAACATCCCCCCGCACAATATCCCCCTAGACAATATCCCCCCTCTAACCCTAACCCTCTAACCCTAAGTCCCGGGGGATATTGCCCAGGGGATGTTGTCCCGGGGGATATTATCCGGGGGGGGGGGTATTGTCCCGGGGGGATTATGTCCAGGGGGATGTTTTCCGGGGGGATATTGTCCGGGGGGATATTGTCCTGATACCTTTCTGGCACGTTTTGTTTCCAAATAAATCAGTATTTTTTGCTAGAAAATGGCTCAGAACCCCCAAACTTTACATAATTTCTTTAGCAGAGACCCTAGCAGTGATGGGGAACCTTGACACCCCAGATGTTTTAGAACTACTTTTCCCATGATGCTCATGCACTCTGCAGTATAGTTGAACGTCATAGGAAATGTAGTTCCAAAACATCGGGGGTGCCAAGGTTCACCATCACTGCCCTAGAGCATAAAATGGCGATGTAGAAATATTTTATGTCACAAGGTATTTTCTTTTTTAAAATACACTTTAACCACTTGCTCTCCAGAAGATTTACCCCCCTTCATGACCAGGCCATTTTTGTCGATACGGCGTTATTTTAACTGACAATTGCGTGGTTGTGGGACACTGTACCCAAACAAAATGTATGTTCTTTTTTCCCACAAATAGAGCTTTCTTTTGGTGGTATTTGATCACCTCTGCGGTTTTAAATTTTTGCGCTATAAACAAAAAAAAAAAACAATTCGGAAAAAAAAAAAACAATATTTTTGACTTTCTGCTTTAAAACATATCCAATAAAAAAAATGTAAAAATGTAATTTCTTTATCAATTGAGGTGTTTACATATACCAAATGTATTTTGCTACATATTTTTGGTAAACAAAATCCCAATAACCATATATTGATTGGTTTGCGCAAAAGTTATAGCGTCTACAAACTAGGTTATGTTTTTTATTTTTTACTAGTAATGGCGGCGAGAAAGAGGAGGCTGATTGTACCTATGATACTGGCTAGAGTCCAGAAGAAGCAAGGGATGTATTAGTGACCCTACTAGAGCCCCATCTGTGGAGGAAGATCTGATTGCCATAATCTGGTGATTTATATCACAAAACGCCTTTAAAGGTGTTTTTGGAGGTGAGCGGCAATTACACCTATTTGAGGATCAGCTCACTCTGGGGACACACCTGAAGAATCACAAGAGCCACTTTAATATTGTGAAGAGTCACGAGAGTCACTTTTTTGAAGCACCTTATTGCACTTTGTTTTGCACATGGACATTTTTATATTGATTATTATATTCCCCCACATTTGAGTGCTGCTATTTATATATTCATCTGCACGTATTTAAGCACTTTATTGCTTGTTTGGCATTGTGGACGCATGAATTACCCATATTATTTTTGATATTATTGTATATTTCTGATTTATATCCCAGCACTTATCAATATTTGCACTTTTTACTACCTATTTCACCTCATGTCATTTGCTAATTTGCACAATTTCAAGAATATTACTGTATGTATATGATGATGTTTTAAGAAATTGTTTATTTCTTATATACCAGTTGATTTATTTTTGCCACCTTCCGTTTATTTTGGGATATCTACCACACATTTATTATTCTTCTTTGGCATTTACACTATTTCAACACATGGTTAACTTATTATTTATTCATTATATTGAGTCTTCACTTATTGAGATATTAACGTGGAAACTCTACATTTGACCACTCCTATGGATATTTTATTGATATTATATCACTCTGCCCATAGAGAAATTGAGCGCCGATTCTTTTTTATTCATTAGGTCTGCGATATTGCAGCGGACAGTCAGGACACTAATTGACACTAATTGACTTTTGGGGCTTATAGGAATCTGGAAGCCTCCTTGTTAAGGCCCCCCCATCCCTGGCCCCCCATGTGAATGAGTAGGGATACATAGTACCCCTACTCATTCATCAAAAAAGCTTCATTTTATTGCGGTTTACCATTCGGTATTTACTGACTTCTTACTTTGGATGTTTATAAGTGCAATTATTTTAATACTATTAAAGTATAACATGATTTTACACTATGGTGGACTGTTATTGTTTTTTTTCATGGCGAGATACGTTGATTCTTTATAAAGCGCTGAAGACCTTTATGGTTAGAATTTCTGGTAAGGAGTCAGCTATTTTTGGTGACGGATTCACAAGTGGTGGTGTTGCTCTTTTTCATTGAGGAACTACACAAGTGCACATTCGTTTTTATTTAATCAATATTTCCTTCACTATTATTTTTCACAAATGTATGGACTATTTGGGAAGTTTATGAACATTCAATTATCGCTAATATGTATTAATTAGCGCAACCTTTTCTTTGTTGTTAGATGAGGTTTAATATTGAAAAATGTAAGGTAATGCACTTGGGTGTTAGAAATACAAACGCAAGGGGTGAACCTTTGGGTGAATCAAAGATAGAAAAGGACCTGGGGGTCCTAGTAGACAACAGGCTTGGCAATGGCATGCAATGCCAAGCTGCTTCAAGCAAAGCCAACAGAATACTGGCATGTATAAAAAAGGGGATTCACTCCAGAAATAAAGAGATTATTCTTCCACTCTACAAGACTCTGGTCCGGCCACATCTGGAGTATGCTGTCCAGTTCTGGGCACCGGTCCTCAGAAAGGATGTGCTAGAACTAGAGAGAGTCCAGACAAGGGCCACAAAGATAATTAGGGGAATGGAGGGCATCAGCTATGAGGAAAGACTACATGTATTGAACTTATTCTCTCTGGAGAAGAGACGCTTGAGAGGGGATATGATGTCAATCTACAAATACCGATCTGGTGACCTTTGCATAGGGAACAAACTTTTCAAAGAAAGGGAATTCAATAAGACAAGGGGCCACTCACTAAAACTAGAAGAAAAGTGGTTTAACCTTAAACTGCATAAAGAGTTCTTTACTGTTAGAGCGGTAAGGATGTGGAATTCTCTTCCACAAGCAGTGGTGTCAGAGGGAGCATAGATAGTTTAAAAAAAACTATTAGATGTGCACCTTAACCTCCCTGGCACTCTGATTATGTACAGATGTCTGTGCTAAAAGTGGTACATTCTTTTGCATGGAAATCTGTTGTTTTTCATTTTAAAACTCATCTTCCCCTGCGATCCCCCGCCGTCCTCCTGTGTGTGTGCTTGGCCAATGCCGGCACCTGTCTTCAGGTTCCCTTCCCTGCGAGCGTTGCAACACAGGGGGGTGGACCCGGCGGCAATTTAAAAAATGTAAGTACACCAAATGACATGATGCAAAGCTGTGATCCTAACAGATTACACTGTATCATCCCATTTCAGCACAGAATTTCACCTGGTGGCTTTTCCAGTGCTCTGCCTGTGCTTTTCCAGTGCTTTGTGCCTGGAAAATTGAGAACGACTATGGCTTCCAAAAAGCGTTCTTTTTGCGCAAAAGCACTTTTAGACGAACTGGAAAACAGCGACAGCAAAACGGAGTTACTTGAAGAACTGAGCGATAGTGTTTGGTGGGAAAATTCGTCATCAGGTACGGAAAGTGACCACAGCGACGTTTCTGATGTCTCTTTCTGGCGCATCGCTACATTGGAAATTCTGCAGAATCATTTGAAATACTTCCCAAATTCCACAAGCTATGCGCCAGAAAGAGACATCAGAATCGTCGCTGTCGTCACTTTCCGTACCTGATGACAAATTTTCCCACAAATCGCTATCGCTCAGTTCTTCAAGTAACTCCATTTCGCTGTCGCTGTTTTCCAGTTCGTCTAAAAGCACTTTTGCGCAAAAAGAATGCTTTTTGGACGCCATGGTCGTTCAAAATTTTCCAGGCACAAAGTACTGGAAAAGTACAGGCAGGGCACTGGAAAAGTCACCAGGTGAAATCCTGTGGTGAAATGGCATGATACAGTGTAATCCGTTAGGATCACAGCTTTGTATCATGTCATTTGTGTTTTTACACTTTTGAATTTGCCGCCGGTTCTTCCCCCCTTCGCTGCAGTGCTCGCAGGGAAGGGAACCGGAAGGCAAGTGCCAGCAATCAGCCGTGCACAAAGTGAGGAGAGACTGTGAGGACGCCGGGGAGGACGCCGGGGGATTGCAGGGAAGGCGAGTAACATTCTGGGGTAATTTCGAGTGTGGTTCGGGGGTTACCGCTTTTGGTACTGAAAGTTAACCCCGAGCCACACTCGGGAATTCCGCCAGGGGGGTTAAAGACCACAATATACAGGGGTATACAATGTATGGTTAACAGCAAACACACACACACATCATAGGTTGAACTAGATAGACTGGTGTCTTTTTTTAACCTCACTAACTATGTAACTAAGCATGTGACAGTCAAACCTTATCTGTGGAGCAGCTTCTGTGAGTGCAAAACCTAAAACCAAGAACCTAATTGCATACCTATTTAGACCAAGGTCAGCCATGCACAGTTTGAATCTCGGCCAGCTCAGCAGGAATCAGTCGAGATTCCAACTGTTATTGGGAAGGGTGAATGTACCAAGTTGATTGATTGATCAGCTTGGGTACAACCAGCCTGCCATATTCTCTTATGATTATCACTGTCTCCTCCCGGTGGGGATGATTTCCCCTGCCGGGAGAAGATAATTGCTGATTCCCCTGTCAGCACTGCCTGTGTTGATGGGGGAATCCTGTTTGAAGGAAAGAAGTTTGCACCGTGTATGCCCTGCCTTAGTCAGTAGACATTCCTCTTTTTAATTTTAAACAAACAATCTTGTGGCTCCAAAAACGCCGGCGGTAACAATCCCGTAATATAAAGCAGCCACCAAATAAAGAATTGATAAAATCCCTTGTCACTATGCTATATGTATAGTGAAGAAGACCAGAGAAATTAATATCATGTTTAACATAATTGTGATGTATTACCCATAATGCACATAGATAACGGTATACAACACACAGTGACATAAAGTAAAGATTTAGACGATTGAGTGCTTATTATTATTGCAATTTATTCAAATCAAGTTGGCTGTCAAATATCTTGGCGGTTTGTCATTGTAAATTATGTTCTGTGACATCCTCGCCTATATATGAGCGTGGCAAACAATGATACATGAACCCATTTATTTAATAAGGCAGTGAAAGAAACATTGAAGAAATGTAAATGAAAAGAACTGAGAGTAACCAATCACATTTCAGCTTCTATCAATACCAAGAATTCCTATTAGCCGCTATTGGTAACTTTGCCCTTTGTTCTGTACTGCAGTGTATAACACTTTTTATTATATAATAATAATAAGAAGAAGAACAATATAAAAGATGATATAATAAATGTATAATCAATATCAATTTATGAAATATGATTAAGAGAAAATTTACAAAACTGCAAATTATCACTTTTTATATTATTTATCACTTTTTTGTCACTAAATATCCAATATACAGTACTGTGCAAAAGTTTTAGACAGGTGTGAATAAATGTAAAGTAAGAATGCATTCCAGAATATATATTTTAATTGTTTATTTTTATCAATTTACAAAATTCAAAGTGAGCAAAGAGAATAAATATCTAAATCAAATCACTTTTTGGTATGACCGCCCTTTGGCCTCAAACCAGCATCAATTCTTCTAGGTACACTCACACACAGTTTTTGAAGGAAATCGGCAGCTAGGTTGTTCTGCTGATCTTCTGTGGATGAAGATCTTCTGTGTAGGCTGCCTCAAATCCTTTCTGTTATAGTGGTAAGCTTGAATAAAGACTCCAGTCCATCTATTTCAACCTGTGTGGGTGTGTGTGTATGTCTCTATAGCTTTTCATATCCCTTTATTTTGTGTTCAGTAAGATGCCCATCTTACTGAACATCTTACTGGGAGGATTGGGCCAGGGGGCAGGGGGGCAATTGCCCCCTGGGCCACTCTGATGTCCTTTAAAAAGGCTGCACCGCTTCTGTCACAGACATGCCTAAAGTATTCCTGGTGAAGTGAAGTAAAAATTCCCCACCACTGACCTACTGAGTGTGGGTTGAAGACAAGGACAGAGTGCAGGCCTCCCTCCCCAGCATGGATGGTGTAAACTGTCTGAGCAGAGGCTCCTCCCCTGGCCAGCCCCAACCGAGCTGTCCCAGCTTCCCCAACCGCCCCCTGCTGGCCAGGTTGGGAACCCGGGTTCAGTCGGTGAGTAGAGAGTACCTGGAGTAGGGCTTCAGCCTGGAGTGGGGGTCAGGAGGAGGACAGGAAGAGGGACAGTAGGAGGGGGTCGAGTCGCTGCACCATGGGCCTCAGGTTTGTACCTGCCCCCTGGGTCAAAAGCTGCCAGTCTTCCATTGCTGACACTTCCCACTGAAACCACTGATTGTGCCATTTAGGGTTCAACAGATTATCATCCAACTTCATTGAGTGGCCACGTGTCTTCATTGAGCGACCTGAGACTGAATAGTTTCCTCCCAGTGGAATCACCATTAAGATATTTGTATATTGGTATCATATCCCCTCTTGAGCTTTTTTTTTCCCAAGGAGAATAAATGTAATGTTTGTAATTGTTCCTCATAACTGAGGTCCTCCGGCCCTCCTATTCGTTTGGTTGCCCTTCTCTGGACTCTCTCCAATTCCAGCAGGTCCCTTCTGAGGAGGACTGGTGACCAGAACTGGACAGCATACTCAAGATGTGGAAGAACCAGAGTTTTGTAAAGTGGTAGAATTACAGTTTTTTCCCCTTGAGTAAATGTCTCTCCATGTAATCCTGGACAGACTTGATAAGATCAAGGCTCTGTGGGGGCCAAACCATCACTTCCAAGACTCCTTGTTCTTCTTTACACTGAAGATAGTTCTTAATGACATTGGCTGTATGTTTGGGGTTGTTGTCCTGCTGTAGAATAAATTCGGGGCCAATCACACTCCTCGCTGATGCTGTAGCATGATAGATAAGTATCTGCCTGAATTTATAACTGTGCACGTGCGGGGTATCTTGCACACACACAAAAACTGCTACAAGGGAAATCCGGAACCTTCTCTATTTTTACACGTGTTAAATAAAAATTACCTGTGTGTGCACAGATGTATCCACTGGATCTGTCAGGACCTAAAGGTCGGGCAGAGACAAAGGGCACATCTGAGAATGTGCCATAATGGTGGCACCTGAGGAGGGGGCGAAGATGGAGGTTCCGCTTTAAAAAGCCATACAATAATTTTCCAATATAATATATGTAAGTTTAGTTATAGCCTGTATTTGTGACACCAGCACAATAAATTCACATTAAGCTTGCAGTGGGAGTGGCTGTGCTGTGAGGTGATGGTTGGGGTCGTTATCGAGGCGTACGGGACATAGTGGGTCTCATTGGTCTTACAAGGTTCATCAGCAGTTTTTGGCACCAGCATGAAGAACCAGAAAAAAATGGTGTCTCCTATTATTAAAACTAATCTCTATCCCTCCTTTAGGATTACAGCTGGCTATTCACGCATTATGAATAATTTTCTATATTAATGTATCTAAAGTAGTTCTGAGCTGTGTAAATATTAACTCAATAAAATGGGCTTTCCTCCGCAAGTTCAGTTTGTGCACCAACTTGCACAAAAATAAACATAATAATACGATGAATGAAAGATTAACGATCACTCTGCTCCTGGACTGTACAGCTATATTACATGGCTGTCAGAAAATAGGAGGCAAAGTGGCTTAATACATCACATAAAGCCCAACTCCACTCTTTTTTAACTGATAAATTCAATGCCTAGAAGGTTTAAAATAAAAAAAAAGACGCTTTTATTGTAATATTCACTTTTTTTGCATTGCATTGTCACTGCTGTGCGATCGAAGCACCAGGGTCCTGAATCCCAGCCAGGACATTATCTGCATGGAGTTTGCATATTCTCCCTATGCTGGCGGTTTCCATACTGGTAGATGAATTGGCTCCTATCTTAACTAGAGTTGTGCGAACACCTGGATGTCCTGGTTTGGCGGGTTCAGCCGAACTTAAAATAAAAGTCTGGGTTCGTGACCCGAACTTAACCCGAACTTTACCCCGATCCCAAACCCCATTGAAGTCAATGGTGACCCGAACTTTTGAGCACTAAAATGGCTCTAAAAAAAACATGGAAAGGGCTAGAGGGCTGCAAATGGCAGCAAAATCTTCTTAAGAGCATGGGAAGTGCTCTGCAAACAAATGTGGATAGGGAAATAACTTAAAATAACAAAAAAAAAAAACAGAAAAATAAAACAATGTTCTTCATCTCTGAAGGACGAGGCCCATATGGAGTAGGAGGGAGGTTGAGGTGGTGGTGGATGTGGCGGTGTCATAGGCATGCGCACAGGGTGTGCCGGGTTTACCTGGGCACACCCTAATCACCTAGGGCACATTAGCATTATCGCATTAAACATAAAAATAAAAAATAATCATCTTGATCTAGGAGGACGAGGCCCATATGGAGTAGGAGGTTGAGGTGGTGGTGGATGTGGCGGTGTAGGTGGAAGCGGCGGTGGAGGAGGACGAGGTAGCCAACACTGGATTTTGTTTTTAATTTTAAATTTATTTTTAAATTAGGGTACACCCCAAAAGAGTGAGAAAGATCAAAAATACAACAATGGCTGGGTAAGGTCGGTATACATGTCTATTCTGCACAAGGTATGGACAAGTCCTGTGGGATCCATGCCTGGTTCATTTTAATGAACGTGAGCTTGTCCACATTGGCTCTGGACAGGCGGCTGCAGTTGTCTGTGATAACGTCCCCAGCCGTGCTAAATACACGTTCAGATAATACACTGGCTGCAGGGCAGGCCAGCACCTCCAAGGCGTAAAGGGCAAGCTCAGGCCATGTGCCCAATTTGGAGACCCAGCAGTTGAAGGGGGCAGACCCATCATTCAGTACATGTATAATACGTAAGGAACGGTAAGGAACTGTATATGGTTTATGGTATATGGCAAGGAATGGTGATGGGGGCAGGGTGGGGGGGGTTTCCCCCCTTCTGGATTAAGTCTGGCCTTGGAAAAGGTATGTGTCCCTGGTTGTGGGCCGGGCTCTCCCAAAGATGTCTAAGTTCTGAGGCCTTCTGGTAGGGACGGGGCTGCACTGGTCTTGCCAGGGACCGGGATTCTGAAAAGCCTGTGGTGTATGTGCCCCTGGAGTGGCAGTCCAGGGGTGCCATAATTCACGGTGGATGGCAACACTATGAGTATGGCACCAAGGACACTGCACTTCCTACACACGTTTTTCACACCTGCCTCTAGGGCCCGGCCTTTTGGTCAGGAGTCAGGACCAGAGGAATTTTTTATTCCTGGCCGAAGGGTTTGCCATAGTATTGCAACGTGACACTAACCTTGCACTTCTCCACCATCCTTTTCCCCACTTCTATGTGTTGTGAGTCTCACGTTTTGTGTTTTTTATTGTGGCGGTACACTTTATTTTGCACAGTGTGATTAGTAGGGTGTAGGACCTTGGGCCTGTCCCTGAAAGTCTTGGGAGGGGGTGGATATGGCCTTCTGGCTTGGTTCACCCTCTCTCATGGGGTCTCTCTTCGGGAGAGCCCAACCTAGTACTTGAGGTGGTCTGTTTCAGCAGACCTCCTGAAGAATGGGGCTGCCTGGTTTCGGCTAGGTTAGCCAGTGTAAGTACCCCAGTCCCTGTCAGGAGCCTTGCGCCCCGGGGGATCAGGATCAGAGACCATGTCTACACCCTGCGCACTTTTTGTGTTTCACTTTTTTGGTGTGCACTTTTTTATGCACCCACCGGGTGATAGTCTTCACACACCCCACGGGCTTAAAAAAAAAAAAAAAACAGCTGGTGGTCCTGGTTGTTGTGGCATGCCAACAAAGCTTTTCCACATTTCATACATGCTAACCCTGCCTTCTGTGGTGCTGGCGGTGCCCTGGCTGCGTTGGCGACCTCCTCCTCCTCTGCCTTTGCCTTGTGATTCCACTGTGCCCCCCGCTGTCAGGTGGGAATGCCACCAGCATCGCTTCTCGACCTTTTGGCTAAGATCAAGTGTAGTATCTGTTGTTATCCGTTATCTGGGTGCCACCCTGCTGTGAACATGGTTCCTCCTCCACCATCTCCTCCTCCTCATCCTCCACCTCGTCATCCTCCAGAACTGTGCCCTTGCTGGACAATTGTGTACCTGGCGTTTGTGGGTGCAGGAACCCACCCTCGGAGCCACTTGTGAATGACTGCCCTGAAAGCCTTTGGAAATGATCACTGCTCTGGATGCGAAGGCGGTAGAGGATGAGGATGAGGAAGCGGAGTAGGAGGAGTTAGCAACAGGAGGCAAACTGAAGCGCCCTGCAATCCTCGGTGGTGGAAGGAGATGCACCAAACTAATTTAAAGGGTGTATCTCACAGTAACATAATCAGCAAACGCTGCAAAATTATTAATTTTCCCCTAAATGGGTGTTTATTGAATAGCAGAATAGAACAACAGTATCTAAAAGGGTGTATCTCACACGTACAGATACAGACTAAGCCGCAATTTAATATCTTTCTTTGCCCTAAATGGGTGTTTATTGAATAGCAAATTAGAACAACAGTATCTAAAAGGGTGTATCTCACACGTACAGATACAGACTAAGCCACAATTTAATATCTTCCTTTCCCCTAAATGGGTGTTGAATAGCAGAATAGAACAAAAGTATCTAAAAGGGTGTATCTCACGCGTACAGATACAGACTAAGCCGCAATTTAATATCTTTCTTTCCCCTAAATGGGTGTTTATTGAATAGCAAAATAGAACAACAGTATCTAAAAGGGTGTATCTCACACGTACAGATACAGTCTAAGCCGCAATTTAATATCTTTCTTTCCCCTAAATGGGTGTTTATTGAATAGCGGAATAGAACAACAGTATACAACGGGTGTATCTCACAGTAACATATGCAGACTAGGCCGCAATTTAATTTTTTTTCCCTAAATGGGTGTTTATTGAATAGCGGAATAGAACAACAGTATACAACGGGTGTATCTCACAATAACATATGCAGACTAGGCCACAATTTAATTTTTTTTTCCCTAAATAGGTTTTTATTGAAAAGCGGAATAGAACAACAGTATCCAACGGGTGTATCTCACAGTAACATATGCAGACTAGGCCGCAATTTAATTTTTTTTCCCTAAATGGGTGTTTATTCAATAGCGGAATAGAACAACAGTATACAACGGATGTATCTCACAGTAACATATGCAGACTAGGCCGCAATTTAATTTTTTTTCCCTAAATGGGTTTTTATTGAAAAGCGGAATAGAACAAGAGTATCCAACAGGTGTATCTCACAGTAAAATATGCAGACTAGGCCGCAATTTTTTTTCCCCCCTAAATCGGTGTTTATTGAATAGCAGAATAGAACAACAGTATCCAAAGGGTGTATCTCACAGTAACGTATGAATGAAACATTTTTTTTTTTCCCTTTAATTGGTGATTTTTGAAGAGCAGATTAGAACACAGCAATGTATAAAAGGTTTTATCTCACAGCAACATATAAGTGAAAAAATGAAAAAAAAAATTCCCTTTAAATTGGTGATTTTTGAATAGCAGATTAAAACAGCAGTGTCTAAACGCTGTATGTCACAGTAAAATATGACGGAAAAAAAACGTTTTTTTTTTTTTTAAATCCAGATTAAGCAGACACAGATGCACTAAGCTTGCATTTCATGGCCGCTACACCCCGCATGCCACCCACCTAACAGGTTGGATACTGTTGTTGTTCTATTCCGCTATTGAATAAAACACATTTGAATGAAAAACTGAAAAATAATGATTTTTCCCTAAAAACTGAAAAATAATTATTTTCCCCTTAAATCGGTGCTTTTTGAATAGCAGATTAGAACAGCAGTAATTTGGATGTCGCCTTCCACCCCATATCATGTGATATCATGTGATTGGACAGTGAGGGAGCAGTGGCACTCTATTGAACTCATCCCTCAAGTCATTCCACCCATCAGCAGGTTCCTTGCCCACCTATGTGCATGTAACACACGTGATTGGCCTCTATTGCTGCCCCTCCCTCTCCCAGTGCCGCTGTACAGACAAGACGCCAAGTCACATTCCGCTACTTACATTCGTTTCATTTTCAGATACATTGAATCATTTTTAAATGAATACATAACTGCATCAATTGATTTTATATAATGTCTGCTCAAAGTGTAAGTTTAAGGAAATGCATAGTATAATTTCAGTAAGTGCATATTTTTTTATTAATATTTTAACATTATCAGATAGTAATTTTTAATGAGGTTTTCAATTTTTACCTTCTTTTCCATATTCTGGATGTGACGGCAGTTAATCTTTAGCAGCTTTTCTGAAACAAGGAAATAAAGGAAATGAGTGAGAACAGAAAAAAAAGAGATACCAGTGTGGATTATGTAGCAAGTTCTGGAGCTGTCACCTTCATCCTTGCAAGGTTTTCTGATTGAGTGCTAGCAGAGGCAAGAGACTTGGAGATATTAAAGTGTAACTCCACTTTTGTTGAGAAAAAAAAAGCATTCCCCTCTGATCTCTGTACATTGCAAGGATTATAACAAACTTTGTTGCAGATTCCTACCTTTTGTTATTCTGAAGAAATCATTGGTTGTTCCTCTGTGCCTCTGTGCAGAGTGGGTCAAGTGGGAGTGGTTTCATAATTATCTATCAGCTGTGGCAGCTGGTAGCTCTAATGAGCTCATTAGAGCTCTGATGAGCTCTAATGAGAAAAGCTGCTGGGTCTGCATCCCTTTAGACGTGTTCCTATTGGGAGTATCTCACCAACAATGACATTTTTATTGCAGGGCATGCCAGAAATCTGACTTGTATTTTAGGCAGACTTCTGGGAAAATTGGTGAGCCAATCACACAAGCAGGAAATGATGTTTCTGGGGTGTGGTCAGTATACATTCTGTGTACAGAACACCTCCAGGCGGCCATATTGCATTGCATTTTCAGAAAATTACAACAGCTGCAAATTGAAAAGGAAAGGTCATTTTTAATAACATTCAATTACAATATGATTTGTGTCGCAATTGTATACACTATAAATTTTTTTCTTTATTTTTAATTTTTTTTCCCAACGAAAGTGGAGTTACCCTTTAAACTCTGGTGCATATTCCGTGTCAATGATTTCTACAAACAACTAATAATTCTTGCAATAAAGATGAATTCCAGGGATTCAGTTCCTTTGTAAAAAGGGAAGGTACACTATGAGTTAAGTCCAAGGAGGTGCTTGACATCTCTTGGGCTTATCTCTATTATTTACATCTGACAGTTTTATTGCACTCCCAGAATACAGCTATCGCTGTTGTTCCGGGAGCCCAATGTTGATGCTTCAGGTCTAAGCATCTTCAAATTTAAAACATGTGCAGCTGCTATGCCTGCCCCTCCCCTCCTCATGCCTCATCACAGATGCCTTTGTATTATGGGAACTCATTCAATAAATATAAAGGCTTCTCTGAATGGGCAGCAGAGGGGAGGGACAGGAGGCATAGTTGTTCTGTTCGACTCTCTCACAGCCCTGAGTGAGCCATAAACTGTATATATTTATACACTATATAAGTGTAGCACTGCCCCCTTGAGGACTGCTGAATTCTTCACCTTCGGATTCCCTTGGGTTACCATTAGCAACTGCACCATGAACAATTTAACACTTTACTCCTTGGCTCAGTCAATGAACAGTCTAGGGGATGTGGTTGTTTTTTTGTTGTTTTATTTAATTAGGGATGGGAGAAGGGAAGAGTGGGATACTCCAAATTAAACTATTCACAATGGATGAGGACCCTCACTGACGATGCAGCCAGGCTGCAAATTCACTTTGTCACTAGATTAATTTACTGTAGGTTAAGACTCTGAATAGATGACTTGTTTGGGTAGATTATCTTCAGGATACACTCCTAGTATCCCCTTTCACTCAACAAACTGACACCCGTCCTCTGTCCCCCCTCAGGTCAGTCCCATAGACACGATCCCCTGTACTCACAATACTGTTTTTCGAGGGTCTCCAGTGTCTTTACCCCTCCAGTCGGCTCTCCTGGACTTCTGGGTTCAGTTCCTTTCCTCTGGTCACCAGGCCAACCGCCTGTGACCACCTGCCACCACTACAGAGGAGGAGGCAGCCGCCACCCTCCCTACAGAACTCTGCTCACCACCACATGTGCTCTTGGCTTTTATACAGTATCCCATCATTCACCCAGACAGCCTGTCTCTGCCAATCACCAGGACTGTATCAAAGCCTGTGTACCCATTGGTCAGGCTTCCTCCCACTGTCCAATATGCCTCCTTATTGGACCAGTGTGAAACACTATCTAGACCCAATGAATCACAGACTGAGCACACAGAGCAGGCCTAACTCACAGATCCTGCTCTCTGGGAGGCAGAAAGCAATATAGATTTGCCTGCTGTTCCTCTGCTTAGGCAGACAGAGCCGAAACTATACTCCATCACTAGCACCTACCTAGGGGGGTGCTACCTAAGTTAGATATAAATAACAGAGATACATTCAGGAAATGTCAACAAAAACCCTGTACTTAAATTATAGTGTGCCTTCAATTTTTACAAAGTGGCTGAATTCCTGGAATTCAGCTTTAATGTTGAGGCCACAAAATAAAGAAGTAGCCTCATGGGATTGTCCCTGCCGCCTTACACCATTTTTTTTATTTAAAGGCACAGTCCAAGGGTGCACAAAAGCAGTTAATGCAGCAATAAAGATCAATGTGCCTTTACTACTTTTTTGCAATTAAGCCTGTAGAGTGTTGTACCTGCTATCAGTACATTGCAAATGCAATGCACAAGCTCTTTCAAACTTTTCCCCCAAACCCAAGGTCCGTATGAAGGCACGGAACTAAGATGGGAAGTGCAATTGAACTCCCAGGTGGGTTAGGGTTGAGGTATCAACGACATGCTCTCTATAGCCCCATCTGCCACTAAGGCAGAAGGGTCTTATAGTAATGTTCCTGGGCCTGGGTGATGTGCCAAACAAAAGAAATCCACCCCACAATTCAGGTAAGGAGGGCAGTTTGGGCTTTTGGGATTGTATTTTATGCAACTTTTCTTGTTGCACACTAAATACTGGTGTGCTATGAAACATGGTAAAAACCATGGACCATTAACAACTTTATTTCAATATAATTTATAGTATATAATAAATGTAGGACTTTTGACTGGTCTGCTAGATTTCTTGTTATCTTCCTATTTCTTTCAGGGTGCAGTCTGCTTAGAGTTGTGGAGGGGAAGCTGAGAGCTGAATTGGCTGCTGCTGAACAGAGTGAGGCACCACTGATCACCGGATTGGTGATTGACATTTCAGCAGTAAAGTTGTCCTGTAATAATGAAGTACTCTAACCTTTACCTTGTTCAAGCTTTATCTACAATGGCAAACTGCAAGCTTAGGGCCAACCCACCCGGATGGGGTTCATCCTTATTGGGACAGTGGTTCACATAATTTTTAAGATGGTCAATTGAATGTAGCACTACTCCCTTGGGAGCTACTGGTTATGGATTCCCCTGGGTTACCCTTAGCAACAACTTGACAATAACGCATGTTCAAAGTACTTGGCTCAGTCAGAAAACAGTCTAGGGTTTTTTTGTAGTTTTATTTGAGAACTTGGATAGGAGAAGGGATGAGTGGGATACTCCAACTTGAATAACTATGCACAATTTGCTGGGACTGCTGAATAACTGAATGTGGCAAGGTGAGTGTGCTTCACCTTGACTATGCAGTGAAGAAGTATTTAGATAAGCTGTACTGTACTGTAGAACACTCGTCAGGGCCCTTCCTGGTACCCCCTTTGTCCCTATTCTTCAGGGTTCTCTACACGGCACCCCCTTTACTGTAACTTTCTGTGTGAGCTTGCCCCTTGATTCCCGACTTCGTTGGAGTGGCCCCCCTTCCTGGGCAGACCCTTTGGCAAGTCCCCTGGTACTCACAGACACTGTTTTTCCCAAGAGACTCTGCCAGCAGCTCCACCGTCAGCTTCACTGGATCCTCTGCAGCACAGCTCCACACCTGGTTCACTAGGCTGACTGCCTAAGACCACCTTCCTCATACACAGCAGGAGGAGAGACAGCCGTCTGCCTCCTCCTGGGACTCTGCTTCCCACCAAAGACGCCCTGTCACATGTCCTCTCAGCTTTTATGAGCAATCCCAGGATGCATTGCAAGAATGCCCTCCCACTGGGACTCCCACAAAAGCCAATGTGTCACTGGCTGGGTTTCCTCCACTGTCCAACAAGCTCCCTCATTGGATACAGTGGAGACACTCCCTCAGACCCAGTGAATCACACCTGGGAACATGTGACAAGCAACCTAATAGATCAGGCTCCCCTGATAAGCAGAAGGAGCAATAGATGCTTTTGCATAGCACCTACCTACCTAGGAGGGTGCTTCATATATTCTATTTGTGGTGCTTGGGTCTCGAAGACTGTTGGTTATCCAGTGGGTATGGTTATGGGGCATTGCCAAAACATTTCCACATTCAGTCTGATATCTTATTATATTTATTTGTTGATTACATGGTGCATTTTGAGAGTGAGTTGATAATCCTATGCCTGCTCATTCCTATTTGCTTGGGAGTTTATGCACTAAAAGCTGTACTTAAATCTGTTGTAAAAATGGTATAGTCTAAAGCAGCCTTTCTCAACAGGGGTGCCGCGGGATCATGGTAGAGAAAGGCTATCAGATTAGCCAAAGCTCCAAATCCCCAGTCGAACTGTACATTGGCACTGGGAGGGAGCTCAGTCAAACTCAGCAAAGTGAAAGAAAAGGGAGGGGGAGTGTGCTGTGCTCTCTGCCTCCCCCTACAGTGCAGTACTCAGCTGTGTAAAGGAAGGTACTGTACTACAACTTTTTAACTATTTCACCTCCGGAAGGTTTACCCCCCCCCCCTTCTTGACTAGGCCATTTTTTGGCATACGGCACTAAGTTACTTTAACTGACACTTGCGTCGTTGTGCGACACTGTACCCAAATCAAATGTATGTCCTTTTTTTCCCACAAATAGAGCTTTCTTTTGGTGGTTTTTGATCACCTCTGCATTTTTTTATGTTTTGCGCTTTAAACAAAGAACGACTCAAAAAAATAAATAAATAAATAATTATTTACTTTTTGCTATAAAACACATCCAATAAAAAAATGTGAAAAATGTAATTTCTTCATAAATTTAGGCCAATAAGCATATATTCATAGGTTTGCGCAAACGTTAGTATCTACAAACTATGTGATATTTTTTTTCTTTTTTCTTTTATTTACTAGTAATGACGGCGATCAGACGATAATGCAGTCGGGACACTAACTGACACTTTTGACACTTTTTGGGGACCAGTGACACTAATACAGTGATCAGTGACTGTACTAATGGCTGGGAAGGGGTTAACATTGGGGGCGATCAAAGGGTTAAATGTGTGCCTAGCCTGTGTTTTCTAACAGTGTGGGAGGTGCTTTTACTACGGGAAGGGATTGATCCATGTTCCTGCTTTGCAGGAACATTGGATCAATGACTTCCCTACTGACAGGACGGCGATCTACTCTGTTTACATAGCATTCGCACCCAAAAGCCGGAAGTGCAGGATCATATATATATATATATATATATATATATATATATATATATACACAGTATCTCACAAAAGTACACCCCTCACATTTTTGTAAATATTTTATTATATCTTTTCATGTGACAACACTGAAGAAATGACACTTTGCTACAATGTAAAGTAGTGAGTGTACAGCTTGTATAACAGTGTACATTTGCTGTCCCCTCAAAATAACTCAACACACAGTCATTAATGTCTAAACCGCTGGCAACTAAAGTGAGTACACCCCTAAGTGATAATGTCCAAATTGGGCCCACTTAACCATTTTCCCTCCCGGTGTCATGTGACTCATTAGTGTTACAAGGTTTTAGGTGTGAATGGGGAGCAGGTGTGTTAAATTTGGTGTTATCGCTCTCACTCTCTCATACTGGTCACTGGAAGTTCAACATGACACCTCATGGCAAAGAACTCTCTGAGATCTGAAAAAAGAATTCTTGCTCTACATAAAGATGGCCTAGGCTATAAGAAGATTGCCAAGTCTCTGAAACTGAGCTGCAGCACGATGGCCAAGACGATACAGTGGTTTACCACCACAGGTTCCACTCAGAACCGGCCTCGCCATGGTCGACCAAAGAAGTTGAGTGCATGTGCTCAGCGTCATATCCAGAGGTTGTCTTTGGGAAATAGCTATATGAGTGCTACCAGCATTGCTGCAGGGGTTGAAGGGGTGTGGGGGGGGGGGGGTCAGCCTGTCAGTGCTCAGACCATATGCCGCACACTGCATCAAATTGGTCTGCATGGTTGTTGTCCCAGAAGGAAACCGCTTCTAAAGATGATGCACAAGAAAGTCTGCAAACAGTTTGCTGACAACAAGCAAACTAAGGACATGGATTACTGGAATTATGTCCTGTGGTCTGATGAGACCAAGATAAACTTATTTGGTTCAGATGGTGTCAAGCGTGTGTGGCGTCAACCAGGTGAGGAATACAAAGACAAGTGTGTCTTGCCTACAGTCAAGCATGGTGGTGGGAGTTTCATGGTCTGGGGCCACATGAGTGCTGCCGGCACTGGGGAGCTACAGTTCATTGAGGGAACCTTGAATGCCAACATGTACTGTGATATACTGAAGCAGAGCATGATCCCCTCAAACATAATGACCCCAAACACACCTCCAAGATGACCACTGCCTTGCTAAAGAAGCTAAGGGTGATGGACTGGCCAAGCATGTCTCCAGACCTAAACCCTATTGAGCATCTGTGGGGCATCCTCAAATGGAAGGTGGAGGAGAGCAAGGTCTCTAACATCCACCAGCTCCGCAATGTCGTCATGGAGGAGTGTAAGAGGTCTCCAGTGACAACCTGTAAAGCTCTGCTGAACTCCATGCCCAAGAGGGTTAAGGCAGTGCTGGAAAATAATTGGGATATATTAACTTAGGGGTGTACTCACTTTTGTTGCCAGCAGTTTAGACATTAATGGCTGCGTGTTGAGTTATTTTGAGGGGACAGCAAATTTACACTATTATACAAGCTGTACACTCACTACTTTACATTGTAGCAAAGTGTCATTTCTTCAGTGTTGTCACATGAAAAGATATAATAAAATATTGACAAAAATGTCAGGGGTGCACTCACTTTTGTGAGATACTGTATATGCGGTGGGCGGTCGGCAAGTGGTTAAAGCGAATTACATTATTAGATTCCATTCACACTAATGTGTTCTTTCATGCTTTTTGCAGAAACACATTTCATTTTTTTAACATGGGTTCCTACAGAACACATTCACATCAATGCATTTTTGGAAAGGGTCAGGGACTTTTTTTCCTGCAAAATATAGTATATTACATGTAATAGACTTCAATTGGCATGCATTTAAAATGCAAGCCCTGCCTTTTTTACACATTTTTGCATTTATTTAATTTGCCCAAAAACAAATTGGCCAAATAAAAAGAATCAAAAAGGCAAAACAGATAAAAAGCGCATGAAAATGCGGAAAGCACAACAAAAAGCACTGATGAAACACTCAAAACCGACATGCATAGGTGTTAATCGAGCCTTACTATATATATTTTTATTTTTTTAAATAAAATGTGTTCCTATTTCACCATTTTTTAACCCCACTCATCCCTAAATATCTCACTCTTACTCCTCTTAACTGTATCTTGATGATGTTTTTGTATTATTTCAAACTTTCCATGCAATAATATTTAAAGCGGAGTTCCACCCAAAAGTGGAACTTCCGCTTTAGGTAGTGCTAACCCCCTGACATGCCACATGTGGCATGTCATTTTGGGGGGGGGGGGAGCGGGTACCTAGTTTTGACAGGTACCCGCTCCCACTTCCGCTCGGAGCGCCGCGGCGCCCTGAATGGAACTTCTCCTCTCCTCCTCCCTCCCTGCAATCTTCTGGGACATGTCAGAGGACCCAGAAGAAGAAAACACAGGCGCCACTCTAAGTGCAATAACTTGTAACTTCTTTATTGGATTAACCGCTAAAAGGGGGGTACTCACAAAGGGATGAAATAATACAGCTCATAAGCACACTCCGGTGAGGATCAGGATGGCTCGAGTGGTAGCAGGTAGATAGGCTGTAGCGGTAGCTGCCGCACTTCCTAGTCCCGGGGACACTCCAAACACCATCCGTCATCACTTCCGCAAGCGGGATTACGTCAGGGCGCCGGCGACGCGTTCTCGGAGCATGCGCTCCTTCCTCAGGCCGATCCCAGAAGATTGCCGGCCAATCACGACGCGTAGCGCAACTCGCGCATGCGCAGTGCGTACCCGGCTGTGAAGCCGCAAACTGTCACAGAAGGGTGCCCACACCAGTGATGCCGGCGCCGCAGAGCAGAGAGGGAGAAGAGCGAGGCTTTGGGCGGCCGCATCGCTGGACCGTTGGACAGGTGAGTGTGTGAGGCTGGAACTCCGCTTTAACTTTTTTCTACTGTCATTTTGTTCTTTAATTTTTCACAGTGTCACATTTTTTTTAAATTGTAAACTTAAAAAAGAAGCGTTTATTTAATGTGTAAATAGCTTTGCAATGCTTTATACCGGAAACATAATTTTGGTGATTTTAACATATAAAGTACACTTCTTTTTTTTTTTTTTAACTAAAAATTAGTGTTTTTTTTATATATATATAATACTTTTTTTCCTATAGTTTGAATAAAAAAATATATAATTTCTGCAAGGGAGCATCACCCAGGCCCACAGCAGGTGGTTAGGCAGTGTACAGGCGTGAGAGCCGACGTAGTTAATTTTTTTTATGATTGCATTTTATTTCTATAGTTTGGAGAAAGTAAATAACTTTTCATTGCCCTGCTTTAAATTAGTTACATTTTTTTTGTTACTGGTTTATAAATTCAAATTACACTTTGGCCTACAGCTAATACAAAAAAAACAACTTATTTTTATACCTTATGTATGGTCTATCATCATACCTGAAGGCTGTCCCCTCCCCACTACTGTTCTTTGCCAAAAAAAAAACAAAAAAAATCTAATTGGATTCAGCCTGCAGGAATGAGCAATGGGGTTTTAAAAGTAAAATAATAAAATTGAAGAGTAAGGATTCCGCTGCATCATTTGCGATGTACCCCTGCCAGCAAAATTGTTCCATAGAAAACGCTGCTACGGAACGAAATTGTATAGCGGTTTATTTCATGTTTTCTCCGTTCAGCACACATGACCAGCTGAGATGTGATTCTTTTTTTATTAGGGGGAAAGCAGAACAGTTACAATAAAAAAAAAAAAAAAAAAATCAGTACACTGAGAACAAGTAGAAGGTGCTTAACAACTCTTTGGGGAACAAGATGGAGGAAGTCTATGTCAAAGAAGAAATCGGCGTAGTACAAAATAGAGCTGGCTCTATAATGGTAAATCGATTTGGCACTGCGTTACTTTGACGGACAATTGCGTGGTCATGCAAGTCCTTTATGCTATTTTGAGATCGGGTTTACATATATTTTAGGCAGTCAGCCTCTGAGACATAATGGATGGCAAGTCTTATTTTATACAGCGAGATTGGCCAGCAGCAGCTGAGGGGGGGCACAGTGGGTAATCCTTCAACACAATGCATTAGCGGTCTATTACCCACTTCTGGACCGGAAGGTTGCCCCCCTTAATGACCAGGCCATTGTTTGCAATTCGGCACTGCGTTATTTTAATGGACAATTGCGCGGTCGTGCGACGCTGTACCCAAATAAAATTAGTGTCCTTTTTTTCCCACAAACAGAGCTTTCTTTTGGTGGTATTTGATCACCTGTGCGATTTTAATTTTTTGCGCTATAAACAAAAAAAGAGCGACAATTTAAAAAAAAAAATATATATATATTTTTCACATTCTGCTAAATAACATTCCCAAAAACAAAAATTTTAAAAACAAAATTTTTTAACATTTTAGGCCACTTTGCGTTTCTGCTACATATTTTTGTTAAAAAAAAATCGCAATAAGCGTATTTTGATTGGTTTGCGCAAAAGTTATTGCGTTTACTAACTACGGGAAAGATTTATGTCATTTTTATTGTTTTTTTTTTTACTAGTAATGAAGGCGATCTGCGTTTTTTTGCGGGACTGTGACATTGCGGCGGACAGATCGGACCCCTGATTGACATTTTTTACACTTTTGGGGGGACCAGTGACATTACTACAGTAATCAGTGCTAAAAATATGCACTGTTACTGTAATAATGACACTGGCAGGGAAGGGGTTAATACTATTGGTGATCAAGGGGTTAAATGTGAGCCTAGGGGAGTGATACTAACTGTGGGGGGGTTGGGCTTTTGAAATGCTCATAGAGACATTCGATCCTATATAGCAGGATTACAGGGTCTATGTGATCATCCGAGGAAGAAGGACGGACGGCTGTGTTTACATTAGCCGTCCGTCCTTCTCTGTCAGCAGGGGGAGATCTCTGGTGTCAGGCGGCAATCGGAGCCACCTGACACCCGCACTGGATTCCCCGCTGACGATCGGGGGCGGGAGCACACCGGTGGCGGCACGCACTCGCCCCCTAGATGATGTTTTTTAACATGATTTTGCCTGGGAGAGCCACACTGCCGACGTAAATAGGCAGTGCAGCGACAGCAAGTGGTCAATCGTGAAAAACAGTCCATAAATGGAAAAAAAAGTGCAAAAAGTATGGTTCCAACAGCCAAAAGAAGGAAGATAGATGCTGTCTCCTTCCCTTCACGAAAGAAGCCAGTCACCAACAACTTAGTGAGATGCGCTCTTACCAAAGTTCATGGACCCCCTATGTGCAGGCAGGTCTAACGGGTGTAGCACTGCCCCCTAGAAAGCTGCTGAGAATTACACTTTTTGGATTCCCCTGAGTTACCCTTAGCAACTGATAGCAGACAAACGGCATTGAAAGTTCTTGGCTCAGTCAATAATCAATCCAGGGGATGTTGGTTTTTGTGTTTTTATTTAGAACTGGGATGGCAGAAGGGATGAGTGGGATACTCCAACTATGAACTATGCACAATCTTTGGGACAACTAGCTGTAGTGTGCGGCAAGGCCGCTGCTTCACCTTGCCACTGAAGTGAAGATAGTTTGAAAGGTTCCTGCTTTAAAATTGATATGGACTGCGAGCAATCTATGGTGTTGATTAGAGATGCTGCTAGCACTGTTCACTCCCTTGCCATGGGTGAAATATAAGTATAAAAAAATGTAAATTGTGCTGCGCAAATCTGTGTATTCTATATAGATTTCATGCGTTTATATAATGTGTTAGAAATCACTGTTTGTTGTTTGGAAAAAAAAAAATCACTGTTTGTGTATGGTGAGACTTAATATAATTTTAAGTGTCGGTTCACACTAAGGCGATCCGACTTGGGGGGCGACCTGTGAAGTCGCGTGCACCACTGTGCACCACTGTGCACCGCGACTTCGGCGCGACTTGCACGGACTTCACATAATGGAAGTCAATGCAAGTCGCTCCGATGTCGCCCCGAAGTAGTACAGGAACTATTTTCTAAGTCGGAGCGACTTGAGTCGCTCCTATTAGAACGGTTCCCGTAGCACAGAATGGACTGCGACTTGTCAGGCTGACCAGTCGCCTGATAAGTCGCGGTAGTGTGAACCGGGACTTAGCTGTATATTGATTATTAATCGTGTTGTAAGGCAGTATGTAACATCCGTGCAAAGGGAATTGTACAATTAAACACACAAACAGCAAATATAAATATCTGATTCCCTACAAATTATATGCAGATGTGTATGGATATCCCAAAAGTGATATTATGTATATATAACTACAACAAATAAAGTTCAATGGTGTCACAATAAATATTTATCCAATCCCATATGCAATTTTTCCTGAGTACAATAGTGTCACAATAAATTATTGTCCAATCCCATATGCATTTTTTCCAACAAATGTACGTTCAACAATAAGGTGGTCCTATACATGGAAGTGTGTCCCAGTCACCGGTGCCTAGGGATATCCTGGTAGTGAACATGCTGGATATCACCTTAATATATTGTGCTCCCCTCCTCAGGTGGGTGCCCCACCTTATGCCTGCCAATTGAGCTCAGTAATTGGAACGCTTGTGTGTGATCCAAATGTTTTGAATCCTGGCTTGCTTCTCCTATGGTGGTGCCGAGGTGCTCATAACCCTCCAGGATGGCTCATGTAGGTGAAAGAAAAGGTATCCATAGTGCCAATAACGTTTTGATAAAATATGCGCTTTATTAAATTAAAGTATTGCACTTACATTTATAAGGTGCTTGAAGTGCACCACACTGTATCAGGTACTGCAAATCATAACCCGGGTGTCCAGGCGAGGATCCCGAACTGAGTGTCACTGTCTGCTTAGTGAGCTCCAATACTGCTCGTAGCCGCACACAGACTCCGGCGTATGGCCCCTACGCGTATCGACACAGGGCTCTGCGTGTCCTCATCAGGAGAATGTGTTCTTGGCTCAGTCAATAATCAATCCAGGGGATGTTGTTTTTGTGTTTTTATTGAGAACTGGGATAGGAGAAGGGATGAGTGGGATACTCCAACAATGAACTTTTACTCGTAATTCCGGTGTGCTGACACCTGTCCGCTGACCCTAGGTTCTGGAGTGGTCCCCTTCCTGGCAGACCCCTGGGCAAGTTCCTCTGTACTCACGGACACTGTTTTTCCAGAGTCACCGTTGCCTCCAAACTCCACTTGTCAGCATCCAATGGACCTCTGCGTTCAACAACACCTTCAGGTTCACCAGGCCAACAGCCTGTGACCACCTTTCCCAGCTGCAGAAGGAGAAACAGTCGTACCTTTCACATGTGCCCCTGGCTTTCATAACATATCCCAGGATGCACCGCTGCTTGTGCTAACCCCCTGGGACAACCACAAAAGCCTGGATGTCACTGGCTTGGTTTCCTCCACTGTCCAACAGGCTCCCCTATTGGACACAGTGGGGACACTCCCTCAGACCAGATGAATCACACAGGGACACATGCAACAGGCCTGAATAGAAATCCTGCGCCCCTGATAAGCAGACAGAGCAACTAGGTGCTACACGGGCTTTTGGGGATTCGCTCTCTTTAGCGGTGCTTGAACCAGACAGCACAATCTCCAGGATGATATCTCAAGGTGTGGATTCAAGAAAGTACCTCCAACTCCCCATACATAGTACATACAAATAAAGAGTAGTGTTGAGCGAACACGGACTGTATTATAATTGGATTTTTGTTACCCGGACACGGACCCGAAAACTTTACTGTATGTTCGGGTTTAAAATCCGTGTTCGGTAATTTTATTTCCTGCTTTGTATGTAATGGCGCGCTTTTAATGGCGGGCTTTC
The DNA here is from genome assembly GCF_965119305.1 of Pelophylax lessonae. NCBI lineage: Eukaryota > Metazoa > Chordata > Amphibia > Anura > Ranidae > Pelophylax > Pelophylax lessonae. Next base: position 28,437,863 of record NC_138777.1, read on the forward strand.
AACAGCCAATCAACAAGCGTTTAACCGGTGTGCGCCATCACAGCCATGCCTACTAATGTATTAGTAGCTGTGATTGGCCAGCTGAAGCATGTGACCCAGGTCTTTATAAGCTCGAGAGACACATCGCGGTGCGTCAGTCTGCTGTAGTGTAGGGAGAGAGCACACAGAACGGTGCTGGCTGCTGCTGATTAGGGACAGACAGGGTAAAACAACATTGTGCTGAAAAGAATGCAGGGACAGGTCGGAGTGTAGGTAGGGAAAGATATTTGAGCATTTTAGGGACAGGCTGGAGAGATTAGGCAGGGACAGATAGGAGACACAGGACAGAACAATCGTCCGTTAGCGATCTACATCGATTTTGCTGTGTGGGGGGTGGTGCAGTGAACAATCTTTTTGCCCTCACTTGAGCCCACTGAGGAGGAGGAGGAGGGAGAAAAAAATATATTTTTATCAGTCTGTTGTGTCTGTTCAGCTATATTTTACTACAGAGTGCTGTTCTAATCTGCTATTTAAAAATTACAAATTTAAAGGGGAATTTTTTTTTTTTAAGAGCACTTGCCATGCTCTTAACTACATTTTGCTGCCATTTGCAGCACTCAAGCCTTTTCCATTTGTTTTTTAGAGCCATTTTAGTGCCTGAAAGTTCGGGTCCCCATTGACTTCAATGGGGTTCGGCGTCCGGGTAAAGTTCGAAAAAAGTCCGGGACACGGACACGGACCCGGACTTTTTTTTCAAGTTTGGCCGAACCCGCCGAACACGGACATCCAGGTGTCCGCTCAACTCTAATAAAGAGCACTAAATACCGGGGCAGAAGTCCTATGGTGAGGAAACGCATAGGGCGGAGCCGGAGCGGCTTGATCATGTCATTGTGTTACCCAGAAGTAGAGGCGGATGCCATCTTGCTTGATCAGGAGTTGTTTACAGAGACATGTGCACTTTTTTTTCTACCAATGTGAATAGCACTCGCTTTTACATAAAAATTGGTGTGAAGGATTTATATTATACCCTACCTGGAATGGTTACAGAGCTCCTGTGATCCTTCTATATGTGAACACAGGTCTCTGTGATCATTTCAAAAGCCCAGCCCTCCCACAATTAGAAACACCCCCCTAGGTACACATTTCCCTGCCGGTATCATTAGTACAGTAACAGTGCATATTTTTAGCACTGATTACTGTAGTAATGTCACTGGTCCCCCCAAAAGTGTCAAAAATGGGGCGGACAGATTGGACCCCTGACTGACAATGTCGCAGTCCCACAAAAAATTGCAGATCGCCACCATTACTAGTAAAAAAAAAAAACAATAAAAATGACATAAATCTTTACCGTTAGTAGACGCAATAACTTTTGTGCAAACCAATCAAAATACGCTTATTGCAATTTTTTTTACCAAAAATATGTAGCAGAAAACAAATTGGCCCAAAATGTTAAAAAAATTAGATTTTTTATTTTTTTTGGGGGGAATGTCATATAGCATAATGTGAAAAATATAGATTTTTTTTCAGAATTGTCGCTCTTTTTTTGTTTATAGCGCAAAAAATAAAAATTGCACAGGTGATCAAATACCACCAATTCTATTTGTGGGAAAAAAGGACATCATTTATGATTTGGGTACAGCGTCGCACAACCATGCAATTGTCCATTAAAATAACGCAGTCCTGAATCGCAAAATATGGCCCGGTCATTAAGGGGGCAAATCCTTCCGGTCCACGAGTGGTTAAATTGCCAAGTCTTCTGAATTGCTCTGAGCAAAAAAAATGTACACGCCAAGTTCCTTCATTGCCCTAATTCCAGCAAACTTTTTATTTTAGCATAAGAATAAGTGAGCCGTCCATGCTTCCATCACTCCCCCTACAATGACTCTCCAGCTTCTCATTCCTTGAAATGTTTATTCATGGGAGTGAATCTGAGCAGAAGATAGAAAGCGGTAATCCATAGAGCGATATAAGCGCAGGTGTAATACGGATGGATCGCTGCCTTTCTAAATCCAAGCACTGAGAATTCGGCTCTAATCTCATTTTCTTTGGGGAGCCCGTGAATATTTTGTCTGCCATCAAAATGTACAATAATTAATTCCTGATGTATGTCTATACAGCCTGTAGTTACAGATAACAGAGAAGCAAATAAAATGCTTCATACCTCGATACAAGAAAGCGGCTTAAAATGGCAACTGCAGTCAAACGGATAAATGCACAGCTGAAACGCGTCAATTGGAACAGGCTTACCTGCCAAAAAAGATTTTTCAGGTAATGAGCATTCTTTTCCTTCCATATGTAGCTGGATAGAACACATTGCTAAGACAATGGTTTGGTGGGCTCCGTGCCACTGCCCCACCTTCTGGTTTCTCCATGATCTAAAAGGGGATCTCAGTATAGTTTCTCCACCTACAACCTCCCTCCACCTTGCAGGGCAGAAGTGGCCAATCCAAGTGTAATTTTTAACCACTTTACCACCGGAGGATTTTGCTGTCTTACGTCCAGGCCACTTTTTGCGATTCGGCACTGTGTGACTTTAACTGACAATTGCGCGGTCATGCAACGCCATACCAAAACAAAATTTACGTCCTTTTTTTCCCACAAACAGAGCTTTCTTTTGGTGGTATTTGATCACCTCTGCGCTTTTTATTTTTTGCGATATTAATAAAAAAATGCAAAAATGTTGAAAAAATAAAAATATTTTTCTACTTTGACAGTTAAAAAATATCCAATATATTCAATTTTTGTCATATATTTAGGCCAAAATGTATTTAGCTACATGTCTTTGACAAAAAAATTCTCAATGAGCGTATTTTTAACCGCTTTATGGCCAGAAGGTTTTACCCCATTCCTGACCAGGCCATATTTTGCGATTCGGCTCTGTGTTACTTTAACGGACAATTGCGTTAAAGTAACTCAAATTAAATTTATGTCCTTTTTTCCCCACAAATAGAGCTTTCTTTTGGTGGTATTTGATCACCTGTGCGATTTTTACTTTTTGCGCTATAAACAAAAAAAGAGCGACAATTTTGAAATTCCCCCCCCCCAAAAAAAAAATCATTTTAGGCCAATTTGTTTTCTGCTACATATTTTTGGTAAAAAAAAATCGCAATAAGCGTATTTTGATTGGTTTGCGCAAAAGTTATTGCGTTTACTAACTAAGGGAAAGATTTCTGTCATTTTTGGTGTTTTTTTAATGGTGGCGATCTGCGTTTTTTTTTTGTTGCGGGACTGCGACATTGCGGCTGACAGATCAGACCCTTGACTGACATTTTTGACACTTTTGGGGGTACCAGTGATATTACTACAGTAATCAGTGCTATAAATATGCACTGTTACTGTGAAAATGACACTGGCAGGGAAGGGGTTCATTTTTATTGGAGAGGGAGGGGTTAATATATGCCTGGTGCTTACTGACGTGTGTGGGGGGAGGTGACTGAGAGACACAGGGACAGATTGCAGGTTCAGCTATGCTGAACCCTGCAATCTGACCCTGCCTGTCACTTAGGAGATCCGCCCGCTTTGTTTACACAAGCGGGCGGATTTCCACACTAGATCCCCGACGATCGGAGAAGAGCAGCGGTGATCACTGCCTCTCCTCCCCTGGCCCGACTCCCGCTGTGACTGAATACAGCGGGAGCGAGCCTCCGGCGGCACGCGCGCGCTGCCGAGAGAGGGGATTGTCTGGTCTACGTGACGTCGCCAGACGATAACGAACCACTTTGCCACAGTACAGTCAACGTGACTGGTCGGCAAGTGGTTAACTGTGATCTTGTATGTGACAACACAGTATTAAAATGAATCTCAATCATGACCTGACCGGGGTTTTTAAAAGGGGGAATCAGAGAACACCCCAAACTCCCAAGTGGACAGGAACAAAGTTGGTAATCATGTCCGTGAGATCTAAGTGTTGGAGTATTGAAGATATTTAAGAAGCCAGGGACTCACTCAGCCCACCAGCTTTCATCATAACTAAAATATCTCTTTTGGGTGGACCGACACTTTGAGAGCACCTGTTATGGCAAATATATGTAGACTTTCCTCTATCTATCTATCTATCTATCTATCTATCTATCTATCTATCTATCTATCTATCTATCTATCTATCTATCTATCTATCTATCTATCTATCTATCTATCTATCTATCTATCTATCTATCTATCTATCTATCTATCTAATCTATCTAATCTATCTTTATGATCACCCACCTAATATTGAGTAGGTCTCCTTTTCCTGCCAAAACAGTTCTGACATATTGAGGCATGGACACCACTAGACCTCTGCAGGTATGCTGTGGTATCTGGCAACAAGCCCCCAGTAGCAGATCCATTAAGTCCAGTAGGTTGCTGGGTAGGACCTCCATGGATCGCACTTGTTTTTTGGGCACATATTACAGAAGCCTGATTGGCTTGAGATCTGAAGAACTTGGAAGTTAAGTCAGCACCTCAAACTTATTGTTGTTTTCCTCAAACCATTCTTGAACCATTTTTGCAGGGTGACAGGGCACATTATCCTGCTGAAAAGGGCCACTGCCATCAGAGTATACTTTTTTCATGAAGGGGTGTACTTGGTCAGCAACAGTATTTTAGGTAGGTGGTATGTGTCAAGTAACATCCACATAATTGACAGGACCCAAGGTTTTCCAGCTGAACATTACCCAAAGCATCACACTGCCTCCACTGGATTGTCTTTTTCCCATATTGCATCCTGGTGCCATATCTTCCTCAGATAAAGGACGCACACACACCTGGCCATCTACATGATGTAAAAGAAAATGAGGGTCGTCAGACTAGGCTACCTTCTTCCATTGCTCTTCGGTCCTGTCCTGATGCTCACGTGCCCATTGTAGGCGCTTTCGGCCGTGGACATGAGTTTTAGCATGGGCACCCTGACTGGTCTGCCACCATGCAGTCTCACACAACAAACTGCAATGCCTATTTTCTGATTTTAACACATCAACTTCAGGGACAACATGTTTCCTTGCTGTCTAATATATCTCACGACTTTCAGATGCCATTTTGTAACAAGATAATCAATGTTATTCATTTAGCCTCTCAGTGGTCATAACGTTGTGGCTGATTGGTCTGTCTGTATGTCTGTCTATCTACTGTGTATACTGTATCTCACAAAAGTGAGTACACCCCCCACATTTTTGTAAATATTTTATTATATCTTTTCATGTGACAACACTGAAGAAATTACACTTTGCTGCAATGTAAAGTAGTGAGTGTACAGCTTGTATAACTGTGTAAATTTCTGTTCCCTCAAAATAACTCAGCACACAGCCATTAATGTCTAAACCACTGGCAACAAAAGTGAGTACACTCATAAGTCAAAATGTCCAAATTGGGCCCAATTAGCCATTTTCCCTCCCCGTTGTCATGTGACTAGTTAGTGTTACAAGGTCTCAAGTGTGAATAGGGAGCAGGTGTGTAAATTTGGTGTTATCGCTCTCACTCTCTCATACTGGTCCCTGGAAGTTCAACATGGCACCTCATGGCAAAGAACTCTCTGAGGATCTGAAAAATAGAATTCTTGCTCTACATAAAGATGGCTTAGGTTATAAGAAGATTGCCAAGACCCTAAAACTGAGCTGCAGCAGGGTGGCCAAGACCATACAGAGGTTTAACAGGACAGGTTCCACTCAGAACTGGCCTCGCCATGGTCGACCAAAGAAGTTGAGTGCACGTGCTCATTGTCATATCCAGAGGTTGTCTTTGGGAAACAGATGTATTAGTGCTGCCAGCATTGCTGCAGAGGTTAAAGGGGTGGGGGGGTGGGGGGGCTCAGCCTGTCAGTGCTCAGACCATACGCCGTACACTGCATCAAATTGATCTGCATGGCCGTCATCCCAGAAGGAAGCCTCTTCTAAAGATGATGCACAAGAAAGCCTGCAAACAGCTTGCTGAAGGACATGGATTACTGGAAGAATGTCCTGTGGTCTGATGAGACCAAGATAAATCTATTTGGTTCAGATGGTGTCAAGCGTGTGTGGCGGCAACCTGAGGAGTACAAAGACAAGTTTGTCTTGCCTACAGTTAAGCATGCTGGTGGGAGTGTCATGGCCTGGGGCTGCATGAGTGCTGCCAGCACTGAGAGCTACAGTTCATTGAGGGAACCACGAATGCCAACATGTACTGTAACAAACTGAAGCAGAGCATGATCCCCTCCCTTTGGAGACTGGGCCCCAGGGCAGTATTCCAACATGATAACGACCCCAAACACACCTCCAAGATGATCACTGCCTTGCTAAAGAAGCTGAGGGTAAGGGTGATGGACTGGCCAAGCATGTCTCCAGACCTAAACCCTATTTGGCATCTGTAGGGCATCCTCAAATGGAAGGTGGAGGAGCGCATGGTCTATAAAATCCACCAGCTCTGTGATGTCATCATGGAGGAGTGGAAGAGGACTCCAGTGGCAACCTGTGAAGCTCTGGTGAACTCCATGCCCAAGAGGGTTAAGGCAGTGCTGGAAAATAATATTGACTCTTTTGGCCCAATTTGGGCATTTTAACTTAGGGGTGTACTCACTTTTGTTGCCAGCAGTTTAGACATTAATGGCAGTGTGTTAAGTTATTTTAAGGGGACAGCAAATTTACACAGTGGCGGCTGGTTCTCCGTGGGCCGGGGGGGTGTCAGACAGACCACACCATACCCCCCTGGACCACAAAGGCTCGCACACCATACCACCCCCCCGGACCACACCAACTCGCACACCACCATAACACCCCCCCTCCCACGTCGCCGGTTCACTCACCCTGGACTGACGTGGAGGGCAGGCAGTAGTGGCGGCGGTTTCCCCGGTGGCGGCTGCGGCTTCCCCTGCATCTCCTCCCTCCTCCTCCTTGGCCAATAGCATGGCCTCTCCTTTCGGCCAATCGGGAAACGGGTCTCAGGATGAATATTATCGAATATTCATTTGCTATTGTCACACAACTGGGTGGGCTCAGGGTGCAGTGCTCTGCGCCCCGAGCCCACCTTTTTTTAAGCCTATTAGAGCCTCTCGCTCTAATCACGTGCTTCAAAAAAAAACATTGGAATCCATGCGTCCAGCGCCCTGCATGTAGATTAGGGGGCCGGATGCATGGATGGGGGGGGCGGCGCCCCTGCGCCCCCAATGGACCAGCTGCCACTGCTGTTATAAAAGCTGTACACTCACTAATTTACATTGTAGCAAAGTGTAATTTCTTCAGTGTTTTCACATGAAAAGATATAATAAAATATTTACAAAAATGTGAGGGGTGTACTCACTTTTGTGAGATACTGTATATGTGTTTTTTTTTTTTTTTTCCTTCAATATCATCAATATCTTCTTCTGCTTACAATGTAGATGTTTGATTTGGCTCAGTTTATACCTTCATCTGCATTTTCCTTATCTCCACCGAGATCCGGCATCGCCCCTTTGCGGCTGCACATCTCACTATGAGAACACTTTAAAAGCTATTTTCAATATTGTGCCTGAAGATCGGGTCATTGGTAACTTGTTTCATTTTCCAAGGACACCCTACAGGCACCTATTTCAACTCGCAGGCATCCGACACAGGACGGAGCTGATGAATTATTCAGAAAATATTCCTATTGAATGCACCTTACCTTACCTCCTAGAAACAAAAGAGATGCATAGAAATGCCAGAAACAAGGAAGGTTGAAGGTATGAAAGTAGAAACACTGAGTAATGTTTTAAAATAGCAAAAAGGAAAGATGTATCGAAAAAAAGAAAATGTTCATTTTGGAGAATCATTGATTTTTAGGCTCTGAGATTTTCACACAGATTGCTCTCGGTGTGAGACATGAAGCTTCATATCCAAGATAAGGTACATATGCTTCCATTCATATGGGGCTAAGTTAGCATTAGGGCTAACACAGAGAACTGTGTCAAGAGTTAATAGAATAACCTGAATGTGGGAAATAAGGTTTTGGGAATTTATGCTGAACTGTGGGCTACAGCAAAAATAACATTTATAATGAAGTTTAAAGAATATGTAAAACCAACATTTCATATTCCTGATATGTGGCTGCTGCACCATGTACTTGTATGAGAAAGTCTCCTCTTCTCTTTGTATTGCTTCCTTTGTGCGAAATCCATGGTGAACGCTGGTTATGTGAAATTCCTGCCAGTGCCTCTGCTTTCCTATTAAAAACTGTCCACACTAAGCAGGAGAATACACTGTGGTCAGTTCTCTACATAGTTACATAGTAGTTGAGGTTGAATAAAGACATCAGTCCATCCAGTTCAACCTTTGCAGGTGTGTGTGTGTGTCAGTGGCCTGATTGTTTCCCATAACCCTGAATGTTGTGATCTGTGAGACGCACGTCCAAGAGTCTTTTAAAAGTAGCCATACTCCCCGCTGATACCACCAATTGTGGAAGAGAGTTCCACATTTCATCGCTCATCGCCCTTACAGTGAAGAACCCCTTACGCAGCTGAAGGTTAAACTGCCTCTTCTCTAATCTCATTGTCTGGCCATGTGTCCTCTTGCACTCCTTGAGACTAAATCGTTTTTTAAATATGCTGGGATCGCCATGGAGGTATTTGTAAATCGCTATAATGTCATAGTTACATAGTTATTCAGGTTGAAAAAAGACACAAGTCCATCTGGCTCAACCCCCCCCCCCCCCCCCCCAGAGCATCAGTGTACAATATATAATAATTAAAAAAAAATAAATAAAATTATGATGCTGCCTGCTGTTACTCCACCTGAACACCTCCTGGAGCGCCACCCGAGCTGTAGGCTTGGCTTGGGATGAGGAAGGCTCTGGTTGACAGTGCTCTCGTCTGTCTGCTCCGTCTCGACACCTCCTCTCTAGTCCAGACTGAGACTCCAGAGACATGTTTTGACTTGTCCAGCCAGTTATAGAAGCTTCCAGGAGAACAGCAGCACTGAGAGCAGAGCGGAAGGGAGCGGGCAGCACCTATCCCGCCCACTGACACATATGATCGGCTCCTCCTCTCTTCGAGCTGCCACTTCCTGCCTTTGGCTGTCGCTTGGGGAAGGAGCTGCCTGAGTCTGAGTGCTGTTAGCTCAGCTGAGCCTGCCTGACTGCTTACCAGTACCACATGGAAGAATCATCTAAATGTTCTCTGAAGTGCTGCTGTGCTGTGCTGTGCTGGAGTCTGGACTTTAACCTTAACTCCAGGCGGACAGGTCACCAACAACCACCAGGTGTGTCTCTCTCTGTGTGCTGTGTTCTAGATCTGAACTTCAACCATGGATCAAGTTCAGGGCTGCTAGAACAGTTGGAGTTCAGTTTTTTTCTTCTGTTCTTTTATAAACTGTTTCATAATATCTCTTCTTATCCTCCTCTTATTTCATGCTTGCATTGCATACCTCTTAATATTAGAGTGTAAAATAGGTGTAAGGTTGATGATCTCTTACAAAAGCCAATCCTGCCATTCTGAATATAAGCACAGTGGGCAGGATGGATTTTTTATTTTTTTTTGCTCTTTTGTTATCTATTTTATGGCAAAGATTGGCTCTGAAAAAAAGGAAGGCGACCTGCAAATGAACAGGCTCTCTCTCCAAATGTGTGTGCTATCTGCACCTTCACATATGGGTCCTTTCACACGGTCAGCTCCGTTTTTTTTCCGCTCCGTATGTCCGTTTTTCATCCATCAGTTTGCGGATGAAAAACTGACATAATGTATGTCTATGGGCTAGCGGACATTTGCGGATGACATCCGCTGATATTCGTTTTTGCGTCCGTTCTGTTTTTTAAACGGAAGAAAAATAGGGATCTCTTCCGTCTCAAAAAACAAAACTGAACGGAATGGATGCAAAACAGATGTCAGCGGATGGTCATCCACTAACGTCCGCTAACCCATAGACTTAGATGATGTCTGGTTTTCATCTGCAAAGGGATGGGAGGAAAAAACGGACATACGGAATGCCCGTGTGAAAGGACCCTAACAATGGGAACATTCTGAGATTTCCCCTTAGCTGTATGGAGTGCTGTGCTACTACATTTCAATGCTGCCCTGAAGGTTATCAATCCCTATTTAAATGTATGCTGCTAGTCTGCTACATTGTAGTCCTGCTGAGGAAGTTGTTGACCCTTTCCATGCGATGCTAGGCCTACTGGTCTTAGCTTAAAGTGGTAGTAAACCACAAAAAATCTTCTCCCTGAAAGTCACTGGCATTATGTGCTATTATGCATCACATACACTATTATTATTATCACATTATTTTTATTATAGATTTATTTTTGTGTGGCTGTTTTGTTACATATTTGAATGTATTCTGTGTTAGTTATCTCACAGCTGAGCAGAGTCGCTGCTTATATACCCAATGCAAATTTTCTTCCTGTCATTGATTCATACTATATAACTAGGTATCTGAGATTGTGGGAACTGCTGGCAAAGTTTGTTGACTGAGGTGCTGGGTTCTGAGTCTTCTTTAATTGCTGTTGTGTTAGCCTGTTAGGCCCTAACTGTTCACATGTAGCAATTGGGATTGTTACAATGTAGGAAAATTGTGAAAGGAAAAGGGTTGCCCCTGTCCAACCTCACAGCTATGATCCAAAAGAAACTCGTATGTGAGGATGTGATTGGAAGGGATGCAAGTCTTCAGTCCACTGCTATGAGTGCTGGCTTAGGAGGGAACTCATCCTGGCTCCAAACATTATAGATCCCCATGATTAAAGTGGTAGTAAACTCTGTACTACCACTTGTACCTACAGGTAAGCCTTTAATAAGGCCTACCTGTTGGTACTGTGAATATCTCCTAAACTTGAACGGTTTAGGAGATATTCAGAGTGCATGCAGCGCAGCCAATGACATCATAAGCACATGCGCTCTGAAGGTCTGGCGCACAGTGCCGGACCTTCAGAGCCACGCCGGAAACAGTGGCTCCCACCAATCACATAGCTGGAGCTTTCGACCCCAGAAGACAGAGAGGGGTCAGCCCTCTCAGCGGCGACTTTACAGTGCTAGAGGGCTTTGTTCCAAGGTAAGTATTTCATGATGAGCTATTATGCAATGCATACTAGCACATTATTCCATTGCCTTGCAGGTTAGTTTTGTTTTTTGAACATCGGTGGTTTACAACCACTTTAAGCTCCGAGGGGCAGAGCAAAACACATTGGGCTTGTGGCCTGGTTGAAGCCCAGGCTGGGGTTGCAATACAGTTTTGACCAGCGGGATTGTTTTGATTGGCAGCTACAGGGAGATCCTTTTCTACATACAGCAACCTCACAGCTAGCCTTAGACAGCAACTAGGTAGATGGGACAAAGTCCTACATGCACTTTATCCCCTGGAGAACAAAACACATTAATAAACGAGAAAGTGAGATTTCATCTTTAAACTTCAGCTTTAAGAAATCTATACACAGCGAGGCATTACTCCAAACATACCAAAAAAAAAAGGTTCAGGCTGTTCATACACTTTATTATTTTTGACAGTCAACTTAGAACTCTTCCAACACTCAACAGGGGTCTTGCACTTATGGGCACGGAAGAATGGACGGACTCTTTTTGTAGTTCTTCAAAGCAAGAAAAGATTGTTTAAAAATCTAGATTTCCTTATTTTGCAAGGGAAACAGTTTTTGAGATATAAAAATATTCCCTCATTTCAAAGTCAGTTCTATTTTTAATGTTGCCACGTAGCCTGATATAGTGATTCACTTGTTCCCAATCAATAGAATTCGGGTTATTTTAATTTGCCAAAATGATCTGATCCTGAGTATTTATAGAGCAGCTGTGAAAATAAAAGAACATTTTTTTTTTTTCTTTTTGCATTTATAAAGGTTTTAGAAAATGATTGCTAGGTTTAAAATGCAGTTATTTAGCATTTTAAGTGGAACACCGTTTTGTTTTTTTTTTTAACAATTTCCCCCTAGGACAACAACATACATTATCCCAAATTTAGGTATAGCAATACTCCCTTGGGTGCTGCTGGTTACGGGTTCTCCTGGGTTACCATTAGCAACAACATGACAGTCTGACATTTTCCCAAGTGTTTTAGCTCAGTCAGGAAACAGTCCAGTAGCTTTGGTTTTTGTGTTATTAATAGGAACTTGGATGGGAGAAGGGAATGAGTGGGAAACTCCAACTTTATACAACTTTGCACAATTGGCTGGGACGACTGGAAAATGCTGAGTAATGCTGAGTAATGCTGAGTAATGCTGAGTAATGCAGAGTAACGCTGAGTAACGCTAGTCCTGGCTAGGCCGCTGCTTCACCTTGCCTTTATTTGAGAGAGGCCTGGAGTAAAGGACATGGACGGAGGGCCGGCATGACAGGGATTAAATAGGTTTGGGACAAGGAGGGGTTTTCAGCCCAGTATGATAGAAAATATAAGTGGTTGGACTTTTAATTGGAGTTTTGGCCAGGAAGGGGTGGAGCTACAGGGGGAGGTCAAGCTAGGGGCCTCAGGAAGTCTTCAGTCGGGAAAGCTACATTGGAGAATATTTCCCGCCCTCCCTCCCATTTTCTTGTATTTTCTTTTTTCTGACTTTTGGTTTTGCGGTCCACCGCCCTTGTTTTTGTTTTGTAGAATAAGGGAATAATAACCGCGCTAAAGGAACAGATAAATTAGAACAGCAGCAACTTCAAGTGTGACCACACCCTAATAAATATTATACATATAAGTCGCGCTAAATATTAGATGGAGATGTGAAGTCCATAAAAGTCCAAAACAATATTATTGATAAATTCCAGGACCAAACTCCCTTAAGGGTATGTGCTTACCAGATGAAGGTAAGGAAAAGGCAGTCTCGCTGCGTGGAAACTTGTCACCTTGACAGTAGATCCAAGCTTCTATGATCGATCAACTCAGTGGACATGGGATCATGAAAAGCAAAAAAAAGTACCGCAATAGCGTAAAACCCAACAAACAAATTGTGACTATCACCAAAGGTGTGGGTAAATGAAAATTGTGATGTGATATGACCTCCACCACAATAAATGAAATAAATAAATCATGCAAAAATATAGGGAACTTAGGGTGAATAACCCCTACCAGAGAGGTTAAGGGTTGATGCCTTAAGTGATTAATGTGTATCGGTTGGAGTAGCCTCTTACCAAACAAAAAAAAATAATGACACAGTGAAGAAAACGTTGAAAAAAAGGTAATCGTGCTGAACCACCACCAGCTGAATTCGCCTCTTACCCTGGATAGATATAGATTAGCCAAAGTGCACTAAACAAATCCAGTGTACCACTCAGGAGCCAGCAATTTCACACCTGTGAGAGTTGCCTCTTACCACATATGAAGTTGTATCAAGCCTGTAGGGTAAATCAAGTGGCCAAAGACCGACCCCAAATTGAATCCAAGCCTGTGTATATACGAATAACCAGGGGATCCGACCAATTCATTAGCTGTAAGTACTCCACTCAAGTACAACATTTTAATTACAGTGAAGAGATATTGCAGGAGGTAGGCTGGAAGGTGGGAAAAACAAAGAAAAAAAATGTGGTGATATCCTATATTGCTGAAACTTCTGAGACCCAGTTACCTACACCTCTTGTTTTTGTTTTAACAGAGGTTTTCTTCTTTTGGGGTGGTTCTTTGTCATGGCAGTAAGCGGGGTACAAGGTCCTGGTAGGTTAGTATGGTGCAAACTTATACTTGGTAGGGACCCGTATGAGGTACGTCTCTCTGATGGTGCAAACTTATACTTGGTAGGGACCGGTCTGAGGTACGGCTCTCTGATGGTGCAAAGTTATACTTGGTAGGGCCCCGTCTGAGGTACGGCTCCCTGATGGTGCAAACTTATACTTGGTAGGAACCAGTCTGAGGTGCGGCTCGCTGATGGTGCAAACTTATACTTAGTAGGGGGACCCATCTGAGGTACGGCTCTCTGATGGTGCAAACTTATACTTGGTAGGGACCCGTTTGAGGTACGGCTCTCTGATGGTGCAAACTTATACTTGGTAGGGACCCGTCTGAGGTACGGCTCCCTGATGGTGCAAACTTATACTTGGTAGGGACCCATCTGAGGTACGGCTCTCTGATGGTGCAAACTTATACTTGGTAGGAACCAGTCTGAGGTGCGGCTCGCTGATGGTGCAAACTTATACTTGGTAGGGACCCGTCTGAGGTACGACTCTCTGATGGTGCAAACTTATACTTGGTAGGAACCCGTCTGAGGTATAGCTCGCTGATGGCGCAAACTTATTCTTGGTAGGGACCCATCTGAGGTACGGCTCCCAGTAGTTGGTATGTTGGTACCTGCAACTGGTTGTCTCCGAGCCGGTGCTGTGGCGGCTGGATGCCTAATTAAATCGGACGCAGGTACCTCCTTCTTTGATGCCTACCAGGACCTTGAGGCTCCAGTAAAAAACTGGGTTTAATGTGTTATTTACCTGTTATGTATACAGTTTGTTAATAAAAGGCTGCTATGGCCATTTAACTCCAACCTGTGGTCATGTGGTTATTTATAATGGTGGAGGAGAGTGATGGTCAGAGCAGAATGGAGACAAATCATCTTTAATCCCCTAGTCATGAAGTATACTTGAATAAACTTTCTGAGGTAATCTGTACTGTACTGCTGAACAACTTCAGGGCCCTTCCTGGCACCCCCTTTGTCCCCTAATCTTCAGGGTCAACTACACGGCACCCCCTTTACTGATACACTCCTTGTGTGAGCTAGCTCCTTGATCCCCTGACTTCTCTGGAGTGGTCCCCTCTCCTAGGCAGACCCTTAGGTAGATCTTATAGTACTCAGGATACTGTTTTTCCCAAGATGATTCTGCCAACAGCTCCACTTGTCAGCACTCTAGATCCTCTGAAGCTCAGCTCCACACCTGCTTCCTGGGCCGACTGCCTGAACCACCTTCCTCACACCTGCAGGAGGAGAGACAGCCCTCCACCTCCTCCTGGGACTTTTTGCCCACCAAAAGACACTCTGTCACATTCCCCCTCAGGATACATTGCCAATCCCAAGATGCATTGCGGAATGCCCACCCACTGAGGCAGCCATCAACCCTGATGTGCTACTGGTTAGGTTTCCTCCACTGTCCAACAAGCCCCCTCATTGGATACATTGGAGATACTCCCCCAGACCCAGTAAATCACACCTGGAAACATTTGACAGGCAAATTAACAGATCCGGCTCTCCTGATAAGCAGAAGGAACCATTTGATGCTTTTATCTATCGAAAAACTAAATGATGGGCACTGAAGGATGTTCTTTTTTTATAATTAAGGGCTAGGCGTATCAAGTGTCTAAAGTAAGACAAGAGAGGAAAGGGGGGGGGGGAGTAAACCAGTACATAATAATGAAGAAAACTAAGTAAAAGCAAACTGGTTTTGTATACTACAAACATCCAATCCAAAGAAAAAAAATCACTGGAATAGAAATGATTAATTTATTGAAAAAAGAAAAAAATCACAAAACACATATCAAAAATTTCTGGCATGATGAAAAAAACCACACCCAACCCAAAAGACAACCCAACACATACAGGACACACATGGATAAAATCAATCAAACATCATCATTCCCCCTCTTTTGACACATGATTTATATGATATAGGAATAGAGGGGGAATGATGATGTTTGATTGATTACATTGAAGCACTGAGACCCAGAAATGATGACATCCCTGGTTCTGAAAAAAGATATGCAATGGAAACAGAAATGTTTTATTTAAAAATCTAACTAAAACTTTACCCCGGTCAGGCTTCGCTGGCTTTTCCCGGAGACGTCCGACAGGTGCTGGCGGTGTCAACAGGAGGTGGGTACCATGCACCACATCTTCTGGTCCTGCCCTAAACTCCGGGACTTTTGGGCCGAAGTACGCCGCATCTCACAACTGATGACTGACCGGGTCGTTCCTGACGACCCGGCTTTCTTCTTGCTCCACTGCACGGGCATGGCCCCTAAACGCTATAAAAGCTCGGTGCTGAGACACCTTTCGGACGCGGCGAAATCTTGTATTAGCCTCTGCTGGAAGAGCCCCTCCCCCCCGACGGTCGCCCTTTGGCTGCAGAAGGTCAAGTGGATAAATGATTTGGAGGACCTGGTGCTCACCGCACAGGGTAGGAGGGAACAGTACTCAAAGACGTGGTCCTGCTGGAATACGTTCATATTCTCTGAGGAGGGATTGGCGCTTCAGGGCCTGAACCCGGAATAGGGGACTTTACTGGCAGTGAGGTCACCCCCACGGAAGGGAATCCAGGGTGTCCTACTTGTCATCCTTGCTTGCCCTTTCTACGCTCCATTCTACCACCCCCCGGCATGGCGCTGGACACACCCCTACTGTTTTCTCCTCCCCCCTCTGTGACCCCCGTTCTATCCCCCCACTCTTCGTTTCCCTCAAGCTGTTTGACCCTTCCCTCCCGGCCTCTTTTCCCCGCTTTTCAGTATAAAAACTCTAGTTGTTAGTGATCCCATGTGCATATGTTTCTAAGCAATATCCCCGTATGCATTGGGATGCTCACTCTGCATGTTATAACTCAGGTTGTTTGTATTCTTCCCGACTTTGGAGGACATGAACGAAGTTTCAGCTAACGGAAACATACGGGTATTGTGAATTCCTACATAGACTAAGTCTTCTATACCTTGCACTCTTTCGGATTGCTGTTTACTGATATTGTTGATTGCAGACTTGTATAAAGTACTCAAAATTTCTACTTGAGTAGAAGTGGAAGTGCTCGATCAAAGAGTGACTTAAGTAGAAGTGGAAGTGCTCGCAGAAAAAGTTACTTAAGTAGAAGTACTAAAGTATTCAACATTTTTTTTTACTTAAAGCGGAGTTCCGGGCAGAGAAAGATTTTTTCCTGAACATACCCCCGGGACAGTCAGGGCTAGCACATTCCACAATGGCTAGCCTCTGATCTGTCCCGGTTCGCACTTACCTTTTAGAAGAAATACTTACTTAGAAATTTTCTTCCACAGCGTTTCCATCTCGGTTGTGGGCAGCTGAAGCCGGCACGGTCCTCTTCTCTGTCTTCTTCCGCGTCTTCGTGTCCCAGAATGCACTGCACCGGCCCCTCTCGTCACTTCCGGTGCGGCGCCGCATTCCTAAACAGCTTCTGGGCATGCCCAGAAGCTGTTTAGCAGGGGAATGCGGCGTCGCCCGGAAATGACGAGCGGGGCCGGTGCGGCGCATTGATTCCTGGGAGCTATGACGTTTAGCTCCCAGGAATCATCGCGAGGCAGGAAGTGACGGGGTGAGCCTCGGCGCTAGAGGAGGAAGCTGTCATAGGTGAGTATTTACGATCTTCAATAAAAAGGTGAGTAAACAAAAAAAAAAAAATAACTATCCAATTTCTTTTCAGGTGAGGCATACCTAGCGGAGGGGCACAAAAAAAAAAATCTTTTTTGTGCCCGGAACTCCGCTTTAAGTATTGCAAGTAGTTTTTTCAAAAAATTTGCTACTTAAGTACTAAAAGTAAAAAGTACCAGTAGTTTTGAAAAAAAAATTCTACTCAAGTACTGAAAGTAAAAGTACAAGTACTGTGTTATGTAGTTATTAAAGAAAGAAGTCAAAAGTTTGAACATCATATTGTTTTTTATTATTTCAAATGATTTATTCAAATGATTAACCTGTGTTTGTTAGTAGTTTCTTGATGCACTTTAAGCGCTGTAGCACCATTTATTTGTTTGTTTCATATTTTCTTTTTATTGGAAAGATTTGGTATAGCAGCTTTTATTATACACAGCCTTTATTTTCGTATGCGCTGATTTACAAATGACATTATACACATTTTTTTGAGCTTTATGCAACCTGCCATCTACTGTTCTGGCAGTGGTAATTTTTTTAAAAGTAACGAGTAACTATGCAGCACAAAAAAAAATATCGGAGTAGAAGTATCGAAATCATCCAAAAAATGTAGTGAAGTAAAAGTAGAAGTAGGAGAAAAAAATTCTACTCTAGGAAAGTACAGATACCGCATTTCGGTACTTAAATACAGTACTTAAGTAGTTCTACTTCGTTACTATACATCTCTGGTTGATTGTACTTTGATGCACTTTTGCACCTTTTTCATGTCTAAATAAATAAAGAATTTGAAAAAAATAAAAAAATGTAACTAAAATGTTGATGAGGGAAAGAACCAGGAAAGGCGAAATATAAGCAGACTAAAGATCAGCTGCTGCCGGCGTGCTCTTTCCCCCCCACTAGGCAGCGGGATGCTGGTCCATGGGACCGGCGGCTGCGATTGCCGCCAGGCACTCGCGATCGTTCCCCGCTGAGAGAGAAGGACAGTCAGTTGTTGTAAACACAGCAAACGTTTTTCTCTCTGAAATGATCACAGAGCGCCTGTGATCCTTCTATATGAGGATCACATGTCTCATTGCACAAGCCCATCCTCCCCACAGTTAGAAAACACCCCTAGGCTCACAATTGATCACCCCTAGGTTAACCTCTTCCCTGCCAGTGTCATTAGTACATATTTTTAGCACTGATTGCTGCAGTAATGTCACTGGTCCCCCCCCCAAAAGTGTCAAAAATGTCAGTTAGGCGTCCAATCTGTCCGCAGCAATTTTGCAGTCCCCCTAAAAATCGCTGATCGCCGCCGTTACTAGTAAAAAATAAATAAATAAATAAATATGACATAACTCTTTCCTCTAGTTTGTAGATGCTGTAATGTTTGCGCAAACCAATCAAAATACACTTAACCAAAATTATGTAGCAGAACACAAATTGGCCTAAAAGGATGAAAAATTTTGATTTTAAATTTTTTCTTTTTCTGGGGAAATGTTATATAGCTGAATGTGAAAAATATTGTTTTTTTTCAGAATTGTTGCTCTTATTTTTTGTTTATAGCACAAAAAAAAAAAAAAAAAACGCACAGGTGATCAAATACCACCAAAAGAAAGCTCTATTTGTGGGGAAAAAAGGACATCAATTTTATTTGGGTACAGCGTCGCACGACCGCGAAATTCTCTGTTAAAAATGAACGCAGCGCGGAATCACAAAAAATGGCCTGGTCATTAATGGGGCAAATCCTTCCGGTCCAGAACTGGTTAAATAAACCTAGTTGAGTACAGCTCACTCTAGTAGATAGAGAACTTCCACTTCATCCAGAAAAAAAAAAAATCATTCATCCCTGACTCTGCAGGAATGTCATTATTCGCACAGCGACTCAAGTGACAACTTTATCTCAGAGCGTAAGGGGTTAATCCTCTGGGGGGCCACGAGCTCACCGAAGCCGATCGCCATTGTGCGCCTGACAGCGCCCGCCTCATGCCACCAGCGGCTCTATTTGTTCGACTGAACAAATCCGTGACAGGGGGGGGGGGGTGGGGGGACTCAATTCCGCGCTTTTTTTTTTTTACTGACACCGATTGCCGGGACACAATTGTTGCAAAAAAGTGGAGCCCGACTTATCACGCCGTACAGATGGCTGCAGAAAAATTGCACCCTTTGATATGAATTAGTTGAAACTACAAAATAGATTCGGGGCTGTAATGTGACAATGTGAAATGGTAATTGAAGGCAACCTTAGGGGAAGTAAATTATTAAATTAAATAGAAACCAGCGAGAAGCTGCATCCCCGTATCTTCAAAGATGCCCCGCTCCCTGTATGTAATTAATTACATTTTTATTTGCGAGATGATTAAAAAAAAAACACGATTTTCAAGGTAAAAACGGCCATTACTGCCGATGTCCTTAAGATGTTTAATAACTAATTTTGTAATAATTATAGGCGATATCTTGAAGCTGTAAACATTTAGAATGTCAGCGGCGATTCTCACCGCCAAATGGAGCTTCTGTTAATATTTACGTGATATGATGAAGAATTACGCCTCTGTAAATTGGCTCAGTGGTTTTCTAGCAAATAAGGAATTTGACCACGTCTAAACAGAAAGTACTATTAACCGCTTCCCGACCACCCGCCGCCTATTTACTGCGGCAGGGTGGCTCTCCTGCGCAAACTGATGTAGTTGAGTGGCTCTGAGGAAGAGGCGTATGCCTCGAAACGCGTCAGCCGTCATCCTAACAGGACAATGGACATTCGTATGGACTACTTCTGACACTCAAGTTTCTGAGTCTGATATGATTGATTTCATCTGCGTTTGTGAGTATATAGAAAAAGGACTATCTCTGTGAATTTATAACAAATAAAAGCACCACGTCCCTAATGGATATTGTAATATAAAAGATTTTCTTGGGGGTGCCACAAGGGGGACTTTTCAATTGGGGTGCTTAGATATTAATTGATATATAAAGTAAAAATAAAGAAAATTTATTTTGAGTAAAAAAGCAGAAAAAACTTTATTGTGAACAACAGTAAAAAATATACTGTAATTGAAGGAATTACAATATACTGTACAAAACTAAATTGTATTAAAAGCATAAACAATAAACAGCCATATAGTTTCATACAAATATAACCACATATATACTCTCCTAACACGAGGGTAGATGGTGTATATGCTTTATACCCAGTTGCATCCACAATGGATGGTCTTTGTGCAGGAGACGTGGTGGCCCACAACAATTATCCCAACATGTTTCGCGGCACTGCCGCCGCTTCTTCAGGGGTATCTTTGAGGGTATCACATAGGTATATTTGTCATGAAAGAAATATAATAACAGACTAAGATGGGAAAAATAAAAAAGGAAAAAAGAAATCAATGCAAAATCATCATACATATGTTTACAATAACTTATGCGATTTATGATATACTGTCACAACGTATAGAAATAGTATCTATAATAAACAGATATTACACGGTGTCCATGACAGAGAGGCAGCGAAAGTGGTACACATCATCATACCTGTTTGACATGCAATACAGCACGCTGTAATGGGAAGTATGACCACAAGGCAAAGGGGAAACCCCCCGGGGGCGGACACGGGAGACCGACCACAAATAGGGCACAAAAAATGCGGCTGAAGAGAAATGAGGTCTGAAAGTTCAAAGTAAAAAGATATATTTTCAGTTCCATGTACAGCCATCTAGTATCTCACCTGACAAGGGGAGAAAGGAAAGGCATCTAATGGTACCAGATTGAACCATAACCCTTGGAACTATAGTATTCAAAAAAGATTCTTACCTCAATATTGCCCAACCATGGGTATGGGCGGGGACTGGGTAAAGTGATGATGATATATGTGGTAGATCAAATAAAAGATCCACGACAGTGCTTCCTAGAAAAAGCAGATATACAGTAGTATGTATATAATGTATATCAACCAGAAGGGGTAATATGGGGTATTAAGCAGATATGTACATCATATCACCATAAAAATCAAGCTGGTAAGTTTTAACCCTAAGGACAACACATAATATGCCAATGTATATATATGCATCCACGGCCCAATGGCACATGCATCTAAGATATGTTCAGTAGTGACCAATACATAGTCAATGAGGATATAAGCCAATGGATTGGGCTCACCCATCGTTGACAGTATTGCAGTATTTGCGTTTGCGAGTAGCCATTTTTATGTTACAACAATAAAGCCATTATTGAGGATAATGCGCTAGGTCGGTGCGCCCTTTTTTGTGTTTTTTGTTTGCAAACCGATGTAGCCCTACGTCGGTTGCGCGCCTGCAGCTAGAGGGCGAGAGCGCGCCGCCAGCGGCGCGCTCCCGCCCCCGCTCAGCAGCAGGGATTCCAATGCACGTGGCAGGCGGCTCCGATTGCCGCCTGACACCAGTGATTGCTCCCCGCTAAGAGAGAAGAACGGTCAGCTGTTGTAAACACAGCCAACCGTCCTTCTCCCTGGAATGATCATAGAGCGCCTGTGATCCTTCTATATAGGATCACAGGTCTCTATGGTCATTTCACAAGCCACGCCCCCCCCACAGTTAGAATCACTACCCTAGGCTCACATTTAACCCCTTGATCACACACAATGTTAACCCCTTCCCTGCCAGTGTCATTATTACAGTAACAGTGCATATTTTTAGCACTGATTACTGTGGTAATGTTACTGGTAACCCCAAAAGTGGAAAAAATGTCAGTCAGGGGTCCGATCTGTCCGCCGCAATGTCGCAGTCCCGCTACAAATCGCTGATCGCCGCCATTACTAATAAAAAAATAAATAAATAAAAAGTCCAAAAATCTATGTGGTAGTTTGTAAACGCTATAACTTTTGCGCAAACCAATTAAAATACGCTTTTTGGGATTTTTTTTTTTTACTAAAAATGTGTAGCAGAATACAAATTGGCCTAAACTGATAAAAAAAATTTGATTTTTAAAATCTATGCTATGGTTTCTGGCCAGTAGCATAGCCGGAGTTTGCAGACGAAGAAGGAAGACAGCTGAAAATGGATGCAGCCTCCAGCGGGGATGATGAGGGCTTTGTTTGGATTTGATTTTTAACATTTTAATCTTGAAGGTTCTGTGGGCCTCTTCTATGATCTTTAGTTCTTTCCATAGATTTTCTATTGGATTCAAGTCAGGTGATTGGCTGGGCCATTCTAGCAGCTTTATTTTCTTTCTTTGAAACCAACTGAGAGTTTCCTTGGCTTTGTGTTTGGGATCATTGTCTTGCTGAAATGTCCACCTTCATTTCATCTTCATCATCCTGGTAGATGGCAGCAGATTTTTATCAAGAATGTCCTGGTACATTTTTCCATTCATCCTTCCTTCAATGACATGAAATTTGCCAGTACCGTATGCTGAAAAACAGCCCCACACCATGATGGTCCCACCTCCAAACCTCACTGTTGGTTTGAAGGAGTTTTTTAGGGTGATGTGCCATTTGACCTCCAAACATGATATGTATTATGGCATCCAAAGAGTTCAATTTTGGTCTCATCTGACCAGACTATATTCTCTCAGTATTTCACAGGTTTGTCTAAATGTTGTGCAGCAAACTTTAATTGAGCCTCAACATGCTTTTTCTTCAGCAATGGAGTCTTGCGTGGTGAGCGTGCGTACAGGCCATGGCGGTGGACTGCATTACTTATTGTTTTCTAAGAAACAATTGTACCTGCTAATTCCAGGTCTTTCTGAAGCTCTCCACAAGTAGGCCTTGGCTCTTGGACAACTCTTCTGATAATTCTTTTCACTTCTCTGTCAGAAATCTTGTGAAGAGCACCAGGTCATGGCCGGTTTATGGTGAAATTACATTTTTTCCACTTCCGGATTATGGCCCCAACAGTGCTCCCTGGAATATTTAGAAGTTTGGAAATCCTTCTGTAACCAATGCCATCAGTATATTTTGCAACAATAAGGTTGCAAAGGTCTTGAGAAAGCTTTTTGCTTTTACCCTGCTTTTACCCTCTGGTATCAAGACTGGATGGACAGAAAAACAAATCCTTTGGCAGGTAACACTGCTCAAGTCGATTTTGGATAAGAGAAAACAAGTACATATAATGCAACAGTAGTGCTGCTTGCTCTTGCCTGAGCTTACCTATCACCATTAGAAAACTGTAGTGAGTGGTGCAAGGATTGATTGGCAAAAAATTTGCTAAAAATTATTTTTTGCAAAGGATTTTATTGCCGTTTCTCTCTTGGGAGTTTCAGCCTCACTTTCTGTCCTGTTGACGACTAGTAGTCATTAGGGGAGAAAGTCTCAAAAGTGTCAGACTCTGGGTGCGCCCCGAGGTGCCCCACATAATGCAGCCTTTTGACCAATGTTTAGGGTCACGATTGTACATGCTCATTCGCATGGGTCCCATTCAGCTCAGTTGCTGTTGGGTATGATTTTTGCTTGGCTTTATGACAGCAGCATGTGTATAACTCCATATCACGCTTACCCCTGACGCAGGTGGTCAGACACTATAGTTGACTTCTGTGTTATTCACTTATAGCAGCCCCCGTTCCCATAAGGCAAGCAGGCCTACTGGTACTTGGTTGTCCCCAGGACTTATACACAATGCTATATTGCCTGGCTACCACACCAGGGCAGGGGCGAACTGAGCACAGCAAACAGGTACATACGGTTGGCAGACAGGCAGAGTGGTTCAATGGCAGTCCAGGTACAAGGCTGGCAAGGTTCAGAATAGTCAGTCAAATTCGTATTCAAAATGCAGATAGATTGGTCTCTCTCCCGAACCTGCTCTCAGAACTGTAGATCTATGAGGAATTGTCCTTTTTTCAGATCAGAAATCAGAAGCATTAAATGTATCAATGCCGGCCTCAATGATCACTCTTCTTAGGTCACGTTCTCACGGGGCGGATCCGCTCGGCGGACTCCGCTAGCTCAGCGGGGATCGGTCTGTTGATCCCCGTTGAGCAGGTGGATGACAGGTCCGTCTCTGCTCACTGTGCAGAGACAGACTTGTCAGAGTCCCGCTCTGCTCTATGGGGAGATCAGATAAAAACAGACAGCATGTTCGATTTCATCTGATCCCATCCGCTGGACAGATGACGTACGTATCACCGTCTGTCTGTTTTAAATGGATCTTGTCGGATTGAGTGACACATGGGTGTCAGCAGACACATCTCCGCTGACATCCGCCTCTCCATAGAGGAGAATGGGTGGTCCGATCAGGTCCGCATGAAAAATGGACAGGCGGACGTGATCGTTTCGATCGTGTGAAAGGGGCCTTAGGGCTGATTTCCCCTTCAAATGGGCCACCTCATACATAGAATATTTGGGCATCTTTCTACCGAATAGGGTGGAAGACATTTTTCTGCTTAACTTTCCTCCCCTTCTGACGGAGACCTTATGTCATGGCAGCACAGTCTGTTCTGGTTTGGTCGGTGCAAAATAATCAAGATGAACTTTATGCCCCACTTGCTCTAGCATTTCCAAGCCCTCCCAATACACATCCCGGGCCCCTTCCTGTGGACAATCAATCTGACTTTTGTTATTTTTCTTTGGATACAGAACCCCCCTCACCTTTCACAATAGATATTGCGATTGCCAAAACTGTTAGGGAGTATGGTTCTACCAGATGCTACCCTTTATCACACGGCATGCCATCTGACTAGAGTGCTGGATTGGTGCCACCATGGACCTCTCAAACAGTGGGTACAGGTAGAACAGACCCTCTCGGGTATTCCGCTGGAGTTGGTGCCATGTTGTTAAACTGATTTGCCCACTCCGGTCCTCACCCATCCTACGGTGGGGGAGACCTGGCGGGTCGGTTAGAAGGCATTCCGGGACTTCTCTGTTCTGTGTCCTTCTCTGTTTACCCCCATAGCCAGTAATCCTGCCTTCAGCCCCGGTCTGCGGGACTTTAGATTCCGAAACTTGAAGTCTGCAGGGTCGCTTCAGGCTCAACATTTCATTATAAAACGGACGATGAGTTACCAGACAGCAAATCATAGAAAGCCTGACCTTTGCAGGGTTTTC
This sequence comes from Pelophylax lessonae, assembly GCF_965119305.1. NCBI lineage: Eukaryota > Metazoa > Chordata > Amphibia > Anura > Ranidae > Pelophylax > Pelophylax lessonae. The sequence goes on from NC_138777.1 coordinate 28,462,989, forward strand.
TTTCTGTCAAAAACTACAGCTGGCCCACTTCATTGGCTCTCTGCCCCCCAGCCCCAGATGCCTTTCCTAGGAGCCTCTCTACGTTTCAGCCCCTATGTCTGGAGCAATCCCCATTGCACCACACGATTTCTCAGACCTACTGACTGTTGATATCTCCACCGTCTGACTCCAGACCTCCCTATATTGCTGGGTAGGAATGAACTTCACAGATAAACAGGTGGAGAGAATTCTTCTGTTTTTTTCAGAACCTCTATTTGTTCTAAACACCAGGAATCCGGGTTCAAAGAGTTGACCCAGTGGTACCATACACCAGTTAAGATCCATAGGATGTTCCCCGAGTGCTGGGATCTTTGTTGGAGGTGTGGAGAGGACTCTAGCTCTCTTCTTCACATTTCTGGTCTTACCATCTTCTACAGTCATACTGGACTGAGGTCCAACGTATCACACACAAATTAACTGATCACGAACTTCCAAAGGACTGCATTCTTCCTTCTGCACCACCACTGGTTCTTAAGTTTGGCCTACAGGTGATCCATTCTACCTCTGCTGCTTACAGCGGCAAAGAGCTGTATCCCTCTTTTTTGGAAGCAGACACAGCCACCTTCCATGGCCGTTTGGTTGAAAAAAGTAGCTGAAATCAATGAGATGGAAGACCTGGTGACCACTGAGAGAGGCCTTTGGGAGAAATTCCTTAAAAAATGGTTCTACTGGCACAAATTTTGTCTACTGACAAGGAGCTACTGAATTAAAGCCCCCTTTACTGGAGATTACAAAGGTGAGCCCCCAGGTCCTGAAAGGCTGGCAGTATGTCTGGCTCCCCTTCCCCCCCCCCTTTTTTTTTTGCCTGATTTATGTTCTCACCCCTCGTATTTCTTTGCTATGCTATTTTTTTACTTTACTGAAAATAACTGTGTCTACCATGTAAATTGCCACGCGGGGTATGGACGGAGACCCTCTAATATCTGGTTTTCCACTTAAATGTTTATACACTTTTCTGCCTCTTTGTATGCAATAGCTTTTGCTGTGTTGAATTCTCAATGTCAATGTTTCACTTCGGAATTACTGGAGCTGTGGTTTCTTTACCTTCTGTGTGTTGTCTTAAAAATAAATTATTGAAAAAAAAAAAAAAGAGAAGATAGAGTTCAGAGAGTAGTTAACATCCGATCTGAGGTCATAAATATGGAAATCCAAACAGGGAGCTTGCAGCACGTTACAAACGTAATATCACAAGCATGAGACTGCAGGCTTGGCTGGCTTAAATCAGGCTTAATCTACACTCCGAGACTGGCCACATCAACTACCTTTCAGTTGGACAGACAGACAAGGAGAGTGCCGTAGCCAAAACTAGGATGCTGGAATGAGCAGCGGGAGCGTTATACATCCCTGACACTCCTTCCCACCGCTTTGTTGGGCTTGGGAGTGGTGGGGTAATAAAACCATGGCACAGCCCCATAGGGGTCACAAGAGTTAACAAGCCCTTAGTAATTTAGGATTTGTGGCCATTTAAAGGCCAACGCCATAAAATTGTGAGGCAGGTCAATAAGTTAATTAAACTTGTAATTAATACTTCTTAGTTTCTTTAGGCTCCTAAAATATCCAAACAGATACCTGTTTGGCTGGTGGCCATGGAGAAAACTGTAAATCCAGTGGGGTGCTACCAAAGCTCCTACTGTGCATACATCAAGAACGTTCTTTGAAGACATTTTAAAGGACATGTTTTGCTTTTGTGGACACTCATCCTTAAAATAGGAAAGATTATGAACCCGTGATTTACGTGGCGCTAGCGATCTTTGTAATTATTCCTTGTAACATTCTATCTTCTCTTTATGGCGCAGCTGTAATAATTTGGTTTTACATCAAAACCCCCCAAAGCTGTTAATTGCTTTATAAATATGCAATGGGCAATGTTCACTAGTGTGGAATGATCATGGATCTAATTTACTCCTTGGATAAATGAAAGGAAAATAAAATATTCATTGTGTAATTTCACACTAGACAGGTACTAAGAGAAGAAATGTTAGCTGTTCCCTCTTCTTTTATTAATAATCTAAAGGATCAGGAGGACCAAAAAAAAAAAATCCAGTTTGTATTCATAAGTTCATCTACTCTCACCTTTTCCCCTTCCCTGGTGGTCACAAAGGATCGCTTAAAAATTCACTCTTAAAAAAAAAAAAAAAAAAAAGAAATCGCTCTTGTCAAAAGAAAAAAGTAAAGTATATCCAAACCTGGGAAAACAAAATTGTAATATTCTGTATGTTACCAGTCCTTATGCCTCGTTTCCACTGAGTGGTATGGTACGGTTCGGAACGGTACAACTTGCGTTTCCACTGTCAATAGTACCCTTTCATGATAGGCGTGGTGTAGCCGGAAAGCTGTGATGGACGATTGTCTGTCAACCAATCAAAGTTCTACAGAGTGTAGCTCCACCCTGTTGGTACGGTACTAATGTGCTTGGTACCCCAACGAAAGGGTAACAAAAAAGTGGTACTGTACGGTACGGTACAGTTCGGAATTAGGGTACCATCCACAATAGAAACAGCAAAAATTGCGCACCGTACCAAACCGAACCGTACCATAACGCTCAGTGGAAACGAGCCATTAGATGTTGTGGTTGTATTCATTTTGTTTTGCTCTTTTGTCCACTAGGTGATCCTACCAGTAACGCACTTCCTGTTATAAGGTGACAATGCACTTACATCCCATGCAGAGAGCACAGGAAATTATCAGCTCACAGGATTTGTGGCAGGATTTAGGCTCCATTCACACCTGAGCGTACCGTTTTCAGGCTTTTTTTGGGCTTTTTTCAGGCCTTTTTTTGGGCTTTTTTCATGCCTTTTTTTTCAGGCTTTTTTCAGGCCTTTTTTGCAGGTGTTTGAAGGCAGGCATTAACATCTAACAAAAACACTTGTAATATGCCAAAAAAGAAGCTCATATACTTTTTTGAGCTTCAAGCGTTTTGCTTCAGGCGCCAAAATGTTCATATCTGAACAGGGGCCATTGAAATTGCTTGTTGGGCATTTTGAGACTTTAGAGATAAGTGTTTTACGAGCTGAAAAAGGCTCAGGTGTGAAAAGGGCCTAAAGGCCCGTACACACGAGTCGAAATTCGGCTGGGTATTTTTGTCCGAACGACCGATCTGCCGATTTTCGGCTTGTTAGTATGGTGCTCTCGACAACCGACTCCGACTTTTCGGCCGAAAAAATTCTGGTGTGCAGACTATAACATTTTTGTCCGCCGTCAAAACACGTCCGATTTTCGTGCAGTCAGTACAGATTTCGACAGGGAAAAATCTTATGAGCAAGACTGGGCATGCTCAGAGATGAAAGAACACAAAGAAAGTAAACCAACACATGACATCACTTCTGAAGTAGAATTCTGTAGTGCGGGAAAATTCGTGTGCAGTCCAACCAACAAAACACCACTCTGGACAAAAGACGGACGACTGGTCGGTGGAAATTCGTTGCGTGTGTACGAGGCTTTAGGCTCCATTCACACCTCAACATATTGGAATTGTAGGCAGAACTGCATGATTCTGCCTACATTTTTGAAAAGCAATAAAATTGCAGCAAAACATGCAACTTGGATTTGGGTGTAATTCTCTTTTAATAAAGCCCCAATTGCACTTAACAATTGGGCATTTTGTTGAGCGAAAAATGCGTAAAACCGGTTTACGTAATGCAACATTTCAGTATGAATACACTAAAGTTAATTTTAGGGCATTATATTATAATTGTTGCTACCAAATTTGTACCACATCCAAAATCAAATACCCAAAAATATAGAAAAAAGAAAAAAAGGATGGACAGATGGCCAGAATAATTTTAAGGGCAAATAAACACAAGGGGGTTAATTTACTAAAAGCAAATAGACTGTGCACTTTGCAAAGTGCAGTTGCAGCCTGCAAGTGCAGTTGCTTCAAAACTTAGAAAAATGAGCAGAAGCTCTGCTGACTTTCATCATCCAATCATGTGCAAGCAAAAATGCTGTTTTTTTATTTATTTATTTTTTCCTTCCACATAATTGGGTATTCTTTGCAAAGTAAATCTCATCTTTTATATTTTACAAAAACATTTAGTGATGTATAAGAGTTAATTTACTAAAGGCAAATCGACTATACACTTTGCAAAGTGCTGTTGCTTCAAAGTTTAGTAAATGAGGTAAGGCTTCACTTCACAAAGAATACCCAATCACGTACAAGGAAAGTGAAAAAAAAAACAGCATTTTTGCTTGCACATGATTGGATGATGGAGCATTTTTGCTTGCACATGATTGGATGATGGAAGTCATCAGAGCCCTCCCTCATTTACAAAGCTCTGAAACAACTGCTTTTTCAGAGTGCAACTGCACTTTTCAAAGTGCGCAGTCTATTTGCCTTTAGTAAATCAACTCCAATATGTTACTACTTTTTTTTGTAAAATATAAAAGATGAGGTTGTGCTGAGTAAATAGATACGTAACATGTCAAGTCGTAAAATTGCATGCGCCTGTGAAATGGCGAAAAAATTTGCTACACTATATTTTCCATAGGCGACACTTGAGAAGCCCTTACAGGAGCTAACTGCGAATAATGGGCCTAGAATTATTCCTGCGGTGATATGTAACACATGTAGCGCAATCAACATTTTTATGCGTTGGCACCCCCACAGGAAGTATTTGTAAGGCTCCATTCACACATGGGAGTCTCAGATCGCTGGCAGAATCGCCGCAATTCTGCCCATGATCCCAAATCATTGCAAATAGCGGGACGCTGTGCGATTCCCATGACTTGCAATGGCACCCCAAACACGACGTGATTTTGCCGCGATTGTCAGCCGACGAATCGCATTAAAATTGTGCAAAGAGAATCGCGGGGCGCCTGTTGCCCAAAAAAAGTACAAGAACTTCTTTTGGCCGACAGGAGTCTCGCGATTCAGTTTGTGCGATTTTACCGCAATTCGTCGGACGACAATCGCGAAAAAAGTGCTCCGCGCTTGGGGTGCCAATGCAAGTCATGGGAATTGCACGGGCGTCCCGCGATTTGCAATGATTGCGGCGATTCTGCCAGCGATTCGAGACACCCCTATGTGAATGGAGCCTTAAACCTCTCCCTCCCAACCTCTCACCACCACTGAAGCATGGCATACGTTGGTGGCAGTAAAAAGTGGGTCTTATTTGGGAAACCAGCATCATCTGTCCTACACGGCACATGACCAATTGGTGCCTATGGCGATCCCCGAGGGTGTCCACTTTGGCTGAGGCGTATGAGCACTGCTCTACATAGAGCGCCCCCCTCCTCCTTCCACTCTCTTCCTGTGTTGTGGCCCACACTCCTGTAGCACTGCCCCCTTGAGGACTGCTGGATAATACACTCTCAGGTCCCCCTGGGTTACTGTTAGCAACACTGGCATTCACAGATTAACACTTCTTGGCTCAGACAATTATCAATCCAGGGGTATGTAGTTGTTTTTGGTGTTTTATTTTAAATGGGGATAGGAGAAGGGAAGAGTGGGATACTCCAAATTGAACTATTCACAATAGTTGAGGACTTCTGTCTGAAGATGTAGCCCGGCTACAGGTTCACCTTGCCACTAGATTAATTTAGGTTAAGTCTCTGTACAGACGACTTAATTGGGTAAATTATTTTCGGGATACCTGCCTTATATCCCCTTTCACTCCTCAGACTGATACGTGTCCCCTGACTATCCTACAACGGGGTGGCCCCCCTAAGGTCAGGCCCCTAGATAGGATCCCCTGTACTCACGATACTGTTTTTCGATGGTGCAGTGTCTCTACCCGTCCAATCAGTTCTCCTGGACCCCTGGGTTCAGTTCCTTTCCTCTGGTCCCCAGGCTGACTGCCTGTGACCGTGTGCCACTGCTACAGAGGTGGCAGCCGCCACCCTCCCTCCGGGACTCTGCTCACCAGCCAAAGACCCCGCAGCACATGTGCTCCTGACTTTACACAGTATCCCATAATGCACTGAGACAGCCAGTCTCTACCAATCACTGGGTCTGTACCAAAGCCTGTGTACTCATTGGTCAGGTTTCTTCCCACTGTCCAACATGCCTCCCTATTGGACTAGTGTGAAAACACTATCTAGACCCAATGAATCACACACTGAACACACTGAGCAGACCTAACTCACAGATCCTGCTCTCTGGTAGGAAGAAAGCAATATAGATTTCCCTGTTGCTCCTCTGATAGGCAGACAGAGCCAAAAACGATACTCTCTCTCTAGCACCTACCTAGGAGGGTGCTACACTCACCCCACGCCAAACCGAGCCACTTCTACGGAGTATCCCACAAACCTGGAAAGGGGGAAAAGGGAAGTAACAAATGTACAAAGCAATGGGGCATACTTCATATGTGGCTGATAGATATAATAAATGACGTGATTAAATATATATATCTGCTGTACAAATATTCACATGTTTATATACACACAGTAGGTGCATTTAAATCAATGCACCCCCCCCCCCCCCCGGCCAAACAAAAATCAGCTTGAACAGGCAAAAACATTATCCTGTCTAGCTAACTAGATACAATATGTACATTGCATTAACCTCCCTGGCGGTATGATTATGTCAGGAATTCTGTACCAAAAGCGGTACAATTTTTTTCGTGGAAATTTGGCGTTATGTATTATAGGTCTACAATTCTTAGTAATTACTGACTTAAACCTGACCAAAACAAGACTCTAGTAGACATCCCAGATGTGATAAATTTGAAACACAAACGCATGAATTATAATCTAATCAATAATCTAATTTTATGATATAATATATATATATATATATATATATATATATATATATATATATATATATATATTATATAATAAAATTATATTATTTATTAGATTATAATTCATGCGTTATATTATATATATATATATATATATATATATATATATATATATATATATATATATATATGTGTGTGTGTGTGTGTGTGTGTGTATATATATATATATATATATATATATATATATGTGTATATATATATATATATATGTATATATATATATATATATATATATATATATATATGTATATATATATATATATATGTATATGTGTATATATATATATATATATATATATATATATATATATATATATATATATATAATATAAATGTTATGTGTGTGTTTGTGTTTTGTGTAACGTTCAACGTTTGAATTTCCCTCCCTAGTTCCGCTCCCATGCAGCATTGCTGCTGCAGGGAATGGAACTAGGAAGTCATCACACCGACGGAGGACGGACGAGCGGCGGGGATCTCAGACGGCTGGCGATCACAGCAATGGGAGATCATCGCTGGATCGCCAGGAGAAGGTAAGACACAGCTGTGCGCTCTGCACATCCACCCCGAGCGTGACTCGGGGATACCGATAACAGCATGGAAAATCCACCCCGAGTCACGCTCGGGGATACCGATAGGCAGGTTAAATGATAGAGGGCCTAGCCAGACCAGGAAATCCAAAGCAAGCCTGCAAAGGAATTTAGGTTAGAGCTCTACGCGTCAGGCTCACTGACCAGGTACATGACAGCTGCACAGCTCCAGTCCTCCCTTGGGCACCAACTGCACTCCGGTGTCCCACAGGACCGACTCCGGTGATTCTACCAACTTCCTAGGTACTCCGCCAACACGTGGGATAGCCCCTGTGCTCCGGCTCACTCCGTCATCTTGCTCCTCCACACACGTGTCTCCCTCTCAGCTACACCCGAAGGCAGAAGTGATGTCTTCCAATTGGATGATTTGTAATTCACTGTAATACTCTGTAACATGTATACTAATTACTGTATCACTCTGTTCTAGAAATTGCACGTAGCAATAATATATACCCCTGAAGAAGAAGCATGCAAAAGCTTTGAAGCGTGTTGGGTACTATAATGCTGCAATAGATTATCACGCTCTGTGTATTTTTTCATGATCAGTTGTTTGCAATTTTTATATGTGTTATGTTTTTTCACTATGTGTCTATAAAATGTAAGATTTTTTTATAAATACTTTCATGGACATTTCCAGTGCCTTAAATGTCCCAAACCCTTAGGGGAAGTGCTTTCTTCTATATTGAATATAGGGATGTGGCACTATTAACCCGGAGTGATTTGTTTCTGTTAATACCCTCCTTTCTTTTTTGTCACCATATTACTTTTTTGGCTTGGTTTTGATGTTAACCAACAATGTAAAAATATAGGCTAAATGTTTATCTAAAATCCAGCATCATCTAGCCCAGTGATGGTGAACCTTGGCATCCCAGATGTTTTGGAACTACATTTCCCATGGTTCTCAACTACACTGCAGAGCGCATGAGCATCATGGGAAATGTAGTTCCAAAACATCTGGGGTGCCAAGATTCACCATCACTGCCCTAGCCCTTTCCTCTTGAGCTGGCCTATCCCTGGCCCACTCCTTTCTTCCAATCATGGAGGCTCAGCATCACATGTGGGCATGATCTAGGGTGGTTTGCATCCAAGTGCAGCCTACCTAGGTAAGGCCCTCCCCTCCAGACCCATCAAAGCATTTTGATTTTTGCATAACTCCTCCCCAAAACCAGCCCAATGCTGCTATTTGCATTACCTCCCCCACTACTTGCATTAAGGACTGAGGGCTCTTGAAAAGGGGGACTGAAGCGGGGTGCTGTGCTGCTTTCAGGAAGCTACGTACAATACCCTGTTGGCCCCTCCCACCAGCTACGATCTACCTGTATTGCATAGAGCAGCACAGAGACCCAGTGATGACATCACTGATCTAAGATAAGGTTTGTAATAAAAAAACAAAAGGGTTTTAGATAAAATATTTAATTGCCCCATTGATTTTGAATATAATAGTACTTTGCATTCTGCTCATAGCTCTTTGCATTATCTTGGTTTACACGGAATTATCTGGTAATATTTTACTGTTACTTTAATGATAAATTTCTTCTCTTACCCTCAATTAATTCTCTTACTTTCATCATAAGTAAGTCTTCACTTTCAACCTCCACCTCTCTTTTATGTTATCTTTGTAATTTTGTTTTTCATTATTGTTTGAGGACTAATGAGTATTTCAAAGAGCGGGACTAAAAGCCGAGGAGCGTCTTCTAAACACTTGAACTTTGATCGAGACTTGAAGAAGCCCTTCACCTTTTGTTCCAGCAACAAACATGGAGTATAGTTTTCTGCCTTCTGCAAAATAGAGTACACCGTATAAACAAGGTTAATCGGGGGTTTTAAAGAGCAAGTCAAATAACTGCCAGACATTAATGATGTTTTATAGAGCTACATAATACAATAAATCATACATTTATATACAACTTAATGCCAGCCAGGCATTGCTCTGCTAATTGGATGTTTTTGTAGAGATGACATTACTGTGCTGGTTGCTTTTTGAGATCTTTTAGCGCATTTCACTTTGTCAGACAGCTTTTATTTAAGGGAATTCTTGATTCAACAGGTCTGGCAGTCATCAGGCCTGGGTGCGACAAGTGAAATTTAACTCAGCTTTCCAAAAAAAATGTGTTTAATCACAGTTCATTCATGATCAGCAAAGGGAGGGGAATTACTTTTTCACATAGGACCAGGCAGGTTTGGACAGCTTTTTTCCCTTAATAAATGAAATTGTCACTTCAAAACTGCATTTTGTATTTACTCAGGTTATCTTTGTGTAATATTAAAACAATTTGTTTGATGACCTCAATCATTTAAGTGTGACAAATATGCAAAAAATAAAAATCAGGAAGGGGGTAAATCACAGAACTGTTTATATATATATATATATTTAAACGTCTCTTATTAAAAATGAATGACTGATCCTATGATCATAGAAAGAAAATCCTTCTTACAGCAAGTGCACCAGCACACCCTGTGTCAAAATCTACAGATCAGAACAGGTAAGACGCTGCAATTAGGTTTGCTGAAATCCCGGCAACAGGGGCGTAACTACAGGGGTTGCAGGTGTTGCAATTGCAACCAGGCCCCATACTCCAGGGGGCCTGTGCGGCTCCCCTGTACACTTGGATAGGAGGGGCAGCATGTAAAGAAATCACTGTCCTCCCTTTTCCTCCTGGAAAATTGAGGCGATTGGTTCCTCTGTATGCTGCCCCCGCCACTCCTCCTATCCAGTTCACTTGTGTTCTGCTGTCTCTGGGCCCCTGTGTGCTCCCCCGGTCTCCCCCCTACTGTGCTGCCCCCCACTGTCCTCCCTCCCTTCCCCTGCCGGCTGCTGTAGGGGATGTGTCACAATAGAGAACCAGGAAGGGGTCAGTAAATATGTAATTTACCAGCTCCTTCCTTTTCTGAATGGACAGAGTCATAGTCAGTGATACTGTAAAAAAAAAAAAAAAAAAAAATGATAAAAAATAATACAATTAAAATACCAAAAAATAAAAACTACTGACACCAGTGGGTGAACTTCCAGGATCGCAAAGATCCCACTTGCAACCGGGCCCTGGCATTCCACCACCCTGGGGAGGCCCCAAGATGGCAGGAAGGGGACCCACTGCAGAACTTGCGAAAGGGTCCCGCTGCAGGACCATGGTAAAGGGCCCGCAACTAGAGTAAAGGGTCCCAAGATCAGTGGGAAAAACCCCACGCTTGAAGTGAAGGGCCCCGGCCAGGGGTCTGGGGGGGGCCCTAATGGTTTCTTGCACAGGGGCCCTGAAGTTTCTAGTTATGCCTCTGCCCGGCAATGTCTCTAATTGACTGCAGCAGATTGTTTTGCATCAAAAATGACAATAAATATATGTTTGAATTTCCCCTGCGGTGGCACTTTAAGGCAAGAGACCATGTTTGTTTGCACGCCATTCCTCAGCATTATACAAAACGGTAGGCAGAGTCCCAGGGCCCTCGTGCGTTCAGATGCAATCTGATATTATCAGTTAACAATGCAGGATAGACTAGCAAGATCCGCTCCCCAGAGTGGCAGAGGTAATAGTCTATGCTTGCTGTTTCACTTACTCTTTTCAGATTGTGATGACTTCATAAACTTATATATAGCCCAAAAATAAATACCTTCCCTGCTCGCTAAAGCCAGACTATTCATCAACCCCGGGGATACTGTCAGGAGAAAATAGGGAAAGTCAACTAAAATAATGCTCTTGATATACAGCCTGATGACACAGGCAGATGTAAAACACGCTGCACAGAACAAATGGGAACATTAAGCGGGTCCGGGGCGCTGACACAGCTGGATGGTATATATATTAGTGCTACCTAGCAGTAGGTATGCAGATATTGATTGTACGCCACGACAAGGGAATAGGAGACAGTCCATGTCCATTTATCTGCCCAAACTTTTACACTCAACAGAAGAATCACTTTTATCCATTGATGGCACTGTACAGAACTGGGCCTGGACTAAAGTGGAACCCTGCTAAGGACCGATGTTTCTAGAAGTCACAAGGAAGGGGAGTTAAAGTGTTACTGAACCCACAGCAGTGAAATCAGTCTGTATATTCAGTAAAGCATGATTGTTAAAAAAAATTGGATGGAGAGAAAAAACTCTATAACGGTACATTTTCAAACTATTTTCATATATAAGGTGCACCGGATTATAAGGCGCACTGCCAGTTTTTGATCAAATTTTAGGATTTTCAGTGCGCCTTATAGTCTGACAAATACGGTAACCAGGTATGGTGGGAAAGATATCAGGGATGGAAAGGGAGAAAGGGAATGGGAAGGGGAAAGAGGGAAAAAGATGGGGTGTATCAACCAATCCTGGATATGGGAATTTAAATGGGCCCAGACATAGACCACAAAATGGGTTAAAAGGAGTTATTCCATATTTATTCAAAATATAAAGGTATATTTAAAAGAAACACAGTCACAAAGGTTTAATAATACATGCATGTAGTGCTTTACATGACCTAAGGAGTGGATCATATGATCTTAACTGTGGATCTACGCGTTTTGCTCACAATCGTTGAGCTTCTTCAGGATACAGTTATGCATGCATACAGAAAAAAACCTTTACAATGAAACAGTATATGTTATAAATAACAGTACATATCAATCCACATCAAACAATATACACAATAGAAAATACTATAAGTTACTAAACAGCAGTAAAATCAGTCTGTATATGCGGTAAAGCATGCTTGTTATAGAGATTGGATGGCGAGAAAAACTCTGTCTGTACAATTATGGCCCTCAAAATGTAGAAACAATATAGATATAACCAGGTATGGTGGGAAAGATATCAGGGATGGAAAGGGAGAAAGGGAATGGGAAGGGGAGAGAGGGAAAGAGATGGGGTGTATCAACCAATCCTGGATATGGGAATTTAAATGGGCCCAGACATAGACCACAAAATGGGTTAAAAGGAGTTATTCCATATTTATTCAAAATATAAAGGTATACTTAAAAGAAACACAGTCACAAAGGTGTAATAATACATGCATGTAGTGCTTCACATGACCTAAGGAGTGGATCATATGATCTTAACTGTGGATCTACGCGTTTCGCTCACAATCGTTGAGCTTCTTCAGGATCCAATTATTCATGCATACAGAAAAAACCTTTACAACGAAACAGTGTATGTTATAAATAACAGTACATATCAATCCACATCAAACAATGTACACAATAGAAAATAATATAAGTTACTCAACCCACAGCAGTAAAATCAGTCTGTATATGTGGTAAAGCGTGCTTGTTATAGAGATTGGATGGCGAAAAAAACTCTGTCTGTACAATTCTGGCTCCGCCCCCTCAAAATGTAGAAACAATATAAATATAACCAGGTATGGTGGGAAAGATATCAGGGATGGAAAGGGAGAAAGGGAAAGGGAATGGGAAGGGGAGAGAGGGGAAAAGATGGGGGTGTATCAACCAATCCTAGATTTGAGGATTTAAATGTGCCCAGACAAAGACCACAAAATGGGTTAAAAGGAGTTATTCCATATTTATTCAAAATATAAAGGTATACTTAAAAGAAATACAGTCACAAAGGTATAATAATACATGCATGTAGTGCTTCACATGACCTAAGGAGTGGATCATATGATCTTAACTGTGGATCTACGCGTTTCACTCACATCGTTGAGCTTCTTCAGGATCCAGTTATGCATGCATACAGAAAAAAACCTTAGATCTTAGATATAATCAGGTATGGTAGGAACAATATCAGGGATGGAAAGGGAGAAAGGGAATGGAAAGGGAAGAGAGGGAAAGAGATGGGGTGTATCAACCAATCCTGGATATGGGGATTTAAAATTGCCCAGACATAGACCACAAAATGGGTTAAAGGGAGTTATTCCATATTTATTCAAAAAATAAAGGTATATTTAAAAAGAACACAGTCAAAAAGGTATAATAATACATGCATGTAGTGCTTCACATGACCCAAAGAGTGGACCATATGATCTTAGCTGTGGATCTACGCGTTTCACTCACAATCGTTTCGTTCACATTTGAGACTGAGAAAGTGACTGAGGATAGAGATTCCTCAGTCCATTTCTCTGCAGCCTCAGCTGCACAGATGAATGAATAGGACACAGTTTTCTATGCTTCAGTGATGAATGGACACATGAGCAGTCGGTACTGATCGCATACTGTGTTCATTAAGGAAAGGAATGTCATATTTACCAACCCTTCTCCCGCTCTCCATCCTGAAACATCCCACTGTATACCCTCAGCTGCTGCCAGTAGGAGAAGAAAAGAGGGAAGCCGGCAGCACTGAAATGGGTGCCTGGACAGCAGGAAACAGGGGTCTCAAATAATAAAACCAATCCCCCTGCAGTGCAGCTGGACAGAAGGAAAGAAGAGGGAAGCCGGAAGCGCTGCAGGGGGATCCACAAGAATCACAAGTGTCAGTGAGGAGGCAAATCAGCCGGCCCTCCTGCTTGGCAGGTGCTGGGGCCGCCCTTTTGAACTGATGGGGCCCAAGCCTGGTACAGGAGGGCCAGCTGTACTGCCTTATCAGTGGCCCTGCCACCAACAAAGTTTATATCTGGGTTAAGCAGTAACATTGCCAGATTTTTTTTTTTTCTCTGGGAATAAAAAAAAGTTTTTAACCACATGATTAAAACCTAATTATTTTTGGAATAAAAAAAAAAAAACTGATTATTGTAACCATCCCTGTCAGTAAAATAGTTTGTCCCAACTGTCATTTTTGCTGGACAGCTTGGCTCGAATGCCAATTGAGAAAAGTATAAATAAGGGTCGGTGAAATAAACAGTTTTTAACCACATCCCGTTACCAGTATGCAATATATTTTTACTCTAGTAGCCACTTAATGGAAGTCAAGCAGTCATGTCATTATTTCTAGGTGAATTATTAGGTAAAGTCTAAAAGAAGGAACAAAATGGTATAGAATGCAGTCATGTTAGGTTCACAATTCGTTTTAATAAAACAGTTTGGAATGAACAAAAGACGAATCCACCAAGGAAACATTTTAAACAATTTTAATGCACAGCGTGACCTGTAAAATATTTTTCATTCACATCTGTGCATTGCTTCATGCTAAAGTGCAAGTGTGCTGTGCCGAACTGCCAGGTACTATACATAGGGGTCCATTCAAATACAATAGCAACTCAACATATGACACTGTCTTATGTGTTGAGAGAATGTGGTCATTACAGAAATACACTGGTGTGAATGGACAATTTAGGTGCACTTAAGGGAAAGCCAATATATATATATATATATATATATATATATATATATATATATATATATATATATATATTTTTTTTTAGTTTTTTTTTTTTTTTTTTAGTTTTTGATGTGGATTGGCTCAGCAATGAATGAAGAATGTGGGTGGCTGCACACAGGTTTTATTTCTTTGAATTCACTAACTGGTGGGAAACTGTTAGACCTGTGGGATCCCCATAAACAGCATGGCTTTTCACAGAAAGATTTGCTCTCTTTTTTCAAAAAGCAATGGCCGTTTATAATGTAATTGTATGCAAGCTCTATTCAGCTGATTTTTATTTTACCCAGATTAACCACTTTATGCCCTAAGAAGGTACCCGTATGTTCTTGGGTTTAGGTGTTTACAACAGGATCATGGCTACATCTGCATCCATGATCCTGGTATCATAATGTGCAACCTGTAATGTGTTTCCTGTAGAAGTGATCCAAGCGCCCCTACAAGTCCCCAAGTGGTCTCCTGCCAGACTATATATACAGGGCCCTCTTACCCAGGATGTCCCACACTGGCAGGGGTAGTGCTGGCACTTCCTTACTACCCATGGTATACCTCATCGTCTACTCTGGGGACCTCTGTTGGGTACCTAGTTACCCTCACCACCTATTCTTCACTATACAGTGCTAGTAACCAGTTTGGGACACAACATTGGGTACCTCTGTGCCCCTACCCTACACTTTAACTTGTGGCAACATCTAGTGATCAGTTTGGGGAAACTGCATTGGGCACCTCTGTGCCCCTACCCTACACTTTCACTTATGGCAACATCTAATGACCAGTTTGGGAAACTACATTGGGCACCTATGTGCCCCTACCTTACACTTTCACTTATGGTAACATCTAATGACCAGTTTGGGAAACTACATTGGGCACCTATGTGCCCCTACCTTACACTTTCACTTATGGTAACATCTAATGACCAGTTTGGGAAACTACATTGGGCACCTATGTGCCCCTACCCTACACTATCACGTATGGCAACATCTAATGACCAGTTTGGGGATCTACATTGGGTACCTATGTGCCCCTACCCTACACATTTACTTATGGCAACATCGAGTGACCAATTTGGGGAACTACATTGGGCACCTATGTGCCCCTCCCTACCTTACACTTTCACGTATGGCAACATCTAGTGACCAGTTTGGGGAACTACATTGGGCAACTATGTGCCCCTACCCTACACTTTCACTTATGGCAACATCTTTTGACCAGTTTGGGGAACTACATTGGGCATCTATGTGCCCCTACCCTACACTTTCACTTATGGCAAAATCTAGTGACCAGTTTGTGGAACTACATTGAGCACCTATGTGCCCCTACCTTACACTTTCACTTACAGGTCTTCTTCCGCCCCCATCCCATGGCTACATAAGGTAAAGGGAAAAAAAAGGAAAATATTGGTGCACTGGGGGAATGAATGCGTCCACTGTTGGAATGAGTCCACTGTGAATTAGATGGCCTGACGAAGGGGTTGATATGCTCCGCAATGCATAGCTACTTGCATCAGTTGTGACATCACATCCACCCCCTCTGCGCATTCCATGTCGACCAGGAAGCCCCAGGCGCCTCTGGTGCAGCTTTCTCCACTAGGTGGATCAGGGCTGGATTACAGACCATGGCTATATATATGCGATAAGGGATCTTTTATTGGTGTCGTGTGAGTGCATACCTTTTTATGTCATTAAAGCTTTTACCAATTGCTACACTTGGCAGGTGCTTGTCATCCTTTTCTTTTGTTTTAGGGTAAACAGAAGCAGCACACTGATGAGATAATTTCTCTGTCACTCTGCTCTCTTCTCCTATCAACATACATCTTGCATTGCAACACACCTGACCTCCATGTGCTGCTTCTTTTTATACTAATTTAATTTTTAATTTTTATTTCCTTGCATGTGATTGGGTATTCTTGGGTGAAGATATTTACTTTATTTATTAAGTTCTGGAGCACCTGCACTTGCTGAGTGCACAGTCTATTTCTCTTTAGTAAAACAACCCCCATGAATTAATAATTACAGAGCTGCAATCATTTATGCCTTTTATACCTGCCTTGAGTTCAGCTTTAAAAAATAAATGTAGCGGTTGCTCGGTGAATATACGGTCTACCTGGACTAAAAGGAGCTATGTTTTAAGAATGCACATACCTCTGTCTCTGTGTGCATTCTTTCATGGTCTGCCTAGAAAAGGATGATACTTCTCAGTTCAATACATTTTGTTGACTCCCGGGGTCATATAAAAACCAATTGCAAAGCAATTTGAAACACAGCATGACATCAAACATAGAAATTCAGAAAAGCTGGCAAGATAAGCACTGCAATAGTATGTCACAAAAAAAGCTTAGCTCCTCCAATGGCCCTGCAAGTGGAAGTGTATGTATGGTGGAATGTATGGAGTTTTAAAGCAAGCTTATTAATTTCATGATGCTTTTAGGAAACGAAATCGCAAAGTCTCTTTTCCACTTAGAGGGACATTCTTTTCTCACGGTGGGTGCTACTAAATCTCTTGGAACCTCTCTGGCCTCTTCCCTTTGCCATGGCATCTTAGGAAATGTTATTGTTCACGCTATAAGCTTCTATTACCATGCTGTATTAACACTTTTTTTTGAGGTTGTATTAAAAAAAAAAAAAAAAAAGCAAAAACGGCACTTCAACATTCTCTTGATTTTTTTTACAGAGTTGTACAGGCTCCTCTCCTGTACTGAAATTGCTTACGCTAATTTCACTGCACACTGTGAGATTCCAACAGTCAGGGCCGGTGCTTCCACTAGGCAAACTAGGCAGCCGCCTAGGGCGCATTGCCACCTAGGGGCGCAGCCAGGAGTCGGCACTCTCTCTCCAAGAATGATTATTGTGAGCTGAGGGGAGAGATGGCTGTAGGGGAGGAAGAAGGGACAGAGAAAGATGCCAGGTGTCTTGGGCAGTGGCAGAACTATCAGGCCCTGGCTTTCCACCACTCTTGGAGGGGCCCCAAGAGGCAGGAATGGAGCCCACCAGAGTGCTGCCTGCATGATAATCCTCTTCAGCTGGAGCTGAACGGCCTTAACCCCAGGCAAGAAGTGACTCTCTGCACTGAGCTGGTAGGCAGCCGTTCATTTCCCTGGGTTGGTATTAAGCAGGGAGCGGAGGAGAGTTGAACCTGAACCGGAGCTCGGCACTGGAGGGCGGAAACCTTTACTGGGGCAGAAGCTGGACCGGAATGGTCTGAGGAGGTTGGTGATGAAGGACATGCGGAGCTCTCTGACTGCTGCTTTTCCCTCCACCAGGAGCCGGTTGGAGCTGTGGTGAGCACTGTAGTCCAGGAGAGGAGCGTTCTGGGAGAAGGAATCAGCAGGATCACTGTGAAGGAGGGCAGAGTGGGGGCCACTCTCTTCATACCGCCCAGTTAGTGTCCCCAGAACAGGGGAACGGGGTCCCTGGGTGTTACATGGAGCATCCCTGGTATGAAAGGGAATCGGGGTCACCAGGTGTGCCATGGGGAATCAGAGTCACCAGGTGTAACATGGAGGATAGGGGTCACTGGGTGTAACAGGAGTTCGGGGTCACCAGGTGTGCCATGAGGAATTGGGGTCCCTGGGTGTGCCATGGGGGATTGGGGTCCCCAAGTGTGACACGGAGGAACATCAGGGTCCCCAGGTGTGACATGGAGGAACATCAGGGTCCCCAACTGTGACATGGAAAAACATCAGGGTCTGACATAGAGGAACATTGGGGTCACTGAGTATGACAGCATGACATGAAGGAACACGGGGGTCCCTGGGTGTGACATGGAGCAACATCAGGGTCAGTGGGTATGACAGCATGACATGGAGGAATATTGGGGTCCAAGGGTGTGACATGGAAAAACATCAAAGTCCCTGGGTGTGACACGGAGGGAAATTAGGGTCCACGAGTGTGATATGGAGGAATATGGGGGGGGGGGTGTCACTGAGTATGAAAGCATAACATGGAGGAACCATCGGATCAGGGTCACTGGGTATGACATAGAGGAGTTTTTAACCCCTTCCCTTTTTTTGGGGGAGGGGCGCAAGTAGCTGGTCTTGCCTAGGGCGTAAAATAGTCTAGCACCGGCCCTGCCAACAGTGTGCATTTGACGCTGCAGCAAGGAAGATAGAGCTTGCCTTCTTCCCTGGCTGGAGGTTGTCCAGCATCATTTACCGCTTTCCTTCTTAGCCTTACTGTCCCTGGCCTACCCCTCTCTTTGATTGGTTTTCATTTTATTTTCAATCATGGAGGCTCTGCATTACATGTGGATGTTAGCTAGGGTGGTCTGCATGCAAATGCAAAGTAAAAAGATAGTCACCAACCACAGGCATAGCTTGAAGCTCGTGGGCCCTGATGCAAAAGTTACCCTGGGTAGGTGAAACTGGAAATTCAGTGAGCCTGGATGGGCCCCTACGAAGCCGGCTTGAGTCCTCTGAGTTTACAAAATTACCTACGCAGGGTGACACAGCATGCACTTTTACCCAGCAACACAGTGTAAATTTTAAAACCTAATGTGACAAGGAGGCCACACAGGCTCCCTGGAGCATGAGCGGGGTGGCCCCTGCGACCCCGCAAGCTCTGCCAGTGTCACCAGAACTTTGATGAAATGCGCTTTTATTTGAGGAACATCACATTTGTTGAATGAAGCCAAAGTTTTGTGGCCTCATAGGGTCCCTTCCTCAAGCAATATAGGAGTAGCCACTCATCAACATGATGCCTTAAAGAATCAAATTGTCAGCTTTATTTCACAAATGAATGTGTGAGGATTCCATCGGACTGCTGGTGACACTATTTTTTTACTCTGTTTTTTCATGGTTCCATCCATTGCAGTCACTACAAGCACCCTCCTGATACAGCAGTCGAATACTACAAGGAGAGCAATTTAGATCTGCATAACTGAATGCAAAAGCATCCTGCCTAGGGATGCCCACTCTTCTAGACCAGTTGTCTCCAAAGCCCAGGGACCAGGTACGCCACTTTGCTTGCTTTTATCCGGCTCTTGGGGTACTTTTTTCATCCACTGATACCAACAATGAGACATAATTCCCCCAACTGACACCAAGGAAGAGGCAAAATTCCTTCCAATGACACCTACAATGGGGAAAAATCCCCCCCCCCCCATGACACCAAAGATGGGGAACAATTCCTCCCAACAAAGGGGCACAATTCCTCCCAATGACACCAACGATAGGGCACTATTTTTCCCACTGACACCGAAGATGGGGCATTGGTTATTTCAACTGCCATTGGGACCTTTTCTACTCCCAATGGCCACAGCCCAGCCTCCCTTAAGTCTGAAGGACAGTAACCTGGCCCTTTGTTTAGAAAGTTTGGAGACCCCTGCTCTAGACCATCCACTCATCAACACATTTTGATATTTGCAAACCTCCCATGAGCCAGCCCACTGCTTGCATGAGGACTAAGTCCTCTTGACAGCAGTACAGAAGCTATGTACAGCAGCAACCTGCCAACCGCTTCCACCAGCCATCTGCCTACATTGCACAGAGAAGCACAGAGACCCACTGATGGCATCGCTGAGACTAAAATAAGGAATGTAATGAAAACAGAAATGGTTTATTTAAAATTTCATTTGAATGTTAACATGGGTTGGTTGCGTGGAACCATGGAAGGCAAAATATAAGCAGGTTAGACTTCAGCTTTTATTGAGAATCAACACTTCAAAAACTGCTCCTACACAAAGGAAGGTAGGGCTTCCCTCAATCTGCCCCTGATGCCGGTACCAGGTCTCATGGCACAAAAACAAGGCCCTGTAATTCTTTGCAGCTCTGCCGACAGTAGTCTGAAATATTTCATGTGTGTCACCGGCGCAAAACAAATAGTGAAAATACAGCTAATGTGTGGTTTGCTGCAGCTAAAGTGACTTTACTAAAAAGTGAATGTGTATACCAAGCAAATCTATAAGTAGCTACGCTAACCAATGCATAAATTATAAGTGGTCAAATCAACATGTAACGCAAATATCCAAACAATAAAATTCAACACCGCTAGTGATGTGTGCCAAATCAAATATTAATAATATTATCAAAATAAGATGCCCATTAACAAAGCCACTCCATGCCAGTAGTGATGTCTTGCAAATAATCGCTTATATGGTGATTCATCTAGGTTTAACGTGCCTATATCCACCCCCTTCCAAAATTCACACTGACCAGATGGCAGTGTACTTAGAGCCTGGTCATTTTATGGGTCTTTAGTCTCCTATTAGCATCTTTCCTGTGGTCCAAGGTATATACAACGATGTTCCACCAAATTCTATAGCTTCCTGATGACGCACAATGATTGAGAAACGCGTTGAGGCTAGTGAAATATATCATCACATGTTCCGGTACGTGTACAATAAAGCGTGCTTTACCACAGTAAGGGAGTAATCGGGCCCCTAATGTGGTTGTAAATCTACCTTTATAATTTGTATTATTTGTCTTACCTATAGGTGCTGTAAATATCTCCTAAACTTGCACCGTTTAGGAGATATTTACATTTCATGCAGCCGATGATGTAATAGGCAGCTCCCGGGCAGCTCCCGGGCACATGCCTGGGAGTGACATCATGCGGCTCCGGCTAGTAGTACAGCAGAAGTCCACGGACCCGGAAGGAAGACTGGCGAAGATGGATGCAGCCTCCAGCGGGGACAAAGCAGGCTTCGTTTGCAGGTAAGTGTCACATAATGTGCTAGTAGGCGATGCATGCTAGCACAGTATGCATTTCCTTTGCAGGTAAGAAAAAAAAGAAATGTAAAAACGAAACCATAACAGCAGAAACTTTGCTGCTGCAAGGGAACTATCTTTTTATACCCCACACCTGAATAATAGTGGCTTTCAGACCTTGCCTGGTCCAGAAAGAGGCCTGGAGCTGGATGGGCAGCATTAGGCGGAAGGCCGGACATGACCGGGTTAGCATGATAGGATGGGAGCATCGCAGGGTTAATAAATTTGGTATAAACTTAGGTTGATTTGTTTGGAGTTCGAAAGGGTGGGGCAAGGTGGAGTCACTGGGGGAGTAAGGGGTGGTAATTGGGTTCTAGAAGCCAGTCTGAGCCAGTACAACATGGGGATAGCTTCTCCTGCCCTACCTCCCTAATTCATTGCTGTTAATTCTGGTTTTATTGGTGTTTGTATTGTCATTAGAATATAGTATTCATGGGGTTTACTCAGGAATGGGATGGATTTGGGGTTCGGGAGGAGTGTTGAATTTCTGTGTTTTGTCAAAGCAGTTAGCAGTGGTCTCAGGGTCTTGGAAGGCTGTGACAGTTTAAAAAGGTGGAAATGGAGGGGGGGGTGCCCATCTCAGGTATGGGTGTACCTACCCTGGTAACATTCGAAGGCAGGAATGGTTAAGAGTCATTTGGTTGTATCGAGGGTATCTTAATAGTAGTAGTCCTCGAACTGGTGTCATTGCGGCTGAGGGCCTGGAAGTCTATTTTGATCGGAGATACAGCCAGTTGCTTAAGACAAGTTGCCTTCCCAGACCCTAGACCAGTGGTTCTCAACCAGATTTCAATGGAACCCTAAGGTTCCTTCCGAGCTTGCTAGGGGTTTCTTGAGCAATGAGCCCTTTCTGCCTCTCAGATAAGTTCCCCTGACACCATTGATCTTTTTAGCTATCTGGAAGAATGTAATTCTTCCCAATGACCACAAGTGTAAGGAGCATTCATCTCACTGACCATCACACTAATGTATCATAACATAAGTTGTAAATAAAGTCATTTTTAGCAGGGGTTCCCTGAGACATGAAAATTATTTCAAGGGTTCCTCTGTGTTGAAAAGGTTGAGAAAGGCTGCCCTAGACATTGAGGAGGTTAATAGAAAAATAGCCTAGGCTATATACAGCGCTTGCCGCAGGAAAACAGTTAACTTAATGTATGTGAACAATGTTGAAAACTTATCTTTACAGTATAAGTGAAATTACAAATCAATTAAACACATGAAAATGAATAAAAAGTTCCAAGGAATTGATAAATAGATAAATAAGTCTTTTCCAGTGGTGATCAATATATGTGAATAAAATAAATGTAAAATTCAATAAATAAAGTCTTTTAAAGTGGTGATCAGGTGCAAAGTGCTTCGTGCTCAATAAATAAAAGTTTGTGACTTTCGTGACGTGGATTCCTCTTTTCCTGTGGCTTTTGGTAGAAATAAATGACTTACCAGAATTGTTGGTTCCTATGTGCTGTATAGCACTAGGACCTACAGCGCTTGGAGGCCGTTCAGGCTGGATTGGGAATCCCCTTTGTGGATGATCCGGGTGGGATACAGGTTAGGTTCCTCCTTACCCGATCTCGATCCACAGGATGTGGGGTTAAAAGAAAGGCTCCCGATAGTGTATTATCGTTTTAAAAGTTTATTCATCAAATATTCATAAAAATCGGAGCGAAGAAAGACTCAAACTCCAACTTTGCAAAAAAAAAAAACAAAAAAAAAAACTCCAAGTTTGCAGGCAAAGAAACCGCTTACAAACACCTCCTAGCAGAGTGGCGAGTGGAGTGTTCCGGCTTGCGTTCCACGTGGTGCGTAGCGTGCTGACGTGCGTTCCACAACCTTGACGCGTTTCGTCACTTCCTGTGATGTTTCCAAAAGGGGCTTTTGAAGGAGGTTAGCTGACAAGGTTAGTCACTGTATTGATTTTGGGTCATTACTTTTCAATAATTTAAAAGAACAGTATTATGCATTGTTATAATAAAATTGTATTTTGTTTTAATAAAATGGCTATGGCCTTTCAAAATCCAAAAAGTATTTGTTGTCATTTGTTATGGTTTGCAGGTCTTAGGTTGTGTTTTAAAGGTAAGGCAGCTGTAATATCTGTAATACCTCAGTCATGGGATATCCAGCAAAAATTCAATATAATAAAGCCTCCTTATTCTCTAGCTTGACCGTAGATTTATTGTAAAGTCGCACAGACATGCACAGGTGACCAGACATCAAAGAAGGAACCTTAATTCTCTTCGCACAAAGTTAATCATAAGGACATTTTACATCTTGTACGAAAAGCTTTAAGATTCCTTCTTTGATGTCTGGTCACCTGTGCATGTCTGTACGTCTTTACGATAAAACTGGGGTCTGGCAAGAGAATGAGGTGGCTTTCATATATTACAGTTTTGTAAAAATGAAACACTTGACCATATAAATCCACTTTTCGAGATGATTCATCACCATTGTTTAGATAAAGCTCAAAGGTCACAGCTGTTGTTCCTAATTACGTTTTATTCGGGAAGCTTAAAGAGCCCTGCACTGTCTTATGGAGACATTTCCCTTGTAAGTCCGACATCTGACAAGCTAATACATAGTTAGAATTTGATGTCGCCATTTATAAGAGATGGAATGAAAAGGGTCATAAATGGGGAATAGAAAGATGCATCATGCGGGGGTCGTAGGGGTCGAATGGACATCAAAATATGAACAATAAAATGGTGTTTAATCCACAAGTCAGCACACGGGTCACATGTTAGGGTGACCTTTCCTGTAAGAATGCGCTGGGATATGACAGCGTGTTATTTGTGAGTTTAACGGTAAAATGCGAGCGGCTGTTATCTACCAACCCCAAACGGGACCTTGCTCTGCTTTGACAGACAAATCTGTTTTTAAAGGAAAAGTGCATTTTTTTGTTTATATGTTTATCAGCGGAAACTTTACTTCATTATTTATAGTATATCTGAAGCCATAACTTTTTTTTTTTTTTTGGAAACTGAGTGATTTCAAATGGTTAGACCCATGTAAGGGTTTTTTTATTTCGCATTTCCGTGACGCCCCATTCACACTTGTGCGACTTGTCATGTGACTTTGGACATCCAAGTCGCATGAAAAGTCATACCCCATGTTTACCAATGATAACCATTCTATTACACTATATTAACCACTTTAGCCCCGGAAGATTTTACCCCCTTCCTGACCAGGGTTTTTTTTGCGATTCGGCACTGCGTGATTTTAACAGACAATTGCGCGGTTGTGTGACGCTGTACCTAAACTAATTTGACGTCCTTTTTGTCCCACAAACAGAGCTTTCTTTTGGTGGTATTTGATCACCTGTGCGATTTTTACTTTTTGCGCTATAAACAAAAAAAGAGCGACAATTTTGCAAAAATAACAATATTTTTCACATTTTTTTTATATGAAATTCCCCAAGATTGGTTTGCGCAAAAGTTATCGCGTTTACTAACAAAGGGAAAGATTTTTGTCATTTTTGGTGGGTTTTTTTTAACGCGTAATGGCGGCGATCTGCAATTTTTTTTGCGGTACTGCGACATTGCGTTGGACATATCGGACCCTTGACTGACATTTTTGACACTTTTGGGGTTACCAGTGACATTACTACAGTAATCAGTGCTATAAATATGCACTGTTACTGCAAAATGACACTGGCAGGGAAGGGGTTAACTTTATTGGGGAAGGAGGGGTTAAGTGTGTCCCTAGGGGCGTGCTTCTAACTGTGATTGGACATGGCTACTGGTGTAGGAACAGTGATCAACGGTCCTACATAGTAGAACCATATGATCACTATTCCTACACAGGGGAGAATGACAGGCGGCTTGTTTACAATAGCCACCTGCCTTTCTCCCTCTCCACCGACGATCGCCGAGTGACCGGCGGACGTCGGGTCCGCCGGTCACACGCACGGACTTCCTAGGGAACGAGCCGGGGCGGGCACGCGCCTTAGCGGGCGCGCGCTCGCCCACTATTGGCTCACAAGCAAGTGACAGGCAAGTGACGTACTGGTACGTCACTTTGCCTGGCCGGGGCTGACCACCGCAGTATATGTACTTGCGGCGGTCAGCAACCGGTTATAAAAGTATTGGGACGCCTGCCTTTCCACACACATGAACTTTAATGGCATCCCAGTCTTAGTCCGTAGGGTTCAATATTGAGTTGGCCCACCTTTGCAGCTATAACAGCTTCAACTCTTCTGGGAAGGCTGTGCACAAGGTTTAGGAGTGTGTCTATGGGAATGTTTGACCATTCTTCCAGAAGCGCATTTGTGAGGTTAGGCACTGATGTTGGTTGAGAAGGTTTAGATCGCAGTCTCCACTCGAATTCATCCCAAAGGTGTTCTATGCGGTTGAGGTCAGGACTCTGTGCAGGCCAGTCAAGTTCCTCCACTGCAAACTCGCTCATCAATGTCTTTAAGGACCTTGCTTTTTGCATTGGTCCAAATCATTTGGTGGAGGGGAGATTATGGTGTGGGGTTGTGTGTGTAAATGCGGGCATCCCAATACGTTTGATAATATAGTATATGTGCGACTTAATATCACAGCGGTTTCAAAGTAGTTTGTGCACTATTTTGGTCCCACTTTCATGTGGCTTGAGGGCCATAGCCTTCCATGGTAATCCTCAATAGTTACATAAAAGTCATACCTGAATGTTTTACATGCAACAGGGGGTCCGACTTTGCAGAGGGACAACAAGCCATATCCAAGCCGCACCCAAGTTGCATCAAAGTTGCACCAAAGTTGCACTCCAAAGTCGCTCAACTTTGGAGTTTTTTAAGTGTGAATAGAGCCATAGGTTCAGTTCACAAATATGTGAACCGCATGCGTTTCCTACCACATCTGTTTCGCATAACATGTGAATCAGACCGGCTTTCAATGGAGCCGGTTTCCACATGTCTGGGACAGCCTCGGTCTATTTTAAAAATGGGTCCTGTGTAATATTGGGTCTAGGTAAGGTGTAAATTCAAGTACAAATTTGCGCCTGAATTGCACCTAAACCGGTGAACAAAACTGCACCGGACTCTGAACTGCAAACCACAGCCAGACATGTGTGAACCTAGTCTAAAGGCCCGTACACACGTACCGATCGTCGGCCGAAAAGCTTCGGCCGACGACCGATCTGCCGATTGTAGGCTTGTTAGTATGATGCCTCCGACAGCCGACAGCGCACATTCGGCCGAAAAGAATCTGTCATGCAAGCATTAAAATTTTTGTAGGCCGACACCAGAACGGCCGATTGTTCGCCAGTCAGTACAGAATTCGGCCGACAGACAGCAGATTTGCAAGACTGGGCATGTTTAGAAAAGAAAAAACACAGGGAAAGTGAACCATCACATGACATCACTTCTGCAGTCGGCTGTAGTCGGCGGACAAAATTCTTGTGCAGTCTTTTGCAGTTTTCAACAGACACGACAGCCCCTGGACAAAAGACGGCCGATCGTTCGGCCGACGATCGGTACGTGTGTATGGGGCTTTAGGATCCGTCCACACTTGTACGACTCCAAAGTTGCTCCGACTTTGAAGTGCAACTTTGGTGAAATTTTCACGCAACTTTGGATGGGTGCAACTTGGATACGACTTTGGCTTAGACCAGTGATAATGGACAACTGTTGCATTATATAACATTTAGGTATGACTTTCATGCAGCTTTTGAGGGTTAACATTGAAGTCTATGGCCCTCAAGTTGCAAGGAAGTCGAACCAAAATAGTGCATGAACTACTTTGAGGCCGCTGCAACTTTAAATTGCACATAAATTAATGGTTATCATAGGAAAACATGGGGAAAGACTTGTCATGTGACTTTGATGCCCAGAGTTGCATGACAACTCGCACAAGTGTGAATGAAGCCTTAAGGAGATTTCCCTTTCACTTCCTATCTTATAGACAACAGGGAGTTAAGCCCCGTACACACGTAGCGATCGTCGGCTGAACGATCGGCCGTCTTTTGTCCGGTGCTGTCCTGTTGGCTGAAAACTGCAAAAGACTGCACATGAATTTTGTCGGCCAACAACAGCCAATTGCAGAAGTGATGTCATGTGATGGTTAACTTTCCGTGTGTTTTTTCTTTTCTGAGCATGCCCAGTCTTGCTAATCGGCTGTTTGTCGGCCGAATTATGTACTGACTGGCGAACAATCGGCCGTTCTGGTGTTGGCCAACAAAAATTTTAATGCCTGCACACCCGATTCTGTTCGGCCGAAAAGTCGGAGTCGGTTGTCGGAAGCATCATACTAACAAGCCGACAATCGGCCGATCGTTCGGCGCCCGAATATTTACGGCCGACAATCTCTACGTGTGTACGGGGCTTTAGAGTGAACAGTATAGACAACAGGGAGTAAGAGTTAAAATCCCCTTATAAACTAGGCCAAGCCATATAAGGAACTTGTAATGGTTGGCTTTCGTTAAGCCTTGTTATCTGGAGTTAACTTTAATTTTCCTGTGAGTATAACAGTGCAAGGATCAGGCAAACACCTCGGTAAAGACCTGGGGGAGCTACGGACAGGCCAAAGGGAAGAGCTGCAAATTGGAAATGCTGCTCGCCCAGCGCAAATCTCAGGAAGTACGGATGTAAGGGAAAGATGGGAACATGTAAATATGCATCCTTGATGTCTTTTGATGCTAGAAAGTCATATAAATGTCCGGGACCCAAAGATCTGAAATTTCCTGGGTCCAGGTAACCAGGAAGGACACAAGATGCCCACCATTTGTTGAAATGAGGCTCTCCTTCATTGCAAGAAGGACTTGGTGCCAGACTTGGTCTTAGAAATAGAGGTCCTGGGATGAACGGAACTCTTCTGAATCTAGAAGAGGCTGGTTTTGCCGCAGCTCCTTCGTTTTCTTCCTACTAGGTAAAGAGGATGCTCTTTCTGTCTGTGGCTTTCCTAATAAAGGTGTTTATTGAGTGTCTGAAGAGCTGTTCTCTGTCAAACGGAATCCTTTCCAGACATTTTTTACAGACTGTCTCCGCAGAAGATTTCCGCAGCCATCTTACGCATCTGACATGAGCCATACGGAAATGTTGGCATAAGGCTACTGAGAGGAGCTCCAATTTTTAGACTACCAAGGGGATCCATCAGGATAAATCAGAGGTTATGCTATGACTTTGGCCCAGACAGCTAGGGCCTTAACAAAGCAAAACATGCTTTAATGCACTATTAAACCCAAAACCAAAAATTTAATTTATTGCAGATTATCAATTGTTAGATGTGGTGGGTTTTTCCCACTTGGTTTCAATTGGTGATCTGGCCAGTAACACACTTTCTGTATTAGAGCACCCCTCCTCTGAATGAGGGGGCACAGGGGGTACCATTGGACAGCAGCAGTGTTAATCTGGGGGGAAAGGGAGTGATAGATGGACTAACAGATACACTAACAAATTAAAGCCAACCTCCAGCTCACCTTGTAGTTACACAAGCAATTACAGCAGGGGTCTCCAAACCTTCTAAACAAAGGCCAGTTTATTGTCCTTCAGACTTTGGGAAGGGGGGGGCCAGATTGTGGGCATTGAGAGTAGGAAAGGGCCCGAAGGCAGTGGGAAAAAACAATGCCCCGTTGTTGATGTCAGTGGGAGGAATTGTGTCTCATCAGTGGTGTCACTGGGTCCCATTATTGGTGTTACTGGGAGAAATTGTGCCACATCATTAGTGTCATTGGGAGGAATTGTTTTAAATCATTGTTGTTATTGGGCACCATTGTTGATGTAAATGGGGGGAATTGTGTCCCTTCATTGGTGTCATTGACCCTCATTGTTGGTGTAATTGGGAGGAATTGTGTCCCATCATTGGTGTCATTAGGAGGAATTGTGTTTTATCATTGGTATCATTGAGAGGAATTGTGCTCTATTATTGGTGTCAGTGAGGGGAATTTTGCCCCATTGTTGGCAATGGTTAATGTAAAAGTGCCCCAAGGGCTGGAAAAAAGCAAGCAAAGGGCTGCATCTGGCCCCCAGTCTGCAGTTTGGAGACCACTAAGTTACAGCAAAAAAATGTTTTTCCCTCTTGGGATAAAGGTTTACCATCAATAAATAAAATCTGATCATCATAGGCACCCCTGTCAGTGGTAAATTGTTTGTCTCAACACTCTACATGATACATTTGCAGGACAGCTTGTTCTGTTGAAAAGCAACAGGCTTACTGGCCAGATCATCCGGTGAAAATAAAGGAAAGAAACCAAAAAAAAAGGGAAAAAAAACATAATGCAACTGCCACATCCAAAAATTGGTAAGTTGCAATATAATAAATATTTGCCTTTGGGTTTTCAACAGCTTTAAGAGGGGCTTCTAACATTCTGTTGATTGATTCTTTAAAGACTGGGATGTCCTCACCAGAATCCATTAGGGATTTCTTGAGCCAGGAAATAGCCGGATCAACCTATGGAAACCACCACTTTTTGTAGTTTAAACTGGGTACTGATTCTGTTTGTAAAAAAACTGGTGGGATCCCCTTCATCCATACTATACCCATTCCCTCTTTAGTCTGGTATGGATGATAATAGGGGACCCCACAAAAAAGGTGTGGGGTTGCCCTTAAAAATACATAAAAGACCCTTACCCTTGATGAGGGTCTGTTATTGAGGTCAAAGGGTACACCACACAAAACAACACACTGGCATGGATTATAAGGGGGAACCCCACAAAAAAGTCAAGAAAGCAAAAGAGCATGGGGTCCCCCTCAAAAATCCACACCAGGCCTTTATCCAAGCATGGTAGGCCAAGAAAAGAGGAAGACAAGCATATGCCCCCCCTCCTGAAACATACCAGGCCACATGTCCTTTACTTGAGGGGTACTTTGCCAGGTGGGACCTTTAAACCCTCCATCAATCATGCTGTCCTGCAAAAAAAACCTGCCTAAAGGAAACAAAACACCAATTGGAGGCACAAACCTCTCCCGATGACTGTTTGCCCTCAAATTACCAGTCTTCTGGGTGACATTAATAAAGAAATATGAACATGCCCATATTTGGTCAGTGACATCAAGAGGATTCACCCGAAGGTGGCAGCAAATAACCTATTGTCTTAAATAACCCCTTACCGCTAACGTAACCCATATACAGTGTGCGGCCCAAATAGACTAGGCTTTTTACCGTGCGGCCGCATATATGCTTATCTCCCTTTTTGATGGGAGTGCACCGCACAGCGCACTCCTGGCACTGAGACCGGGTCTAACCAAGAGCCTCTGGCCCCGTACTTAGGATCGGGACCCAGAACTCCCAGAAATTCCAGGTCCACTTATCGCTGTGTTGGCCTCTGATTGGCTACCACAGTGATCAGTCACTGTGAATCCCACCCCTGTGTTTCTCTCTCTGTGAAAGGAGAGGACAGATACATTATATCTTCCTCTTTCCTTGCAGATAGGAAAAATGTGATTGGTGTGTGTTTAAAAAAGTAAAAAAAAACAAATTATAAAAAAATAAAACTTAAAAAAAGGAAAAATATCTAGATTAAAGCGGAGTTCCACCCTGGGAATACTTTTTTTAATAAAAATACCCCTGGGACAGTCAGGGCTAGTGCATTCCACAATGGATAGCCTCTGATCTGTCCCGGGTTGCACTTACCTTTTAGAAGAAATACTTACTTTGAAAATGTATTGTCCAGCGCTGCCATCTCAGGTGTGGGCAGCTTGAAGCCAGCGCGATCCTCTTCTGTGTCCTCTTCCGTCTTCTTCGGTCCCACGATGCACTGCGCCGGCCCCGCCGTCACTTCCTGTTCCTCAGCGTCATCCCTGCACAGCTTCTGGGCATGCCCAGAAGCTGTTTAGCAAGGTATGACGTCGCCTGCACCGGAACTGACGTCGGGGCCAGTGCAGGCGCATTGATTTCTGGGAGCGATGACGTTCAGCTCCCAGGAATCATTGCAAGCCAGGAAGTGACGAATCGCCGTGGCCGCCGAGGGGAGGAAGTAAGGTAAGTATATTTTCTTCTAAACCAGGTAAGTAAAAAAAAAAATTGCGATTATCCATTTGTTTTTCAGGTGACCCCGGGCATGAAGATGGAGGTAAGTTTAATTTTAGGGTGAAACTCAGCTTTAAGGTTTGATCCAAGTTAGTGCCAGATTTAGTGTTTGGGTCAAGTAAGGATCAAGGTCAGTATATTTTGGGATTTTTTTTTTCTTTTTATTAGCATCAGTGTCAGTTGGTGTCATCGTCAGTGTGTTTTAGGTAGGACAAAAAAAGAAAAAGAAAAAAAAGGAAAATGCGCACTATTGCTTATGGGCTGTACTACAGGTACAAACAAAAAATAACATACACATATGTGGTATTCCTGCAATCGACAGGAGCAGAAGAATTTATTTTGGGGTTTTCTTTGATAGTAGTTTATGGTAGTAACAAGAAATATACAGCTGCATTTTTAAAAAAATGATTTATTTATTTTTTTACTATTTTGAGCCAGTTTTCTTTTCGTAATAGAAAAAAAAAAGCTAAATGTGCACTATTGCTTCTGGGCTGTACTACAGGTACAAACAACAAATAACAGACATATGAGGTATTGCTGCAATGGACAGGAGCAGAAGAATTTATTTTGGGTTTTTCTTTGGTGGTAGGTTATGGTAGTAACAATAAATATACAGCTGCATTTTTTTTTTTATTTTTTTTTTTTTACTATTTTGAGCCAGTTTTCCTTTGATAAAAAAAAACAAAAAAAATAGGAGATATCCATAATCATTTATAACTAAATAAAACTCCAATTTGTCCTGAAAAAAACAAGGTATAATCCACCTGGATGCACAAAGTAGTTTTGATGATATATACAGTTTTACTAACACATGTCAAAGTTGCAAAATTGTGCTTAGGCATTAAGATTTGTTTTAGGCTCCGTTCACATGTAGGCGTTTTTGGGGAGTTTTTCTGCTCTAGGATCAGCTCTCAAAACGCCCAACAAGACAAATCCTATTCATTTCAATGGCCCCTGTTCACATCTGAGCGTTTTGACGCTGTTAGCAAAACGCCCAACGCTCAGAAAAGTACATGAGCTTCTTTTTGGGCAGATTACAGGCGTTTTCCATTGGTATCTATTCAATAAAAAAACGCCTGCACAAAAAACGCCTGTAAATCGCGGTAAAAATCGTGGTAAAATCGCGGTTAAAATCGCGCAAAAACGATACGCTCAGGTGTGAATGTAGCCTTACCCTGGGCGTTTTTGTTTCAGGCGTTTTTTCAGGCGTTTTTCAGGCGTTTTTGCAGGCGTTTTACAGGCGTTTTTACAGACGTTTTTGTGCAGGCGTTTTTAGATGGACTAGTGACCAATGGAAAAAAATAAAAACGCCTGTAATCTGCCCAAAAAGAAGCTCATGTACTTTTTTGAGTGTTGGGCATTTTGCTTAAGGCTACATTCACACCTGAGCGTAGCGTTTTCGAGCATCTTTTACCGTGATTTTACCACGATTTTTACTGTGATTTAAAGGTGTTTTTACAGGCGTTTTTTGTGCAGGCGTTTTTAGATTGAATTGAGACCAAAGGAAAACGCCTGTAATCTGCCCAAAAAGAAGCTCATGTACTTTTTTGAGCGTTGAGCGTTTTGCTCACAGCGTCAAAACGCTCAGATGTGAACAGGGGCCATTGAAATGAATAGGATTTGTCTTGTTGGGCGTTTTATGAGCTGATCCTTAGAGCAGAAAAACGTTCAAAAACGCCCAGGTCTGAATGGAGCCTTAGGCTCCGTTCACATGTAGGCGTTTTGGGGCGTTTTTGGGGAGTTTTTCTGCTCTAGGATCAGCTCTCAAAACGCCCAACAAGACAAATCCTATTCATTTCAATGGCCCCTGTTCACATCTGAGTGTTTTGCAAAACGCCCAACGCTCAAAAAAGTACATGAGCTTCTTTTTGGGCAGATTACAGGCGTTTTCCATTGGTCTCTATTCAATCTAAAAACGCCTGCACAAAAAAACGCCTGTAAAAACGCCTGTCAATCGCGGTAAAAATCGCGGTAAAATCGCTGTAAAAAATGCGCAAAAACACTACGCTCAGGTGTGAAGGGGTAATGGTACTGTATAATTAAGAAAACTATGTTACACAAACAAAATCTGCTGTGTTAATGCTACTAACAGACATCATGCATGCCATTTTTTTATTTTGCCCATAGTTCCACTTTAACTGTTAACTATGCACTTATGATAATAAGAAGACAAGTTCCAGTAGGGGAATTTATATATTTTACAAAACTCTAATAAAATGTTGGTGAAAAATCTCTTAGCGATTTAAAAAATGGAGATGAAACCGCAAATGGAAATGAGAATATTATTTACAGACAGGAGGGATACTTGGGGGAAATCAGATAAACAGACACAAATATAAAAAACAATTGTACTCCTGAAACCTGTAATAGATTTATATTGCATTTATGGCTGTGAACTTCCTCGGAGGCTTCTTTTTCCATAGTTGACAACATTCTGAAAGTGATTTCCAGCTAGATTTTTGAAACAAAGTCAACACATGTATACAGAGTGTTTGTCATACTGATTTGAGTAACTCTCAACATTCTACTATAAGGCAAGTGGGATGTTCAAAGCATGGTAAACCAAGGCCTCCTTGCATCGTTCTTACAAGATTAAAGGTCAACTCAAAGAATTTAAAAAAGCAGCTTTTGATGCAATATATCACATTTTATTTTGTCTCTGTCCCCCACTGGGTCATTAATCCATGGTCCAGTGCTGGTCCTGTTTCTAGTTAAATGGTTCAAATTACTGCCTGTGGGCCCAGACTGCATGGACTCCTGGACACACATTACTGCCAAACATATTAGTGCTCACATAGGTGTGCATGGGGGGTGTGCTGGGATTGCCTTGGCACACCCTCAAAACCAGGGGCTGACTGGCAACTTTCAGCCCAGGGGGGCAAGTACAAACCAGAGGCCCATGGTGCAGCAACTCATCCCTCCTCCTCCCACTCTCCATCTTCCTGGCCTCCTCCTGACCACCATTCCCGGCTGAAGCTCCGCTCTAGGTGCTCTCCACTCACTGGCCGAATATGGGTACCCGACCTGACTCCCGGGGGGGGGGGGGGGTTGGGGGGAGCTGGGACAGTTTGGCTAGGGGGGTCACCAGGGGAGGAGAGTCTCCAGTAGGGCATAAAACCGGCCTCTGTTGAGACACAGTTTACACCATTTATGCTGGGGGGGGGGGGGGGGGGAGCCTTGTCTTCACCCGGCGCTCAGTAGATCAGTGGTGGGGACTTTTTACTTTCTTCACAAGGAATCCTTTAGGCATGTGTATAGCAGAAGCGGTGCAGCCTTTTTACCGGGCATCAGAGCGGCCTGCCCCCTGGCCCAGTCCTCCCCTGCTAATAACCCTGTGCCATGCAGATTTCCCCAAAGTCCACTACATTACTGACACCATCCACTGTTCTACTGACTGGCACCATCCATTGTCCTACCAACACGTCCACTGCTCTACTAAAACACAGTGGACCAACACCAGCAGATGACATGGCTTCCCAAACCATCACTGACTGTAGAAAATTTTGCATTTCATTTGGAAATCAAGGTCCCAGAGTCTGGAGGAAGAGTGGAGAGGCACGGCATCCAAGTTGCATGAGGTCCAGTGTGAAGTTTTCACAGTCAGTGATGATTTAGGGAGCCATGTCATCTTCTGGTGTTGGTCCACTGTTTTATCAAATCCAAAGTCAGCGCAGCCCTTTACCAGGAAATTCTAGAGCACTTCACGCTTTCCTCTGCTGACCAGCTTTATGGAGATTCTGATTTCATTTTCCAGCAGGAGTTGACACCTGCCCACACTGCCAAAACTACCAATACCTGGTTTAAAGTGGAAGTAAACTCAAAGGTATAGTTTGTACCTATAGGTATGTCTATAATAAGGCTTTTTTTTATAGGTACTGCAAATCTCTCCTAAACGTGCACTGTTTAGAAGATATTTACATTACATGCAGCCGATAACCTCATCGGTGCATGTGCTCTGAAGGAATAGCTACCCACGCCTTTCCTTCAGATACCTATGCCGTGACTGATGGCTCCCCCATGCATGCATGGGAGTGACGTCATTGCGGTTCCAGCCAGTCACACAGCCGGAGTCTGCAAACCCAGATGGAAGACAGGTGAAGATGGACGTTGCCTCTAGCAATTACATCATATCGCTGGTGGGCTTTGCGATGCATACTAGCACATTATGCCTTTACTTTGCAGGTCCAGAAAAAAAAACACCCAGCTTTTTACAACCGCTTTAATGATCATGGTATCACTGTGCTTGATTGGCCAGCAAACTCGCCTGACCTAAACCCCATAGAGAATCTGTGGAGTATTGTCAAGAGGAAGATGAGAGACACCAGACTCAACAATGCAGATGAGCTGAAGGCTGCTATCAAAGACCTGGGCTTCCATAACACCTCAGCAATGCCACAGGCTGATCACTTTCATGACACGCAGCATCATTGCAGTAATTCATGCAATAGGAGCTCTGACCAAGTATTGAGTGCATACTATACTGTACATGGACATACTTTTCAGTAAGCCAACATTTCTGTATTAAAAAGCATTTTTTTATTGGCCTTGTGTAATATTCTAGTTTTATGAGATACTGAGTTTTGGGTTGTCACTAGCTATAAGCCATAATCATCAAAATTTAAAAAAAAAATAAAAAAATGCTTGAAATATATCACTCTGTGTAATGCATCTATATAAAATATATGAGTTGCACTTTTTGAATTGAATTACTGAAATAAATTACATTTTTGATGATATTCTAAGTTTTTTTAGAAGCACACACAGGAATGTACCGTATTTTCCGGCATACAAGACGACTGGGCGTATAGGACAACCCCTCTAATTTTCAAGTTAAAACATAGGTTTTGGGCTATACTCGCCGTATAAGACTACCCCCCCTTCCGAAGCAAAGCAACACCATTGAAAAACATCAGATTTCTCATAGATCTCCAAGGTACCCCAAGTACTGTAATACATGGTAATCGCTCATAATATCTCCAAGGTACCCTAAGTAATAATATTACCAGTAGATGTAATCTCAAGACGCTGGCTGTGTGGGAATCCTGTACCAGTATACCATATGTACCGTAGCTTTGGCTACATACAGTATACCGCGCTGAGCCAATCACAGTGAGCGATGTATTCTATTATTGAATACAAAGCCTGCTCGGATTGGCAGAGTCAGAGAGGCGGGCTTATGTTACTCCGCCAATCCGAGCAGGCTTTGCATTCAATAATAGAATACATCGCTCTCCCTGATTGGCTCAGCACGGTACACTGTATTTAGCCGAAGCTACGGTACATACGGTATACCGGTACAGGAATCTCACACAGCCAGTGTCTTGAGAGATTACATCTACCTGTAATACTTATACTTAGGTTACCTTGGAGATATTATACTCGGCGTATAAGACGACCCCCCATTTTTGGGGGATTTTTTTGAGGTTCAAAAGTAGTCTTATACGCCAGAAAATACAGTATGTTTGAATGTACGGGTGCACACAGGAATGCAATAGGCTGCACACACCTATGAGTGCTCACATGTCGTTACATGAGTGCTGTTGTGTGCAGGACTAAAGATTATCCACTTTGGCAACCAAGCGAGAGGATCGGTGATGTTATGTGTAAATAGAAGAGTGCATAAGTAATATCCTGAAATAACAAATTAACACGTTAAAATAAATATAGCCAACCTTCCATAATAACTTTGGAAAATATGATTGAGAACAACAGATATACAGTACAAAATGAATCTAAATATACAAAACAAGTTCCGAAAACGAATCATTCTAACATACCGAATATGATGAAATAAATAAATGACTTACTTAATGAATGAATCTGAAACAGAACACATTTGTCTGTTGTGCATATCTCTAACAACAAATATAAAATAATAAAACGCCAGATATGTACTGTAAGCACGGAAAAAGTGCGGTCCTTTATTGGGGTTTAAATTAAGCTTTAATTAGAACTTTTACCAACTCATAAACAAGAACCATAAATACTGCAAAACCAACAATCTAAATCTTCAAGACTCAAGCACCATAAATCCTAAAAAAAAACGAAAAAAAAAAACTGACCATCTTAAATCAGTCGCAAAGAGTGTGACTGTAACGGAACCGCGACCCACACTGTGTTTGTGGGCTTCCGTCAGAATACAGCTTCCTTCAGTCTGGAACACAAATATCAGATATTACAGTGCCCCATACAAAACTAACCGGAACTTAGCTTGTATAGGTCTGGAACCTTTATTGAACAGACTCACACACAATATATACCACACAGGAGGATCCCACTCCTGATCAGATTACCCCACCAGTTCAGGTGCCTGACTACATTATCCTATGCAGATGAAATTGTGTACAGAATTATAATTAGCCTGAACTAATTACCTAGCCAGCTGGACAGAAACAATAGGTGAATGGGAATGCAGACCCAGACAATGTTATAATTAACATGTTTATTAACTCAGCACTGCAACAAGGCTAAAACAAAATACATTACACATTATCCTACGCATAAACACATCACACCCTTTTACACAGACAATAGCAGGAGACCACCAGTAACAGACTGTCTGTCTCTTACATTGAAGAACATGGAACAGAGGCCAATGTGACCAGCTCTTTCAATGAACATGTTCAGAATCAAACAGGCCAGGAATAGTCTCCATATATTTCTTGAGATATATGGTTGATAAATATTACTATCCCATTTGAAGTAATCCATACCATATTCTCAGTGTCCATCAAGTGCCTTTCCATCATTTCCTTGGACACTCTGTGTCCCTAATAGACACAGGGTGACTTTCACATAAGAGAGGCCTAGAGAGCCGAGAGAGGGATTTCTCAACCTCTGTAAGGTAAGCTGTGTTCTACGCCCCCCCCCCAACCAAAGTGACTCCAGGATAAACCACCACAGGGTGGAGGGCGGGAGGTGGTGAGAAGCTCACAGCTTGCTGTTGTAGAAGAAAATGGTGAATAAAGTATTTCAGGAAAATACTTAGTTTTGGCCACTAGGTGGAGCTGGGGATCATAGGACATATTCATTTTATGAACAATGCAGTGATAATTCATTGTGCTTGTGAGAACACTGAAGACATCTGCATGACAATTTTTTATATTGAGGCCCCTAAGTTGTGTTTAAATTCTGTGAAGCTGTGAAGTCACCTCAAAATGAACAAGCATAGTGTCTTTTCTAGTTGTCCTCCATGTTTTTATTCTCTCTGAACATTGCTGACCACAATACGTATATATATTTATATATATATATATATACAGTCAGCCATAACCTCGGTATAATTTTTTACAGTTCGAGCAGCTCATGATTCGCTGGAATGATTTCAGAAGCGGCGAAGGGGACGCCACCCCCACTCCCCTCCCATCGCTCGCTGATGTTTCTCGGGCTTACCGTTTCTACCAGTTCACCCGAGAAATGATCCAACGGTGCAGTCTGCGGTGCACATAGGCGATCAAAGAGTAGATCCTCTTTGATCACCTCTATGGCCTTGATGGTCCTGAGCAAATACTGCATGACATAAAAAGTTGCAACGATCGCCATGTAATTCCCTATGGTCTCTGCTTAAGAAAATGAATAGTTTTTAGGGGCTATAAGTAATTTTCGAGCAACAAAAAAAAGTGATTTAAACTTGTAAGCAAAAAGTGCCAGAAAAAGCTTGGCCTTAAAGTGGTTAAAAGGTATTTTTGCAGCCTTCCCCTTTTCTCCACCATAACTGTGTTCTATGTATCTGTGCCCTTGTCAGTCCAATAGACAAAAATGGAGAGTTGTTTGAAGTGAAAAAAAAGGCACTAATAAGTAAAACATATACATATCTGGCACTATCTGTCAATGCGTTTAAACTGTTGCTTTTAGAGATTTTTAAGTACCGCAGTTTGTCACTATTCCACAAGTGTGCGCAATTTTAAAGCGTGACATGTTAGGTATCAATTTACTCAGCATAACATCAACTTTCACATTTTACAAAATAATTGGAGTAAACATTGTGTTTTTTTTTTCCACAAATAACACGTGGCATCAGGGGCGTAACTACAGGTGTTGCAGGGGTTGCAAGTTCAACCGGGCCCCATGCTCCAGGGGGCCTGTGCGGCTCCCCTGTTCACCTGGATAGGAGGGGCGGCGAGGGGCAGCATGTAGAAAAATCATTGTCCTCCTTTTTTCTCCTGTAGCTGCAGGAGGAAAATGGAGGAGATTGGTTGCCCCCGCCACTCCTCCTATCCAGTTCACTTGTGTTCTGCTGTCTCTGGGCCCCTATGTGCTCCCCTGGCCACCCCCCCCCTTCCCTTTTGTGCTCCCTCCCCTCTCCTGCCGGCTGCTGCAAGGGATGTGTCACAATAGAGAACCAGGAAGGGGTCGCTAAATATGTAATTTACCAGATCCTTCCTTTTCTGAATGGACAGAGTCATAGTCAGTCACATTGTAAAAAAATTAAGTAAAATGATAAAAAATTATACAAATAAAATACCAAAAAATAAAAACTACTGACACCAGTGGGTGAACTTCCAGGGTTGCAAAGGTCGCAACCCGGGCCCTGGCATTCCACCACCATGGGGAGGCCCCAAGATGGCAGGAAGGGAGCCCACTGCAGAACTTGTGAAAGGGTCCCGCTGCGGGACCATAATAAAGGGCCCCGCAACGAGAGTAAAGGGCCCCAGGATCAATGGGGAAGAGCCCCAGGCTTGAAGGGAAGGGCCCCAGGCAGGGGGCCGGGGGGGGGGCCCTTCATGGTTTCTTGCACCGGGGCCCTGAGGGTTCTAGTTACGCCTCTGCGTGACATAAGAAAAAATTCAACGATCGTCATTTAATTCCCTATGGTCTCTGCTAAAAAAAAATGAATAATGTTCAGGGGACTATAAGAAGTTTTCTAGCAAAAAAAAAAAAAAAATGATTTTGAACTTGTAAACAAAAAGTGACAGAAAAAGCTTGGTCTTAAAGTGATTAAAAAGGTATTTTTAAAAGCCTTCTCCTTTTCTCCAGCATAACTGTGTTCTATGTATCTGTGCCCTTGTCAGTACTAGGTGGACAAAAATTAAGTGAAGTGAAACAAAGGAACTGATGATAAAAACACATATATATATATATATATATATATATATATATATATATATATATATATATATATATATATATATATACATATATATAGCATTATCTATCACTAAAGTTAACCATTGACTTTGGCATCACTATCTGTCACTGAAGTTGGCCAATAAATACGGCCCCTTTTTACAGGATCTCTAGTATTTATATAAGGTATAAGGACACCCTTGTTCAAGTCTTCCACAGTCTATCAAGAAAATCATCTGCAATCTCCCCATCTAGGACTTGGAATGTGCTGACTGCTGCTTCTGGCAGAAGAAGGATTAAGCCCAATTTGCATATCACAGCGCCGGCTGCGGCGGAAGGTCACAAATGCAGCTAGGTGGATCCACCCATAAACACCTGAACATGAGAAGCAATTATAGCTCGTGTCACTTCCGCCACTTAGCCGCTGCCTTTTCCAAATCATATTCCTTCAGGGGCTGATCTGTTTGTAATAGCACATCAGATTTCTGCAAGCAATACAATTACATGTCTGGGACGAGGACGTGAATGGAAGAGACAAGAGTCAAACGTGCAGAAAGAGATGCAGATCTACGATTGCAAATTTCTTACAGGGGACATTACGTTATAGTACGACCGGTGGAAAGATCTATCGCTACAACAGTTATTGCCTTGTTTTACAGTAAAATGATAATGGTTTATTATTTTCTGTTGCAAGTTTAGAAACTTTTTCTTGTCTTTTTTTCGTATTACTTTTACATTTACTTTCCTTGCATGTTTACCATCTTTATTTTATATTTATTGAATACAAGGTCCTTCTGTAGTACGGCTTTTGGAGCTCAAAAGGAAAGCCTATTCATGGCTGC
Source organism: Pelophylax lessonae (assembly GCF_965119305.1). Lineage (NCBI taxonomy): Eukaryota > Metazoa > Chordata > Amphibia > Anura > Ranidae > Pelophylax > Pelophylax lessonae. Next base: position 28,504,151 of record NC_138777.1, read on the forward strand.
TCATTCTCCGACTCTCTTGACTAAAGGATTGGTTAACCTCAGTCCTTTTACTAACCCTTAAAATAATAATATGGATATATGTGATGTGAGTTTAAATGACCACAGCTTCCCAAACAAAATAAATAACTTTAACATAAACAGGTTGGATTTGATTTAAATCGATTACAGTAAATCACAATTCAAATCTCTAGTAAAAAAGCTTGATTTAAATCATAATTTTTAAAGAGCAACTGTCATCTCTGTCCCACAGCGGCTCCTCCTCTGACCCGCTGTTGACTCACAGACAGTCCCATTCACTTTAATGGTAGGGCTGGACATGTGGCAGTGACACAACAAGGCGAGGGACGTGGCAGCAGCAGGTGAGTGGATGCCCGCTAACAGCCGCTGCCATGATGGATCTGAAATGACAGGTGCTCTTTAAATGTAAGGACTTATTCTTGCTGGTCGTTAGTTTGAAATTGTGTGAATGCACCAATGCAGTGCACGTTGTCTCAGCTTTCAGAGCTTGGATTTGTTGAATGAGTTTACCAAAAATGTAAATATTGCAGAATATACATATATGCAGTATAGATATATATATATATATATACATATATATATATATATTAAAACGTAAAAGTGCAGTGCTAAATCAGTGAAAAGATGTATGAACAAATATAAATATAAATTCGTATAACCAATGTATAAAAGTTCATAAGTGAGTCCAAAGGTGATGCAGAAATTAAGTAGTGCTTCAAATTCATAAGTGAAGAAAAATTGTGTAAAATCCCCACACCAAGAGTAGAAAGTGGATGCGCTCACCGGAGGGTATGGACCCAGAATACCTTATAGTATGTGGGCCATACAAGCTGGTAGATGGTATAATTCCTAAGCGGTGGCTGGAACCCTCAATGTTAAGAAGAGGTGGCCAGAGCATCTCATGTAGGAACTTGCAGGTCTCTCACAGTGATACATGGAGGAACAAGCCAGACAAAGCCGACATAGTGTAAAACTGCTAAAACTTTTATTTTGCATATATATATATATATATATATATATATATATATATATATATATATATATATATATATATATATATATATATTATGTATACATATATATACACACACACACACATATATATATATATATATATATATATATATATATATACTTTTTTACAGTTATTTATTATATTATAATTTATTATTTTTTGTTTCAAACTTTATCATACCCGAGATGTTATAAAGAAGAACGCACAGTAAAGAAAAATCATATGTAAATAGTTGGTTTGGGCTGCTTGTCTTTAAGAATTACATGCAAAATAATGATACCGCTTTCAGCACCTAAAATCGGAAACAATCATACCACCAGGGAGGTTAATAAAATAAAATTGAAACAAATAAAAAAAAAAAATCAGATTTAAATAAAAAAATACAATTTAAACTAAAATTTTAATTTTTTTTTAAAAACATAATCGATTTTTATCCACCCTGAACATAAACAACAAAGAACAAACAGTTCTGGCAATACAACCAGAAGGGGGTCTTTGGGCATCCTCTGAAAAATTAAAAGGTTAACTAACAACCGACACCATGGGTGCTCAACCTGTGGTCCTCCAGCTGTCGCAGAGCTACAAATCCCATGAGGCATTGCAAACCACTGCCAGTTACAAGCATGACTTCAAAAGGCAGAAGAATGATGGGACTTGAAGTTTAGCAACAGCTGGAGGGCAGGTTGAGCACCCATGCCACAACCTCCCCTCCCCTGAAAACTGTGTTGTTCTTTCTCTTTTTTCCCTAGGGGAGCCAGTATGGATCAGAACAGTTCTGATTGATCAGCGCCATCACGTGCCTGTGCTGACCAATTAGAGCTGCTCTGATCTGTCCTGGTGTTCCAAGGGAAAAAAGAGGAAGAACAGCATGGACAATAAAACTATATGACCCACGGAGGTAGGTGCATCAGGGACTTGGGTGGTGGGGATGGGGTAGGGTTCTTAATTCACCTTTTCATTTTTTTTCTAACGGTGAACTTACATTTTAAAGGCACACTTTATACCTAGAATTGCTCATGTCCTCAGCTGCTCACCAACCAGCTCAAAGACAATATGAACTCACAATTTCTTACTTTATTCCCTAGGGGATCTAGCTCCTGGGAGAACCATAAAAAAACAAACCGAGTGGAAGCACCATACCCCAGATGGGCCCATCAGTTTTGTAACAGTTCACATATTCACTGACCCCCCACCCCCACACCAAGACTTCCTAACCCGCCTACACACTTTCATGGTGGTGACAGCATGATGCTGCCACCACCATGCTTCATTGTAGGGATGGTATTGGCCAGGTGAGGTGAAATCCGATATTGTTCTATGTACATTCCTTGTTTTATTGATTGCATGTACTATTCTAATTTAATGAGATTTTGAATTTTGGATTTTCATGAGCTGTAAGCCATAATCATCACAATTATGGCAAATCACGGTTTGAACTATCTTGCTTTGCATGTAATGAGTCTATCTCTTATATTAGTTTCCCCTTTTAAGTTGCATTACTGAAATAAATGAACTTTTGCACGATATTCTAATTTTCCGAGTTTCACCTGTACTAACTAGGGATCGACCGATTATCGGCAAAGGCGATTAATCGGAGGGCTGATATTCACTTTTGCCGATATATCGGTATCAGCCCCGGAATGGCCGATATTACCGATATTCCAAATATTGCTCATGTACGGGTAAGTGGGTGAGAGACGGAGCGGTATTGGGTGGGTGGGAGATGGAGTGGGTGAGAGACGGAGCGGTATTGGGTGGGTGGGAGATGGGGTGGGTGAGAGATGGAGCGGTATTGGGTGGGTGGGAGATGGAGTGGGTGAGAGACGGAGCGGTATTGGGTGGGTGGAAGATGGAGCGAGTGAGGGACGGTGCGGTATTAAGTGGATGCCGGACGGAGCGGTATCATCTGAGTATCACTTACGGCAAGTGGGTGAGAGATGCAGATCTGCTAATGTGGAATTGCTTATATCTTTTGTACATTATGTGAGTGGCATATTCAATAACATTTCTAAATGGAATTATGCTATGTGACATCATTTTACCCTTACATGAGCATCACCACCTAATGGTTGGAGGAGGAGAAGACTAGTCTCAGACCCTGACATAGGATGTACAAAATATCCGCCTATATCGGCCGATACGTTGTGACCAAATATATCGGTATCGGTATCGGCCCTGAAAAAACCATATCGGTCTATCTCTACTACTAACCCTACAATCCTCCACCATGGCTCTTCCCCGACACTTTCTCCACTCTCTAAACCCGTGTAGTACATTCATTATACATAATTTTTTTACTTAAGTGTCTTTTTTTAACTTGTCCAAAAGTTTGTTTTGTAATTAAATATACTTCTTTTGTTAATAAAGTAGCTAGCTGTTCTAAATACACCCTAAAGAATAAAAACATTAATTTTAATGGTTTCAAAACATTAAGCACAAAAGGACACTAGAGTTCAAATTGCTGTTTTATTGGTAATAGAAAATAAACAAAAGCTGAAGCAGAAAAACAAGTAATAGAAATGCAGTAAGTCCAAATTATTATCCTCCCCAGGGCCAAATTCTGATTCTGGACCAACATAAATCTGTTACTTAAGAGGCAAGCATTGGAATAATTTTGCAGTGTAGCTAGATAAACTCATGGCTGGAAACAGTTTGGTAATATAAAAGGTGAATATCTACATGAGATCAACTGCAATACAATATTCTAGATTTGCATTGTTGCTGTGAAGGTAAAGTGAAAGCCAAGACATTTTTTAGATAGAGTGGGGAATAGTTAAATGCTTTGTCAAGTTTATATTATTGTCCGTGTCCTAACTGGAGAGATTTTGTTTCACCAACAAGGAAGAAGCAAGGGTAAATATTCTCAATGGGGATGCAGATGTTCCAACCTTTCCACGCTTTTGGGGTGCAGACAGCAATAAAAAACAGGCACAGGTTCCAACCCTTCCATATTTTATTAAACAATGTTTTTAATTACTGCCCAGAGCAGCCATCAGAAATTTTGGGGCCCCTCACACAGCCTTTTGTCTGACCCCCCACCATCAACATTCCTCAGGGCCCACCCACTGGCCATCCGACCAAGTCCCATCCCATCTCCTCCTCCTTCTCCATCCCATGTCTTCCTCTTCCAGTCCCATCTTCCCCATCCCATGTCCTCCTCCTTCAGTCCCCTCTCCTCCATCCCACATCCTCCTCCTCCTACAATCCCATCTCCTCCTCCTACAGTCCCATTTCTTCCATCCCACGTCCTCCTCGTCCTACAGTATCATCTCCTCCATCCCATGTCCTCCTCCTCCAGTCCCATCTCCTCAATTGTATGTCATCCTTCTCCAGTCCCATTTCCTCTATCCCATGTCTTATCCTTCTCCAGTCCCATCTCCTCCATCCCACATCTGCCTACTCCAGTCCCATCTACTCCATCCTATGTCATCCTCCTCCACCTCCTACAGTCCCATTTCCTCCATTCCATGTCCTCCTCCAGTCCCATCTCCTCCATCCCATGTCCTCCTCCTCCTACAGTCCCATTTCCTCCATTCCACGTCCTCCTCCTCCAGTCCCATCTCCTCCATCCTATGTCATCCTTCTCGAGTCCCACCTCCTCCATCCAATGTCTTTATCCTCCTCCAGCCCCATCTCCGCCAATTCTTGTACACCTCCAGTTCCATCTCCTCCATCCTATGTCATCCTTCTTGAGTCCCATCCTCTCCATCCCATGTCCTCCTCCAGTCCCATCTCCTCTATCCTATGTCATCCTTCTCGAGTCCCATCCTCTCCATCCCATGTCCTCCTCCAGTCCTATCTCCTCCATCCTAGGTCATCCTTCTCCAGTCCCATCTCCTCCATCCCATGCCCTTGTACCCCTCAAGTCCCATCTCCTCCATTCAATGTCCTCCTCCTCCAGTCCCATCTCCTCCATCCCATGTCCTCCTCCTCCTCCAGTCCCATCTCCTCCATTTCAAGTCTTCATCCTCCTCCAGGCCTACTCACCACTGCCAATTGGATGCCCCGATATGTGCTCCTGCTGCGGCTGGTGGAAGGGAGGGGAGGTGGGCGTAGACGAGTAGCTACCTCAGGTGTCAATCATGCAGCCTGCAGGCAGCAGATGTAAGTACCTCCAGCCAGGCCCCTTCATGTGTATCAGCTGTCCCTGGCCCTGTTACTGTGTAGGAGAGGTATCTATGCACTTCCTCCTCTAGGTGGAACAAGTTATCAAGGAAGGCAGTGTGGAAAAACCTCTAATGAATACAAATAAAAGCCATGCAGACCCTTACCTTGCCATTTGCTTTAAAATGCATTCTGGCTTGTTAAATTCCCTGCTAAATATTTTCTGATTGAGGTATTTCTGAAAAATATACAACATTTTGGCCATTAGATGTAGGTAACGATCACAGGAAGTCATATTATTCGAGAAAACTTTGTGCAGCCTGAATGAATGCTTGTGACATTTGTCCAACAAATGTTTTCTAAGTAGACCCCTTAGTGCTAGAGGTTAAAGTACAGGGCTACACTAAGGTTAAGTTTAGGTGGTTAAGTGTTTAGTTTTAACTCTAATGTGTTAACCCTTTCCTGTCTACAAACTATAGATGAACACTCCCCTACATGATGCCGTGTTCGGAGTAAACAGTAATCTGTGTTCTTCTTGTACAGCTAGGAGCACACAGCTTTGCACCCTCCTGAGAACTCCGGGTCTACGCTAACGTGTGGAAACAGTGCGTAGGCATATTGATCACATGACTTTGTTTATAAACAAAGTCAACTTAGTGACAGCTACCACTGTACTCAAAGGGCTCCATTTACTAAGCGGTATTTTCCTCTTTAAAGAGGAGCTCCAGGCTCCATTAGATAAAAGCGTAGCTACTGACTTTTAATATTGGGGCACTTGCCTGTCCAGGAATCCAGCAGTGTCCTTACCTGAGCCGATTTTTCAATCTATACAATACAATACAAAAAGTGGAGCTGCTGACTTTTAATAAAGAGACACTCACCTGTCCCAGGATCCAGCGCTGTGCTCACCTGAACCGGTTTCTTCACCAGTCTTCTATCCCCGTCACCGACATCTTAACTGTGGGCAGCCGGCTGTGATAGCTTGTAGCTTCACAGCCGGTTGCATCTGAATGGTCCCTCAATTTTCTGGGACCTGTGATGTGTCCCAGAAGACTGTGGGCAGGGAAGGGGGGGGGGGGGGAACTTCCATTTGGATTGCCTAGGCCAGTGGTTCTCAACCAGGGTTCAGGGGAACTCTGGGGTTCCTCTAGAGGTTTCTAGGGGTTCCTTGAGCAATGAGCAATTTCTGCCTCTCAGATAAGTTTCCCCTGACACCAGTGGTGTATTTTGGTTTTGTGCTGACCTAGGCAAGACTAAAATTGGGCGCCCCCCCCCCCCCCCCCCCCCCACACCTATATAAATTTGCCCTACTCCTTTTTTAACGGATGTGACTCCCTCTAAAATTGAAGGACTACAAGTCCCAGCATGAACCCCTGAGATCTCATGGGGGGGGGGTGAGAGATAGAAGGGGGGGGAATCAAAGAGTGATAGAGGGGAGATGAGAGAGAGAGGGGAGATGAGAAAGAGGGGGTGGAAAGAGGGGGATGAGAGAGGGAGGGGGGTGAGAGAGAGGGGGATGAGAGAGAAAGAGACAGGGAGGGGTGAGAGAGAGAGAGAGAAGGGGATTAGAGAGAGGGGGTGAGTGAGAGGGGGGTTAGAGAGGCGGCTCTAGCAACCAGTGGCCAATAGAGTCTCAGGTGGAGGGGGGGTGGCTTTTTTGCTGCCCCCCTGCAAAGTGCCGCCCTAGGCCTGGGCCTTCTTGGCCTAGGCCAAAATACAGCACTGCCTGACACCACTGATCTTTTTAGCTATCTGGAAGAAGATAATTCTTCCCAATGTCCACAAGTGTAAGGAGCATTCATCCCACTGACCATCACACTAATGTATAATGAGTTGTAAATATGGTCATTTTTAGCAGGGGTTCCCTGAGACCTGAAAATTATTTCAAGGGTTCCTCCATGTTGAAAAGGTTGAGAAAGGCTGGCCTAGGCGATCCAAGCAGAAGTGGGAGCGGGTACCAAGAAAACCAGGTACCCGCTCCCCTCTCCCCCAAAAACAATATGTGCTAAATGTTTCTGAGGAGGGGGGAAGGAGGGGGACCGAGGAGGAAGAGCAGAAATTCCCCTCTTGGGTGAAGTTCCGCTTTAATTATATATCTGAACAGCATAATGTATTTATTGTATTTCTATACGATAATCTGAATCTACGGGCTAGTAATTCCTAATTGTCAAAGCCCATAGAAGGTCAAATGATGGCATCACACGAAAACCAATAAAACTTCCAAAACTGTACAATTAGAAAATTGTGTAGTAGAGGTGTTATGACCTTGCAAGACGGAGCTCAGAAACAAAGAACTGCACATAAATATCTGCACTAAAATTTTCAAACAGCAGCTGGATCAATCTTTTTGTCAAAATTGTATATAACATCATGTATATTCCTGGAGATTGAATTGAAATGCCTTGCTATGTTGTGCAGAAAATCTAGCTCAGCTCAATACAGCATATCGAAAACAAAACAAAATTCTAAAATGTAATTAGTAGAAAAAAATAGACACAGGTTTTGGTGACACAGACAAAATGTCCTTTCTAAGCCCCGTTCCAAATGAGTACATTATTTTTCTGTGTCTCTACGGGTCTAATTGGACAGCGGTTCACTGTATTATTTCATTTTTTTTTTTTTTTTTAAATCTCTGGAGTTCTGAGGTCTCATGAAATTACAGGGCTATGCTACAGAATAGTGTGAAGATTAAAAAGGTAGAATGAGTTATTCATCAAACTCTCCCAGCTGAAAAAAAAAGCTTCCTGAAAGATGAAAAGGAATATCAGCAGACCTAATATATGGAAAATAAAATGTCAAATGAACTTTGGTTAAACACATTCCTGTTTTTTGGCCTTGGGTTTGCAGCCGACTATTTTTTTTTTTCTTTTCTTATGTTCTTTTAAATATATAATACATGTAGTTAAAAAAAAATTGCATAGATAAAAAAAAAAAATTAAATACACACGCCGAAAGGGGAAAAACACAAAAACAAAGGGCTATAGTTATTATTTATTCATTGGGCAAATCACCCAATTTATAACCAACATTTACTCTTTTTATTACAATGGGTTTTGCCAAGTTTCAACGGGGATATTCTCAATATTCAAAGGGTAAAAAGAGCATTCAATGACATTCACCCATGTTCTCCCACATGGCAAAAAAAAGTGTTTTACTGTCCAAATCCTTCTATTTATTACTCGGAAATTCATTCAATAGCTACCCATTTTTCTCTTTACACTATACCTAAACTATTTCCTTTTTTAGAGTAGAGAACATATATTTAAAAGTTCTTCTTTGCTTTGGAGCTGTGGATTTTTTTTTTTGTATTGTCAATAGAGACTGCTGAATGTGTGTTTTCAATATAGGGTTAGCACCACTATAAATATATATATATATATATATTTTTTTTTTCCTTTAAATGTGCCTCTTCTTCCAGAGTGAACCAGCCCAGCATGCCAAGCCTTCATATGCTATAGCAGGGGAGTTGTGAGCATACTTGAATGCTCCACAGAACTAAATAGTTGAGAGATTCCCACTCCCAAAGCAGTCATTGACAACCCTGACAGAATCAAATTTAAAATAAGCAAACAAGTAAATATATATATATATATATATATATATATATATATATATATATATATATATATATACAGGGCTTTTTTTCAGCTGTAACTTGGTGGAACTCAGTTCCACCACCTTTGGCTCGGGCCCTCTGCTCCCTACTCATCACTATCACTTGTAAACACAGGGTCATGGTTGAGTTCCTGCACCTTTTTTCTGAGAAAAAAAGCCCTGTATATATGTATATATATATATATATATATATATATATATATTTGTGGTCTGTAAATTTAATGATGGTTGGAACCACGTGTATGAAAAGGTCGGTGTTGGTGTGCCAGAACGAACGTAGGGGGTAGGCCTGTAAATAAAGAGGGCCCCCCGAAGGTTAGTATACCAAGGAAGAGGGTGAAGGTGGGTGGGGTGACAGCGGAATACGGCAGGCCGATGGAGGGGAGGAGCAGCGCCATAAAAGCACACTAGCTCCTCCCACAAATACAGGCCTACAACCTAACACTTGTGGTCGGTGAATTTAATGATGGTTGGAACCACGTGTATGAAAAGGTCGGTGTTGGTGTGCCAGAACCGACGTAGAGGGTAGGCCTGTAAATAAAGAGGGCAAAAAGGATGCAGTAACACACACTTTATTCGAAATACAATTTAAGACACAAGACTCTTGAAAGCTAATCTTAACTCTCTTTTCGGGTGTGGGATGTACGTGTGGAAAACATCTGATTCCCACCGACCAAGTCTCTTAATAATGTGACCCGGCATGTTGATACTGGAGGCAGCTGACGCTGCTCCTATCCTGAATGAGTGTCCAGAATGAGATGAGGGGTCCCAGCCCAGTTTAATACACAATGTGCGAATGTAGAACATGAACTTAGGTGTGGTTAGGGGACTACCTAACAGGGAGAACAACGGTGAGTGGCTGGGAGAGTCTATGGTCTGAACTAGGTACATGTCAAGGACATTAACCGGGCACCAGTTATTCCCAGTTGGGTAGAAGAGAACGGTCAATAGGTGCCCTATCTGCCTGGTCTTTGACCGTCAGAGTGACAGGATGTAATGGTCCCCTATCTTCACAAAATCCTCTTTGAGTTGACATGAACGCCTATCTGTCTGGGTTGCAACAGTAAACTCCCTGGGCCTAAGGAATCCGTAAAAGGCCAGATACATGGAGGTTTTTATGACTAAGTTGGTGTGAAGTTCAAAAGGTAACGTGTCCAGCACGTCGGATAATGCCCGGAACATCCCCCCATCTATGGGCAAACGTCTGACTGAGGAGTGACGATCTATCTTACTGATACCCTTCAATATGTTCTTCACTGGGTAAGCCTTGAGGAAAGGAGAAAGGTTTGGATCGTTCGTCAAGACATGGTGCTGAACGCCAGACAAGTAAAGTTTGATCGTACTCTATGATAGATTAAGCTGGAGGTGGCAAAAAGCAGCGAATGCGACCATGGTCGTGTACGTCGAAGTCTACTGTGAACCTTCGGAAAATGGTCATGGCTCTGTCGTATGACCTCCTGGTGTTTGTGGACAAGGCCATCCGTGCCAAATCGTGACTATGCGACAAAATCTGGGCTAGTCCAGGACTAACTCGTCGAACTCCGGGGTCCCCGTGGGGCATCTGTCGACAGCTGGGTGGAGGTTGAAGAAAACCTGTAATTTACAACGGGAAAATGTGTCAGCGGCGGAGTTGGAGTAGCCTGGGATGTGTTTGCAAAAAAGAAAAAACTGAAAGGTGGCCGCCAACAACGTCAGCCTGCGAACTAGCCTCATTATAATCAGAGATGACGACCGGCCCTTGTTGATAATGTCGCAGGCTGCCTTATTGTCACTGTAACATTTCACGGCCATACCTGACCAGGATCTGCCCAAAGTGAAAGCCGCTGCCACTATCGGGTAGATCTCAAATAAGGCCGAAGTTTCGCAGAATGCTGGTAACGCAAGTGATTCTGATGGCCAACCATCCCTAAATCAAGAGTTTCCATAAATACCTGCGAACCCGGTGTTAGCGGCTGCCTCTGTCCAGAAAACTGGGGATTGGGCAGATATAGGTGGGATGAACATGGATATCCCATTCCAGTGTTCTAGGAATTCCACCCACATGGCCAGGTCTGCCCTGGCTGGGGACTCTAAGTGACCAATATCACCCTCTAATAAAACCTGGCAGTAAGCACAATAGCCTGGAAATAAAAGATATAACCTGGGGAATAATGTGCATCGCGAAGTTCAAGGACCCTATCAAAGATTGAAGATCCTTCCGAGTAAAAGTTCCCAACTGTAAGAACTTGACTACAACCTCGCAAATGCGCCTGAGCTTGTCCTCAGGGAGACTGCACTGCATGGGGACAGAATCTAGAGTGATGCCCAGAAAGTCTAATCTGGTGGCAGGACCAATTGTTTTGCCCGGTGACAGGGGGACGCCTAGGGTAGAAAACAAGGCCACAGTGCTCTTTAAACTGACAGGGCTATGCTCAACCAACAAAAAATCATTCAAATAGTGTAGCACCGTGGGGCACCTAGCGATATTGAGAAGGAGCCAGCAGAGAGTCTCTGCAAAGGTGTCAAATATTCTTGGGCTACTCTTAGACCCAAAAGTGAGCCTGACGGCAAAGTAATATTCCCCTCTCCACTTGACACCTTGAATATGCCATAAAGAGGGGTGAATGGGCAACAATTTGAAGGCATTAGAGATATCCGTCTTACTGAGCCAAGCAGCCCTACCTGCCCTCAAAATCGCTTGAATGGCATTATCCACGGTGGTATAGTGGAGAGAGAATTCGGCAGATGGTATGAGGGAATTCAGGCTTGGGTTTGCGGAAGAATGAGGAGCAGACATATCAATAATCAGACGCTTTTTATTAGAATATTTGCTGGTGGCAATACCAATCGGGTTTGTGCGCCAGGAGGTGAAGGGAGGGGCGGGAAAGGGGCCTATCATGAACTCTTCCTGGGTCTCTTTCCTAAGCAGAACATCCACCGACTGAGGATCGTTCCTGGCTGACAGGAGGTTGGGACATTCTAGAGTCCCTACAGGCAGTGACACTAACCCAGTGTGGAATCCTACCGAGAAACCATGCAATAAATATTCCACCAAATGCGGAGACAGGGGTGACTTCAAGTAAAATGCCAGAACGTCAATCTTTACCTCGGTCAGTCATTGTTTCGGATTCAACCTAAAGCAAACAGAACAGACAGGAAGTAACCTACAGGCACTGAAGCTACAGGCTCCCCCATTGAAATGATTACATATCTGAGCCTTGCCTAGATAAACAATTGGACGACCGAGCTTATCCCTTAGGCCACATTGTTCTGGCTTACTAGCACCCCCCGAGACCCCGGAACCGGAGGGCTCGGTCTCCACGGGGCATAGGTTAGCAGTGTGAGAGGTGGAAGAGCAGACTGTACATTAAGGTGGTACTAGGCCTGCAAAGTGTCTGCAAAAAAAGTTCTGTGTCCAGGAGGCTCCAATCCGAACGGACGTTGAACTGGGCCAAGGTTGCAGCTGCTTTTGCCAATACCGATTTATGAAAGTCATAAAACATGAAGCCCCCATACTTGTGGCCCAAGTCTACCACCTTGTGCAGGTATAGGTCCAACTCCTCCCGGCGCTGCAGATATACAGAGCACACCACATCCCTATAGATACCAAAGGCCAGGACAAACTCCGGGATGGTAAGCTTTTTGTTAAGCCTTGGGTCTCTGGCCTTCATCACAACGGCCAAATCACCGTAGTTGTATACCCTGTTCTCCACGACGTCTTGGGAGGCAATTAACAAGGAAACCAGGTTTACATCTTTCCCATCTAAGATGTCTTTGCGGAGAGCTGGGGGAACCATGTGTGCTGGGGTGATGACTGGTGAAGCAGCAGGGGAGAAAAAGGGGGAGACTGGGGGCCTACCCTGTAAACTAACTGGAGCGGGAGCTTGCATCGGCAAAGAGGGGCCGGATTGGCGTCCTCCAACTTGGACAATCTATCACTGATAGACTGTAAAGATGACAAAATTGTGTCCAGAGTCCCTTGAATGTCCGTGCTAACGCTCTGAGAGCTGGTACCCAGCCCAGGATCCTCCGGATGCGCTGAGAGAATCTTGTAAAGTTCCGCCTTTCTAACCGTAGCCGGGAAAGGGATTCCCCTGCGGCGTAAAACAGCCGAAATTCTAGGGATGGTTCAGGAACTATAGGAGCCTGGTGCGGATGGGGGTACTAGCTCTAATCGGGGTGTCAGGCCTAGCCGGCGTGCTTGGGGCAGAAGACCCATCGTCCATGTTGGCACCTTGAGACATGCTGCAGAGAAAAGAAACAAACAGAACAAACAAACATCTGATTAACAGTCCGTTAAGCCAAAAAAAGAACTGGCCGGCTATCTAGTGCCTGAGGCGAAAAACCTACCTACCCTGTGGCAAGTTAGGCCCTGCTAGCTGCCAAGCGGCAGGTGAGAGGCTCTACCTATGATTTGGGCGTGGGGCACGAGCCACTAGCGTGATGGCGGGGAGGTTGGCCTCTCGGTGACAGTAAAGATTCAAAACGTGTGGCCGTGACAGGTGAGGCCCTAACTATGACCCCATGAGATGGGTGAATGCGAGGCTCTAACTATGGTTTGGCCCGAGGGCAAAGAATCTCCATGTTGAGATTGGGGAGTTGGCCTTGCGGCTGGAGAGCGAAGGGGCGGTACTCCAGACAGTGAGACAGCGTGATGCAGCCGGACACAGCGGGACACAGCGGAATACGGCAGGCCGATGGAGGGGAGGAGCAGCGCCATAAAAGCACGCTAGCTCCTCCCACAAATACAGGCCTACGGCCTAACACATACAGTATATATTTAAAATAAAAAAATGAGTGGAATTATTTTTTAACACGTTTCCTGGATTAGATTGGATTGGAACACTTTTATAGTAACCCTTGAAATCAAAATAATTTTGTTTATTATCATAATTTTTATTAATATTATTATTATTATTATTATTATTATTATCATTATTATTATTATTAATAATAATACAATTGTATTTATTTATTAATTTATTACATTGGGCTGACAGCCACTTTTTTGTAACTGGGTGCCATTTTGACCTTGCAACTTGTCTCAGTTGTATGTTTTTCTTAAAGATTTTGTGCACAGTCATTTTTCTTTGTCCCAAGGGTTTCATTTCGACCACAACTGTATTCCATTTGTGGCCACTTATTGTTGACTTTTTGGCATTTTTTGTGCTAATTCAGCAGCAAAATGTGATTTTAACACATATCTCACCTTAAATCTACACAGCTAGGAGTTTATTAATTTACTTTTTTTTCCTGTATAGTTGTTTGAGATTTGCTATTTTTTCTCGCTTTCTGTCCTTTTTTGGTTTTAAATAGAGTGTTGAGAGGTTATTTAAGGTGTAGCAAAAGCAAAAAAAATATTATTTTTTGTTTGTTTTAAATAGAGCATTGAGAGGTTATCAACCATGCCAGGATTATTTGATTGAGAATTATGTGGTGGCGCATTGAACTCCAAGCTTTTTAGAAGTTTCAACTCAATCAATGATATTTATAGATTTACAGCCTTCTGCCATTTGGTTGGGCCTCAATCGGGTTCCTGGGAAAATCAGCTTGTATAAAGTGAAAGGATGAGAGTGCCAAGCCATGGGGATAGGTCTAGCTATAAATATTTGTATTGATAATAAAAGCATCTATTAAAAGTTGACAGCCTGAAGGACAAGTTTACCAAATGAAATTCAAACTACAGCCTATAAAAAAAAAATTAAATTCAGGTTTATCAAACTAAATATATATAAAAAATTGCACTTAAGGGTGTAAAGTAATGAACGATAAAGCAGCCACATAAGCGATTGTGACACTAACAGCAAAAAATAAAAATCCTAAAAAATGGTGCTAAATCAAAACAAACAATTATATAAATAATATATAATAATAATAATAATAATATAATAATATATAATAATAATAATAATAATAATAATAATAATAATAATAATATAATAATATATAAAAATGATAATAATAATAAAAATTATATAAATAATATATATATATATATCTATATATATATATATATCTATATATATATATATATATATATGTATATATATATATATATATATATATATCTATATCTATATATATATATATATATATATATATATATATATATATATATATATATATATATATATATATATATATATATATATATATATATATATATATATATATAATTCATACAATGGGGAGAGTACAATAATTGTGATAAAAAACAGATAAGTGAAAAAAGAGAAAATATATATGTGAAAACAAAGACATATTCAATCTATGAAGGCCATTTTACAAAGGCACAAAAAATATAGTCCAATGCAGGGCTTTTTTTCAGCTGGATCTTGGTGGAACTCAGTTCCACCACCTTTGGCTCAGGTCCTCTGTTCCCTGGTCACCATTCTCACTTGTAAACACAGAAGTCCAACTTTTGTGTTTACAGGTGACAGCTTGTCTCCCAACGGCTTCCAATAGGTCTGATCTCCTGAGCAGCTCCCACTTAGTGCAGGATAGATAGAAGGGAGATGCAGTGCCCAGGATGCAGTGCGGATGGCAAAATCCTCACTGGTTGATTTATGTATATGTGAGAGAAGCGGAGCCACCTACAGTGGGAAGATACTAGAGCCGGTTAGGTGCTTCAGGTTAATACAGCAACAAAAGTAAAACGTGCAAGATGATGGAGTTTTTAAGGGGTGGGAAGAAAGGATTGGAGCAGTGGAAAGGGGGTGGATGCAGAGGTCAGAATTGAAGAGGAATGAAAGTGAGATGTGGATGGTAAGAGGTGAGCAGTTATGGAAGAAGGCTGAACTCTGTATGGAGCGCACCCCTGAACTCTGCACTATGTACGTAACACATCCCTGAACTCTACACATAGTGCACCCCTAAACTCTGTGTGTAATCCCCAAACTCTGTTCTCCGTACGTGATGCACTCCTGGTATTTAATGCTCCTTAAAGACCCTCCTACTGTTAGGGAAATTTGACCATGCCCACTATCTGATACGGTTTGGAGGGTATATGTGTGTGTGTGTGTGTGGGGTGGGGGAGAGGGGTCTTGGGGGGTCGCATTTGAGTTCCAGCACCTATTTTCTGAGAAAAAAAGCCATGGTCTAATAGAAAAAAATAAATGTATCCACAATCCTTGTATCTCATAGGTTCCCCCACACTACATTTTTCTGTGCATCCACCACAAAGTGACACTGCATAAATGAGCCTCTTACCAGATCCAGTGGACTATTAGATAAATGGTCAAAAGTGCTTGTTAAATCCTTTTGAGCAGGACAATCCAGGCACCAGACATGTCTCCCATCAGGATTGCTCCATTGGTATTATAGATATGTTAGGAGATAAAAGATACACTATATTATCAAAAGTATTGGGACTCCTGCATTTACATGCACATGAACTTTAATGGCAACCCAGTCTTAGTCCGTAGGGTTCAACATTGAGTTGGCCCACCCTTTGCAGCGCTATACCAGCTTCAATATATGAAAATATTTTTAAATTAAATTGGTGCTGATTTCACAGTGAGTAAAATAACTCACTGATATCAATGAAAAAACCAATCCAGTGAAAACAAATGGTCATAAAATCAACACACTGTGCAGATATATATATATATATATATATATATATATATATATATATATATATATATATATATATAAAATATGAAGATAAATGTGAAATAGGTATCAGTGAGTTATTTTACTCACTGTGAAATCAGCGGCAATTTAATTAAAAAAAAAATGTTATACAGTATATGGTATGTGGTGACACTACAAAATTGGCAGCTCTTTTCTCTTTATTATTAATATTCACATTTTCTTTTATCACATTCATTTACTTCATTGGTAGCCCATTGTCTTTCCTTCTTGATGTTTGCTATAACAGCTTCAACTCTCCTGGGAAGGCTGTCCAGAAGGTTTAGGAGTGTGTCTATGGGAATGTTTGATCACATTTGTAAGGTCAAGCCTGGCTCGCAGTCTCCACTCTAATTCCTCCCAAAGGTGTTCTATCAGGTTGAGATCAGGACTCTGTGCAGGCCAGTCAAGTTCCTCCACCCTAAACTTGCTCATTCATGTCTTTATAGAACTTGCTTTGTGTTAAAAAAAAAAAAAAAAAACTAATTTACTCACCAAAAATGCATGGCCAAGTGATGCTCTTTATCCTGAGTCTTTCTCTTAGACTGCTGCCTGGGTGACATGGACACTTCCTCTTGGCTGTCCTTGAGATTTGGACACAAGCAGGAGGTGATCTGGATGTTTACTTGAGAAGTACTCATTCCAGCAACCACATAGGTGGTTTCCTGTGCATTCGAGGCATCTGCATTCTCACAGCGGCTCCAGCCGAAGGATCTGTTACCCAAGACAAAAAAAAAAAAAAATGCCTAGTGTATTACTATCTTAATTTATTAAATAAATAAACATGAGTACATACTCACAAAAGCCAAGATATAAAGGTGTAGTACACAACCCAAGAGACAGAAAGGTGAGCCACAAGATGTAACATCCAGGGTCCTCACATGTATCAAACCACCATTGACGAGTTTCAAAATCTGTTACCCTAGTCTCGAGACTGTCTTCACGCAGTTATGTGCCGATTGCTTCACCTGGTCTTGTAATGGCTCGTTTCCACTGAGCTTTCTGGTACGGTTCGGTTCGGTACAGTACGCTATTTATGCCGTTTCCATTATGAATGGTACCCTAATTCCGAACCGTACCACTTTTTTGGGACCCTTTCGTTGGGGTACCAAGCACATTAGTACCGTACCAACAGGGTGAAGCTACACTCTGCAGAACTTTGATTGGTTGACAGAGAATCGTCTATCACAGCTTTCCGCTACACCACGCCTATCAAGAAAGGGTGCTAATGGCAGTGGAAACGCAAGGTGTACCGCTCTGAACCGTATCGTACTGAACCGAACCGTACCGTACCGCAAGTGCATATATGGTTGCTTCATATTTATTTTTTTTATCACATCAATAAAGCGTACTACACTATGAGGCTGCTTGGCTTCCATCTCTTTCTTTTGCTGTTGGGTCTTTCAGGGTCAGAAGAATTCAGTGATGTGATGATGCTGCTAAGGTAGGGTGGCAACAAGACCAGGAGGGGAGGGCCTGGACTCCAGAGCAGTATTATTGGCCATCACTCTTGGAAGAGGCACTGTGGAGGGTCACGTGAAAGTGGAAAATAAAAATGACTTTTTTGTATGGGAAAATGGGTGGGGGGAAAGAGGTATGAGAGGGAGGTTTATGTTTACCTGGAGATTTGCAATAAGGACCCTCGTGAGACAATCCACACTAACTGTAATGGTTGAAGGTCTTTTTGGGTAGCTGTCATAGGTGTGTACAGCCTATGGCATTAGGGTGTGCACCCCAAAGCTAAACATATTTGCATGTGTATATGTACTGACGATGTTAGCATAGCAGAAATTGATGTCAGTAGGGCAGTGGACAGTGTCAGCAGTTTTTACATTTTTTTAGGAGCCCCTTTAGGGGGCTTGGGTGAAATATCAGGGCACTAAACAGGGGGAATCTGTGCCACACAGGGTGATTAGGGTGTGCCGCGGCACACCTGGCACACCCTGTGCGCACACCTATGGTAGCTGTACATAAAGCATTACAGTAGTCCCATCAGAGACTTGAGTCATGCTATGTTCATCAAGCAGAAGAATAAGAGATTCAGCAACTTCTGACATTTGGCCAAGGCTGTGCCGGAAATGTGAACAGTGCTGATTATGCTCATTTATTGCTTAGCTGTCCTGATATAGGGCCACCCATCACTAGAACCTCAGTTTTCTCAGAGTTTCTTTGATCTCCTAGAATTGACCATCTATATAAGATGTTGTAGGCCAATGACTGACAGGAGCACAGAGTGCTTAACATGCCAATAAAATAGCCAATATCAACAGAAAACACATCTCTGGTTGTAATGGAAATCCTAAGTACTCTACTGAGACTTGTTTCATATTTTTTTATCTACAAGCTCTTTAAATAGCCAAAATATCAGGCCACAGCCACCAGGTGAGCTCAATCGCTCTATATGCAACAGAAAAAAAAAAAAACGATACAAGTCACATCTGTTCCATCTCTCTTCAGGAGTCATCGGAGAGTAATTGTGTTCTCTGGTGGGTGACATCGGCTGTTGCCTCACGTTGGCTCATTGCACTGCTGACACCATTAGCTTGTCATCTCCATCAAGGCGCTCGGCGGGGTTCAGTAATGTTCAGATCAGATTATGTTGTAAGCAAGTTTTCCCCCCTCTTCTAATGGATTTAAGGATCAGTCATTCAAAAACAATAAAGGCAAAAACAATAAAAATAAAATTGTGTTGCCCGGATTGAGAACTCATTTGGAAGCTATCTTGGTTTTTTCGGGGGTGTATGAATACCAGGATAATCAGTTTTCTTTTTTCTTTAAGGCAAATTTTCTTTTTTTCCTTATTTTATGTTCTTTTACAGTAAACATAGTCTCACTCCAGTGGTGATTGCTCTATATTTAGTGTACATGGCAACTACTGTCCTTAATGATTTGAAAAGTTTTATAGAAGTCAGTGGAGCTCGTTATGTAGAAGGCGATGGTGTAACTAGATGTTTGTGGTCTCTTGTGATAATTAGAAATAAGCTAATCTCCCACAATAGCCTTGGTGTAATGACTTTGATATTTGCGGGCACTGCTTTATTGTCTTTTAACTAACTTATGGTTATATATATATATTTTTTTTACTATGGCTGTTTTCAAGTGAGCAGGGAATGGTTTGAGGACAATTATATTTTTATAATGTTTACATCCATGCATTTTAAACTGCTTTAGGTGTTTTCTTTTTTGTAATGACTTTGATATTTGCGGGCACTGCTTTATTGTCTTTTAACTAACTTATGGTTATATATATATATATATATATATATATATATATATTTTTTTTTTTTTTTTACTATGGCAGTTTTCAAGTCAGCAGCAAGTGGTATGAGGTGAATTGTATTTTTATAATGTTTACATACATACATTTTAAACTGCTGTAGTTGTTTTCTTATTTTGTAATGACTTTGATATTTGCGGGCACTGCTTTATTGTCTTTTAATTAACTTATGGTTATATATATATATATATATTTTTTTTTAACTATGGCAGTTTTCAAGTGAGCAGGAAATGGTTTGAGGTCAATTGTATTTTTATAATGTTTACGTCCATGCATTTTAAACTGCTTTAGGTGTTTTCTTTTTTTTTTTTTTTTACTACTTATGTAAAAAACTCAAAAAAACTCAGTTGTATAAATAATCCTTGAATGAATATACATATTTTTTTAATCTATAGACGTTTGAATCTTTTTTTTTTTTTTTTTTTTTTAAACAGAGCCTGTTTTTCTCTCTTTTTGAAACCTTATAGAGAACTGCACATAGCAAGGAGGAGTTAATCCTATGGCTCATTCACCTGTGTGTGTAATCTGAGCTTCAGATACTGGGCTCTATAATTTTTTTTCCAGGTAAGCAGATTAAATTAGACTGGTAAACCAAGAAGAGGAGTGTGAAGCTTAACATTTTTTTTGGGCTGTAATTAATTGAACAAAAAGTAAAAAAGGTAACTAGCAAAAAATGTGGCAGCTGGCATTGCTGATTCGTTTTTAAAGGTGAAAGCTTCAGGGATGTTATGCTCACCCTGCCCTTATTATCTAGGACTCTGCTGAGCTGTATGGAGCTTGAGCCAGGCAAGTTTATAAGGTCAGAAATTTCAATCTTCATACTTGTTATATAGCATTGACTCCTTAGGTATTGAAGTCAGGATGAGGATGACAGCCCTTGAACCTGCACCATTAAAAACAAGTGGGCAGTTGAAGCATATTTCTACATTGATAACTTCCTTGCATTTGTAAGTGGACTTTGTGGCTTTAGGACAGACAGACAAGAAACAAAACAAGACAAGACAAGACAAAACAAGACAAGACAAGACAAGACAAGACAAGACTAGACTAGACTAGACTAGACTAGACTAGACAACTGTCCTATATTTGTTGACACAGTCTTGCGTCTTGGACATCAGTCCCCATGAATCTTTGCCCTGGGCGATATCCCGGGATCACAGTGTCACAGTAACTGAAAGGAAATGTATACACACGATATCATAGAACTATCATTCTGAGATACATCGTCCCATCCCCCAGGAGATCAAAGGTCCTTACATATAATTATATTGAGATGGTCCGAAATCCAGTGTTCTATTTTATTTTACTGTCCTTCCCCTATCCTTGCGCCCAATTGAGAACTTTTGAATTCTTATCTTGATATCATTGAGTGAGAGACATATAGTTCTCACTATTAATCCTAGTTCATTCTTAATTTATGTTTATTATTTTTATCTCTTTATCTGTATTTTCCATTGCAATTCATTTTTATTTTTTATTCTAAATTTACTTAAATTTTTTTTATTTCTATTGTTATTATTTTATTTTTTAATTTATATTTATTTTTATTTTAACTTTATTTTATTTTTATTTTTACTTTTATTTTTATTTTTACTTTTATTTTATTTTTATTTTCACTTTCACTTGTGTTTTTCTTTATTCTTTCTTTTATTTTTTTGTTTTATTGTTATTTTCATTTTTTTTTTTCATCCTCCTTATGTTGATACACTTTCTTCTAAATCTCTTTCACCCTTATCCCACCAACATTTCAATAAACACATTCCCTCTTCTTGAGACTAAAAGATAGGGTGGAGTTCCACTTTAACCAAGCTCACCACCTTGTGTAGTTCTCTTCCCCCCCCCTCCCCCTCTTCCATTTGCACTCTATAAATACAGGTATGCTATCCCTGTTTTCTCATTTGGTCTAACAAAGGAGCTAGTAGGCTCCGTAACAAGTTGCCGCCCACTACACCGCCACTATGTGACATCATCACAGCTAGACGTGGTTGGTTCTCTTCCGGTCAGCCTGGTCAGCCTGGTCATGGCTGGCCACTGCACACAGTTGCACCGCGCTCTCTCCTTCTGTGACAGCCCAATCTCCACACTGTGCTGACGTCTCCGGACTTCCCATCTCGGGGCTTACTTCACTCCTGGAGTCTCAGAGCTGCCCACCCACAGGGCTAATGCCTCGTACCCATGTGCAGATTGTCGGCCGAACGATCGGCGGTCTTTTGTCCAGGGCTGTCGTGTCTGTTGAAAACTGCAAAAGACTGCTCACGAATTTTGTCGGCCAACAACAGCCGACTGCAGAAGTGATGTCATGTGATGGTCAACTTTCTGTGTGTTTTTTCTTTTCTGAGCATGCCCAGTCTTGCAAATCTGCTGTCTGTCGGCCGAAATCTGTACTGACTGGCGAACAATCGGCCGTTCTGGTGTCGGCATACAAAAATTTTAATGCTTGCACGACAGATTCTGTTCGGCCGAAAGTGCGCTGTCGGCTGTCGGAAGCATCATACTAACAAGCCTACAATCGGCAGAACGGTCGTCGACCGAAGCTTTTCGGCCGACAATCTGCACGTGTGTACGAGGCATAACACCATACACAGACAAGCATCTGTCAGCTCAGTAGGATTCAGCAGGAAGCGGACCTCAATACATCTACAGGATCCACGGGATTGTCATCTGTCACACCTGGAGGAGGACAATTAACTTTGCTAGTCCAATCTCCACACTGTGTGTGGGAAATCCATTTTATTACATCTGCGCCTTCTGTTTTTTTTTTATCCTTCTCTGACTGGAATGCCCAGTCACTGGGTGGGCCCGGGACTGAAAGAAAGGAAGGAAAAGAAAAAAGAAAGGAAAAGAAAAAAGAAAGGAAAAGAAAAAAAAGAGAGAAAGAAAGAAAGAAAGAAAGAAAGAAAGAAAGAAAGAAAGAAAGAAAGAAAGAAAGAAAGAAAGAAAGAAAGAAAGAAAGAAAGAAAGAAAAAAAGAAAGAAAGAAAGAAAGAAAGAAAGAAAGAAAGAAAGAAAGAAAGAAGATAAAGAACCAAGAAAGAAAGAAGAGAAATAAAGAATAACTTGCTATACTTGAATACTTTCTATAAGGTGCCAGATTGCAGCTTTCTGGTACAGGAAGGGTCTATATAGAACACTAATAAAGCTGTTGATAGAAGATTAGGCACACCTCTTATAACATCTTGCAGCATAGTGCATGGAAACATTCTAACAGGAATATTTGGGAAAGAAAGGTAAGGGACTGGGGGTGTGCGCCCCATGGATGAAGACTCTCTGGTAAGTCCCATGGATGAAGACTCTCCAGTAAGTCCCATGGATAAAGACTCTCTGGTAAGTCCCATGGATGAAGACTCTCTGGTAAGTCCCATGGATGAAGACTCTCTGGTAAGTCCCATGGATGAAGACTCTCTGGTAAGTCCCCATGGATGAAGACTCTCTGGTAAGTCCCCATGGATGAAGACTCTCTGGTAAGTCCCATGGATGAAGACTTTCTGGTAAGTCCCATGGATAAAGACTCTCTTTTAAGTCCCATGGATGAAGACTCTCTGGTAAGTCCCATGGATGAAGACTCTCTGGTAAGTCCCATGGATGAAGACTCTCTGGTAAGTCCCCATGGATGAAGACTCTCTGGTAAGTCCCATGGATGAAGACTCTCCAGTAAGTCCCATGGATGAAGACTCTCTGGTAAGTCCCATGGATGAAGACTCTCTGGTAAGTCCCATGGATGAAGACTCTCTGGTAAGTCCCCATGGATGAAGACTCTCTGGTAAGTCCCATGGATGAAGACTTTCTGGTAAGTCCCATGGATGAAGACTCTCTGGTAAGTCCCATGGTGAAGACTCTCTGGTAAGTCCCATGGGTGAAGACTCTCTGGTAAGTCCCATGGATGAAGACTCTCTGGTAAGTCCCATGGATGAAGACTCTCTGGTAAGTCCCATGGATGAAGACTCTCTGGTAAGTCCCATGGATGAAGACTCTCTGGTAAGTCCCATGGGTGAAGACTCTCTGGTAAGTCCCATGGGTGAAGACTCTCTGGTAAGTCCCATGGGTGAAGACTCTCTGGTAAGTCCCATGGGTGAAGACTCTCTGGTAAGTCCCATGGGTGAAGACTCTCTGGTAAGTCCCATGGATGAAGACTCTCTGGTAAGTCCCATGGGTGAAGACTCTCTGGTAAGTCCCCATGGATGAAGACTCTCTGGTAAGTCCCATGGATGAAGACTCTCCAGTAAGTCCCATGGATGAAGACTCTCTGGTAAGTCCCATGGATGAAGACTCTCTGGTAAGTCCCATGGATGAAGACTCTCCAGTAAGTCCCATGGATAAAGACTCTCTGGTAAGTCCCATGGATGAAGACTCTCTGGCAAAGTCCCATGGATGAAGACTTGCTGGTAAGTCCCATGGATGAAGAGTCTCTGGAAAGACCTCTGATGGTGTAGTTGGTGGCAAATGAAAATTGATATTAAAATGTGAGCACTCTCTGGCTCCTTTTATACCCAGGGGGACATATCAGGGACATACAAGTGGAACTTTACAACTATAACAGAATGGGGAGGCGTGCTTACAAGCCCATGATGACCTCAGAGGTGATGGTGAGCTTTCCATCAGCCAGCCAATCTGTGTCATTAATTTCAAGATTACATCCAGTAACCTTTTTTTTCTTAGTTTTAGATCAAATGGAGGAAAGGGTTAGAGTGTGGGCTTCAGCAGACAGATTTTTCCAACTTCTGCCTAGTACACACGATCAGAAAATCAGCCGAAAAATACTTCTTCCAAATCGATCGCACAATAATCTGACCGTTAGTACACAGCTTTGGAGAGCTGAGCATGACAGTTCATGTGAAATTATCCAAAGGGACAAGCCCACATTTTTTTCTCGTACGAGACCAGAACAATTTTTGCTTAACCACTTCAGCTCTGGAAGGTTTTACCCCCTTAATGACCAGGCCATTTTTTGTGATTCGGCACTGTGTTATTTTAACGGACAATTGCGCGGTCGTGCGACACTGTACCCAAATACAATTGATGTCCTTTTTTTCCAACAAATAGAGCTTTCTATTGGTGGTATTTGATCACTTCTGCGGTTTTTAGGTTTTGTGCTATAAACAAAAAAAGAGCGACAATTTTGACATTTTTTTTACTTTCTGCTATAAAACATTCCCAAAAAAAAAATCTTAAAAATCAAATTTTTTTTATCAGTTTAGGCCAATTTGTATTCTGCTACATTTTTTTGGTAAAAAAAAAAAAAAAATCCCAAAAAGCGTATTTAAATTGGTTTGCTCAAAAGTTATGGTGTTTACAAACAACAGGATAGATTTTTGGAATTTTTATTTATTTTTTTGTTTTTATTAGTAATGGCGGCGATCTGCATTTTTTAGTGGGACTGCGACATTGCGGCGGACAGATCGGGCCCCTAACTGACATTTTTGACACTTCTTGGGGACCAGTGACATTACTACAGTAATCAGTGCTAAATATTATGCACTGTTACTGTATAAATGACACTCGCAGGGAAGGGGTTAACACTGGGGGTGATCAAAGGGGTTAATGTGTACCTAAATGTGATTACTGACTGTGTGGGGGGAGGGGTTCTGTGACAAGCACAGAGAGATTGGTGAGCTTAGCTGAAACTCCTGATCTCT
This sequence comes from Pelophylax lessonae, assembly GCF_965119305.1. Taxonomy (NCBI): domain Eukaryota; kingdom Metazoa; phylum Chordata; class Amphibia; order Anura; family Ranidae; genus Pelophylax; species Pelophylax lessonae. Next base: position 28,529,423 of record NC_138777.1, read on the forward strand.
CTCTGCCTGTGTGACAGAAGACTCGCCTGCTTTCTTTACATAAGCAGGTGGGTCTTCTGTCAGTTTATCTGACGATCGCGGGAGGAAGGCGGCAATCAGCCTCCTGCTGTGTCTAAACACAGCGGGAGCGCGCCCTCGGTGGCGCTCGTGCGCAGCCGAAACCTCATTTATGATATCACGTAGCACTGCAGCCGAGCAGCCCTGTTGCAGTAATACTACGGTGGGCGGTCGGCAAGAGGTTAATCTGTAAAATATTCATCCGAAAAAAATCAGAAGACCAAGACCATGCATGCTCGGAAATGAAAGAATACATTACAATCATAAGTGTGTGCAGCCTATTGTATTAGTACAGTGCAAACACACATGCCTTTCTTTGCAGTCAGCTGCACTGGACAGTGAATGAATGGGAAGTTCTCTGTGCTGAGCGGCTTCCTGTTCATTCACAAACCGAAGCCTAGTAAACACAGTTTACTATGCTTCAGTTATAAATGAACACAGTGAGTGTGTTCATTTAGAAAAGTAAAGGGCCGGTAAATGACATATTTACTAGCCCCTTCCCCCACTTTCCGTTCTGAAACATCCCCCGCAGCAGCCAGGGGGAGAGGAAGGAAGCCAGCAGCACTGCACAACACAGGGGGAAGCCCAGGCATTACGGGGAATCGGCAGCGTATGCAACAAATAGGGTGTGCCCAGGAACATCTGGCACACCCACTACGCACACCTATGATTACAATACAACACATTGGGTTGATTTACTAAAACTAGAGAGTGCAACATTTGGAGCAGCTGTGCACGGGAGCCAATCAGCTTCAAACTGCAGCTTGTTCAGTTAACCACTTGTTGACCGCCCGCCGCAGTTTTACTGCGGCAGGCTGGCTTGGCTGCGCGAAATGACGTAGCTCATATGTATGTATGTCGGTCACGCGCATAGTGCTGGGGCGATGTCGATGCATGGGGCCGGCGACCGCAATTGCCGCCAGGCACCCGCGATCGCTCCCCGCTGAGAGAGGAGGACGGTCGGCTGTTGTAATCACAACTGACCGTTATTCTCTCTGGAATGATCACAGAGCGCCTGTGATCCTTCTATATAGGAACACAGGTCTCTATGGTCATTTCACAAGTCCCTCCCCCATACAGATAGAATCACTCCCCTAGAATCACTTAACCCTTTTGATCAACCCTGGGTTAACCTCTTCCCTGCCAGTGTCATTATTACAGTAACAGTGCATATTTTTAGCACTGATTACTGTAGAAATGTCACTGGTCTCCCCAAAAGTGTCAAAAATGTCAGTTAGGGGTCTGATCTGTCCGCCGCAATGTCACAGTCCCACTAAAAATCGCAGATTGCTGCCATTATTAGTACAAAAATAAATAAATAAATAAAAATGACTTAAATCTTTCCCCTGGTTTGTAGACGTGATAACATTTGCGCAAACCAATCAAAATACGCTAATTGAATTTTTTTTTTACCAAAAATAAGTTGCAGAATACAAATTGTACTGTATCCTCAAAATGACAGCAATCGATTCCCCTCTTCTCCAAAAAACCAAAAACTAGGCAGATCGCACAGCAACAGGCAATCAAACCAGCCATGAACTGCAAATCAAGAGTGGATGGTTGGGGAAACTTCCTCTTCACCTGAACTTTCCAGAATCAATACCAAGCAGCCCTCACAGGAACCACCACACCATAGAGATGCTTTTAACCACTTTAAGACCGGAAGGATTTGCCAGGCCCTATTTTGCGATTCGGCACTGCGTTACTTTAATGGAAAATTGCGCGGTCGTGCGACGCTGTACCTAAATAAAATTGATGTCCTTTTTTCCCCACAAATAGAGCTTTCTTTTGGTGGTGTTTAATCACCTGTGCGATTTTTATTTTTTGCGCTATAAATAAAAAAAGAGCGACAATTTTGAAAAGAAAACAATATTTTTCACTTTCTGCTATATGACATTCTCAAAAAAAAAAAAATTCACATCTTTTTAACATTTTAGGCCAATTTGTTTTCTGCTACATATTTATGGGGGAAAAAAAAATGAAATAAGCATATTTTGATTGGTTTGCACAAAAGTTATCGTGTCTACTAACTACGGGAAAGATTTATGTCATTTTTATCGTTTTGTTTTTTTTTTTACAAGAAATGGCGACAATCTGCGATTTTTTGCGGGACTGCGACATTGCGGTGGACAGACTAAAAATATGCACTGTTACTGTAATAATGACACTGGCAGGGAAGGGGTTAACAGTATAGGTGATCAAGAGGTTAAATGTGAGCCTAGGGGAGTGATTCTAACTGTGGGGGGGGGGGGGGCGTGGCTTTTGAAATGACCATAGAGACATGTGATCCTATAGAGAAGGATCACAGGGGCTCTATGGTCATTGCAGGGAGAAGAGTGGTCGGCTGTGTTTACAACAGCTGACCGTTCTTCTCTCTCAGGGGGGAGCGATCGCGGGTATCAGGCGGCAATCAAAGCCGCCTGACCCGTGGATCGGCTTCCCCGCTGCTGAGTGGGTGCAGGGGCTCCTAGCTTTCCGCGTGCGACCAAAGTAGACTTACATTGGTTTGCGCAGGAGAGCCACCCTGCCGCAGTAAAAAGGCGGCGGGTGGTCGGGAAGTGGTTAAATTAGGTTTACATTGAGTCCACAAAATTTTTTTTTAAACAAGGGTTAAAATCCGAATTTCACGCCAAGCATAGGGGATAAAAGAGAAAAACCTCCCTTTCCATAGGCCAACAGAGAAGACGTAATAGTCAGCCGCAGTAGGGGTGTAGCACTGCCCCCTTGAGGACTGCCAGATGTCACACTTAAGGGTCCCCCTGAGTTACCATTAGCAACTGTGACATGCACACTCTCTCGCTCTCTCTTTTCCTTCTTGGCTCGTCCAATAATCAGTCCAGGGGTTCATAGTTGTTTTTGTGTTTATTCATAAATTAGGGTTGGGAGAAGGGAATAGTGGGATACTTCTAATTAACTATGAACAATACTGGAGGACTTCCATCTCTTGGTACAGCCAGGCTGTTGATCCACCTTGCCACTGAGGTGGATTTAGATGTAAGTCTCTTTCCTAAGATGACTTGATGAACTAAGGTTATCTTCAGGACACTCTCCTCAGTATCCTCTTTCTCTACTGCCGACACCCGTCCACTGACTATCCTACTTTTGGGGTGGCCCCCCTCAGGTCAGGCCTCTTGACACGAGCCCCTATACTCACAATACTGTTTTTCTAGGGTCTCCAGTGTCTTCCCCTCAGTCAGCTCTCATGGACCTCTGGGTTCAGCTCCGTTCCTCTGGCCGTCAGGACGACCTCCTGATGCCAAGTGCCACTGCTACAGAGGAGGAGGCAGCCACCACCCTCCCTCCGGGACTCCGCTCTCCAGGCAAAGACCCTGCAGCGCATGTGCTCCTGGCTTTTATACAGTATCTGAGACCACCTGCCCTCTGCCAATCTCCAGGACTGTACAAAAGCCTATGCATCCATTGGTCAGGTTTCCTCCCACTGTCCAACATGCCTCCTCCCTATTGGACCAGTGTGAAACATTCCTCTAGACATAATGAATCGCATACTGAGCACACCGAGCAGACCTCACTAACAGATCCTGCTCTCTAATAAGCAGAGAACAGTATAGTTTTGCCTGCAGCTCCTCTGAAAGGCAGACAGAGCCAAAAACTATACTCTCTCACTAGCACCTACCTAGGTGGGTGCTACATGGGCAATAAAAAGCAAGCAATGGCTTGGTAAGGTCCAAATAAAGACCACTAGGAAATCAAAGTTTTTTCGGCAGCCCTCACTAAGGGAATCCAATCCACCAAATATTTCCACAGGGTGCTTGCAGTAACACACGTCACTGCTTGATCATCAAACGCCACGTTTGTGCCTGCCGCGGCCCCCCCCGCCGATTGTCAGCACTACCGGAAGCGAAGATGAATCTAAAGGAGCACTGGACAGCAGCAAAAACCCGTCCGAAGTTCTAATCCTCCCCCAATCTATGCAAAACTAGAAAAAAGAGTGTCTGACCCGACATACATTTTAATCGAGGCAGATGCTGGCAATGGTGGTGCTGAAATCTGAGCAGGTAAGGGGTTAATGGTTTAATTAAATGTCTGGTATAACAGTTAAAGACAACTGTTGCTCAATCTGCTTCCTTTCACCAAACCGTTTGGAGGATTGATAATGCTGCAGAGGATATGTTTTCAGTGCACATTGTTTCTATTTGATGTATTTTTCATAGTGCCAGCTTTGCCTTGGCATACTAAATAAGGAGCAATAGCACAATGCATATCAATGCAAAACAGACAGCAGACCCAGAAGGGGAAATATTTTTTAGCGCTGATCACTGTATTAGTGTCACTGGTCCCCAAAAAGTGTCAATATCGCAGTCCCGCTATAAGTCGCTGATAACCACCATTACTAGTAAAAAAAAAAAAATGCATAAAAATATCCCATAGTTTGCAGACGCTATAACTTTTGCGCAAACCAATTGTAACAAGGTTTCCAGGCCTGTGCCTGATGTGAGTCTGCCATTAGTACCGGAATCCTCTCCAGGCCATGTGAGCTGAGTCCCCAGGTGTGATAATTGAAACAGTGACAACTCCGGCATCTTTGTTTGTGGTTCTTATTATAAATTAAGGAGATGGGAGAAGGGAATGAGTTGGATACTCCTTTAGGCTTGAACTAATTACAACTGGGACTTTGATCCTGGAAAAATGCCCGTTTGCGCTTCCCTGACGCCAGCCGGCGCCAGCCAACGCTCACTGACTCTGAGAACACTCTGTAAAACAGAGGAAGTGTTAAATCCCCGACCTATAGTCCAGTAGATCCAAGACTGAGAACTGTAGAACTTCTGACACTTCTTCACTGTGTAAGTCTTTGAATACTTTCCCCCGCCTGGCACAGCTTGAGGTAGTATTTTGTAGAACTCCAGATAGCTAACACTGTAACTGGCACACGCAATACAATTCAGGGCCCATACTGCAGGTGCCCCCTTTACTACTTGAACTCTTCAGGGTCCACTGACTATGTACCCCCTTTACACTTCAGGGTCCTCAACCTAGGAACCCCCTTTACAGCTAGCTGACCTTGGATCCCCGAACCTCTTCTGGAGTGGCCCCCTCTGACACTAGGCAGACCCCCAGGGGCAATCCGCAATACTAGTAATAGTGGCACATTGAGGACATACCACTCCCAGGAACTCCCGACCTCCTCCGGTGCATAAAGTGAGTCCGCCGTCTGGCACCATCCGGATACCGGTATCCCAGACTAGCAGGGGATCGGGTGGGTAGATCTGCTCTCAGCTCTCCGCAGGGTATTCGTCCACAGTGGTAGCCATAGCGGGAACACTCTTCGCTCCTCTGGTGAACGACATATCTGCTTCTCCTCCACGTGTCTCCCGCACGTCCGCGCCCGGAGGAGGGGGTATTGATAGGGTCCCCTGGGTCGCTCCAGATTGGCAAGAAGTTCCCGCTATCTCCACCCATTCTCCATGTTGGGCGGTGACTCCTCCCTTTGGGCAGATCTGTCCGTGGCGCGCTTTCCAACTTCCTTCCTCTGGAGAATCTCAGTAATGCTTAGGGACAAAGAGAGAGTCCCAGATAAGTTCATCGCACCACCAGTCTCTGTATTTTTCCACTAGTAGCATGACCTCCCTTGGAGCATATGGGTAGACATAGCCATACTCCAAGGCAACTTTCTTTTGCATCCACCTCTGCATCCTTGACAGTCTGGGGAGGGTTTTCCGGTTACCTCTCCCTGGTGGAGAAAATTGGATACTTCTCCCCTCAGCAGGCACATCTGGAAGCCATGACACCCTGACTAGATAAATCACAGCCCTGCTGTTAGGCAGACAAGGCCTGCTATAGTTTTACCTAGCACCTATTTGTAGGGTGCTACACAATCAATATACAATTACTGGGCTTTTTTTTAACCAAAAATATGCAGCAGAATACATTTTGGCCTAAATTTATGAAGATTTTTTTTTTCTAATTGGATGTGTTTTAACCACTTTACCACCGGAGGATTTTGCTGTCTTACGTCCAGGCCACTTTTTGTGATTCTGCACTGTGCGTCTTTAACTGACAATTGCGCGGTCATGCAATGCCGTACCCAAACAAAATTTACATCCTTTTTTTCCCACAAACAGAGCTTTCTTTTGGTGGTATTTGATCATCTGTGCGATTTTTACTTTTTGCACTATAAACAAAAAAATAGCGACAATTTTGAAAAAATAACAATATTTTTCAATTTTTTTTATATGAATCCCCCCCCCCCCCCAAAAAAAATGTAAAAATCAAAATTTTTTATCATTTTAGGCCAATTTGTTTTCTGCTACAAATCGCAATAAGCATATTTTTCTGGGAAAGATTTCTGTCATTTTTGGTGGGTTTTTTTTTAACGAGTAATGGCGGCGATCTGCGATTTTTTTTTTTTTGCGGGACTGCGACATTTCGGCGGACAGATCGGACCCTTGACTGAAATTTTTGACACTTTTGGGGGTACCAGTGACATTACTGCAGTAATCAGTGCTATACATATGCACTGTTACTGTACAAAATGACACTGGCAGGGAAGGGGTTAATTTTTATTGGTGATCAAGGGGTTAATGTATGCCTAGTGCTTACTAACGTGTGTGGGGGGAGGTGACTGAGTGACACAGGGACAGATCGCAGGTTCAGCTATGCGGAACCCTGCAATCTGACCCTGCCTGTCACTTAGGAGATCCGCCCGCTTTGTTTACACAAGCGGGCGGATCTCCACACTCGATTCACCGCCGCTCCTCCCCTGGCCCGACTCCCGCTGTAACTGAATACAGCGGGAGCGAGCCTCCGGCGGCGCACGCGCGCCGCCAAGAGGGGGGAATGTCTGGTGACGTAGGTCTACGTCGCCAGGCGATAACGAACCACTTTGTCGCAGTACAGTCAACGTGACTGTTTGGCAAGTGGTTAAAGCAGAAAGTAAAACATTTTATTTTCATTTTCAAAATTGTCGCTCTTTTTTTTTTGTTTATAGCGCAAAAAAAAAAAAAAAACACAGAGGTGATCAAATACCACCAAAAGAAAGCTCTGTTTTTGGGGGAAACAATAACATACATCTAATTTGGGTACGACTGTGCAGTTGTCAGTTAAAATTACACAGTGCCGTATCGCAAAAAATATCCTGGTCATGAAGGGGGGTAAATCTTCAGGTGGTCAAGTGGTTAAAAGATAAAATAAGAAAAACAGACAACAGATCAAAATAATATTGATTCGATCTTGAAAGGAAATTGCAATTACAAAAGATAGAAAAAAAAAATGATTTAACTCAAGGAAAACTTTACATTAATGACTCTATAGATAAAATACCGGCAAAAAAATAACATACATCTAATTTGGGTACAAGTCGCAGATCGCCAACATTACTAGTAAAAAAAAAACAAAAAAAATATACATAAAAATATCCCATAGTTTGTAGACGCTATAACTTTTGCGCAAACCAATCAATATACGATTACTGGGATTTTTTTAACCAAAAATATGCAGCAGAATACATTTTGGCCTAAATTTCTGAAGATTTTATTTTTTTTTTTCTTATTGGATGTGTTTTAAAGCAGAAAGTAAAAAATATTGAAAACTTTACATTAATGACTTTATAGATAAAAAAAGTAATATAAAGTAAAGTAATGTTCAACTTAAAGAACATAAACCATAGACATCGGGTTAACATTACAGTTTGTCTCTTAATGACTTTAAGACCCCCCGCTGCAGATTTACTGCGGCAGGCTGCCTCTCTTGCACGAACCGACGTAGCCCTACGTCGGTCGCACGCGTGGTGTTGGGGGCGAGCGCGCACCACCTCCGGCGGGCTTCCGCCCCCACTAGGCAGTGGACAGGCTATGTTTATCAGTGCTTGTGAGCAATCAATACTCCCTAAATCAGTTTTATTTTCGTAGAACGTTATACACACTGTGGGGTTTTTAATTAGTCCTGCAACTTTCAGGGAAACTAACATGTCTTTTCGTGCACTGTTTCTATAGGATTTTGAAAACTCTGTCTGATTTAGGTCCTCCAGTGTAAGTGGGTTTATTAGCACAGGTATAGTCTGGGACTCTGGGTGCAGAGGCGTAACTAGAAGCTTCAGGGACCCGATGCAAGAAACCATGAAGGGCCCCCCGGACCCCTGGCCGGGGCCCTTCCTTTTAAGCCTGGGGCTCTTCCCACTGATCCTGGGGCCCTTTACTCTCATTGCGGGGCCCTTTATTACAGTCCTGCAGCGGGACCCTTTCACAAATTCTGCAGTGGGCCCCCTTCTTGCCATCTTGGGGCCTCCCCACAGTGGTGGAACGCCAGGGTCCAGTTGCAAGTGTGACCTTTGCGATCCTGGAAGTTCACCCACTGGTGTCAGTAGTTTTTTATATTTTGGTATTTGAATTTTATTATTTTGATAATTTTATATTTTTTTACAATGTGACTGACTATGACTGTCCATTCAGAAAAGGAAGGAGCTGGTAAATTACATATTTACTGAACCCTTCCTGGTTCTCTATTGTGACATCCCCTGCAGCAGCCGGCAGGAGAGGGGAGGGAGCACAGTGGGGGGGGGTGAGGGGGGTAGCCCGATGGGGGGGGCGGGGGGAGCACACCTGGGCCCAGAGACAGCAGAACACAAGTGAACTGGATAGGAGGAGTGGTGGGGGCAGCATACAGAGGAACCAATCTCCTCCATTTTCCTCCTGCAGCTACAGGAGGAAAAAGGAGGACAGTGATTTCTCTACATGCTGCCCCCGCCACCCCTCCTATCCAGGTGTACAGGGAAGCCACACAGGCCCCCTGGAGCATGGGGCCCGGTTGCATTTGCAACCCTTGCAACCCCTGTAGTTACGCCCCTGTCTGGGTGTGATTCTGAACATATCCAGCACTCTGGGTATCCTGACATCCTGGCTACCTGGTATTTTAATCTTAACAGTGTGTTTGACATTGGGTTGTCTGTCCCCTTTATCGTCCTGCCCCCCCCCCCCCCCCATTGTACCCACTATTGCTATGCATACCAGAAATTGGAAGAAGATCATTGTACCACCTTTTTGCCATGACTGGCATGAATCCATGTATCTCTCCCTTCTGCCTTGAGGGATGTTGGTGTAACCAATTGCACTCGTAATGGCCCGTCAAACCGAGGTTCAAGACTCCTTCTGACGTGTCTCCTGATTACTACCCTATCACCAAGCCTTACTTTATGGCTTTAAGTATCCACATTTGGACCTGGTAGGGATGAAAACACACTGTTATGTATTTTTGTCAATTGTTTTTGAAGTGCTGCAACACATCTAATGAGATCTGAGTGTGTAGCTTGCAATTGCTGTGGAAAATAGAGACCTGCTTTAGGAACACAAAGAGTACCCTAAGAGTACCGACACCTCTCTTGAAAGTGTTCCTGAAGGAACGTAACACAATATGTGTACCGTTTGTACCATTTAACCCATTTGTACCATTCCCGCTACTCTGGGGGTGATATGGAGTATGAAAGGCCTGTTCAATATTTAGTGCAGATAGGATCTCTTGTGGAACTTTTCCTGTAAAGTTAGTACCCCTTGAAACTGGCCAAGCCTTAGGCCATCCTGGAAAAAAATGTCTATACAAACCAAAGCATGTGCAAGGTTCCAGACTGTGGGAACTGTGGGGGATCAATGTAATCTATTTGAATTCTCTGGAAAGGATAGTCTGGCTTGGGGGTGTGCTTTTGTGGGGTGTCTACAGTTCTACCACCATTGAACCTAGCATGGGTAAGACAAAAAGCAGTATACTGTATTTTGCAGCTACTCCAGAAAAATCTGGTGCTATCCAGTGTTCCATTATCAAGGTGGTCATTACAGTCTTTGAGTTATGACACGGTCGTGAGCTGCGGCTGCCATCATCGGGTATAGGGCCTGAGATAGACAGAAATGCTCCTCCATCCTCCAGCAACCAGTTTCATCCTGTGTTGCACCCTTCTTCTGCCACTTCTCACATTCCTGTGAGGGGACTTGTTTCTGCAATGATATCAAGATTGCCATGCTTACCGGAGTTGGTTGCTTTCCTGCAAGTGTCAGTACCTGTATAGGGACTTGTTCCAGTACAGCCTCCTTTGCTGTCCTGTCAGCCCTTGCATTTCCTGCAGCTTCTTCTGTGTCTTCTTTGCATTTGCCTTGGTTTTTAAAATAAATGGCCACCTCGGTGGGACACTGGAAGACAAAGAACAGCCTCTCTATTATATCTGCATGCTTTATTGGCTTACCAGCTGAGGTCAAAAAGTTACAAGCTTTCAAAATAGGACCAAAATCATGTCAATGTAAATGTTAACCCTTTGTCATTTAGAAATTCACAGGCCTTTGCCAAAGCCATCAGCTCAGCTGCTTGTGATGAAAACTTTTGATTTAATGCCTCTGAATTTTTTTTTTTTTATTATTATTTTGCTGTTACTACTGCATACCCAATTACAGGATTACCCTCTTCCGTGTAGAAACATGATCCATCTACATAAAGGGTCTCATCAGGGCTTGCGAGAGGAGTCTTTTTGGCAGGGCTCAAAGGTTCGGACTCTGCCATCATCAGCTCAAAGTAGTCATGAGGGGTAGTGCTTTAAGTGGCCCAAAAGAGGTGCCGGTACTCTATTATAGCCTATAAATTTTGTCGCCACCCCACATCAGGGTCACCACAGAGCACCCCCCTGGCCTAAGCTGGGACTCCGGAGCAGGGAGACTCACTGGTGGTGACTGGTCTGGCTCTGGAGTGGGAAATATTCTTGGGGGGGGGGGGCAATTGAGGGCGCAGATGTCCAAAATGAGCATACTGGTACGCTAACGAGCACGGAGAGGTGGCGGTATGCTCAAGAGCCATATTTGGAGGTGGCGGTACTGAGTACCAGTGCATACCGGCCCACTTAAAGCACTGATGAGGGGTATCAAACACTTTCTCCTCCCCCTCTAGAGCCTGCTCCTGATACTGGGAGTAAACTGGCAGGATTCCCGCCAAGGTCTTGACTGCCTAGGGGCCTCCACTGAGTTTAATCTGGCACTGTCTGGGCAGCAGTATTTACCCTCACTCCCTCTACTCCCTCTGAGCCCTGGACATTCTGGACCCACCCAGCCTAAGACTAGACTGTGAAAGGAGAAGCAGCACTGTCACTTAGTATTCTTAGCCTGATTTGTTTGCTTTGTGAATTGAGCCTTTAACACCCAGACTTTGGACTAACGAACACTCTGAATTCATGCTCATAGGAGTCATTCTAAGGATAAACCCCCTTGGTGGCTATTACAGCCCTATGCAGTATTAGGCTGCAAAGTATAAAAGCAGTTTTAATAGACTGCTAATGCATTGCAAACTGCTGGCATGCATTGTGTTGAAGGTTTACCCACTGTGCCCCCCCGGCTGCTGCTGGCCAATCTCGCTGTATAAAATAAGACTTGCCATCCAGTATGTCTCAGAGGCTGACAGCTTAAAATATATGTAAACCCGATCTCAAAATATCATAAAAGACTTAACATGTTAATGTATATTCAAAGGCCATTAACACTACATTTTAAAATCTGCAGCTGTCAGTAAAATAATACCTGGTGATCTTCCCTGAAAGGCCTTTTGTGCTGTTACACTTATATGTAAGATATAATATAATACATCGTTGTGGTAATGTATTTATATTTGGTTATTATACTGCCATCTTGTGGTTATTTTGGTTGTTGCACTTGCCTTTCTATCTTTCTCTTCTGTGCTTCTGTGCTCCCTCCTGTCCCCTCCCATTGATGATGTATTTCCTCTTCCTGCTTCTTTATGCTTGTGGGGATAGAGATGGTCAGATCTGTCTAGGCCTTCATACAATCTACTCGCATCCGGGAACACATTACCATGTTTTGACCCACAGATACCATCTGTAGTCATCTGCCACATTTTTTTGTCTGCTATACCTACTGCTTGCAATAAAACCTACGTGGATGAAACGGTGTCTGGTGAGTTCAGCTATCTGATAACGATTGTCTGCGGTGATTGCATCTGCTTATACAGGCCAGGAATAAGTCTCAGCAAGGGATAAGTCACTATTACAACAATTGGAGTCAGAATACCCTTGTTAACCACTTGCCAACTGCCAGCAGTACATATACTGGTCAGCTCTGTCCCACGAAACTACGTAACTGTACGTTGCTTTGCGGGCCCACGAGTGGGGGGCGCATGCACGCCCATTCACCACAGGGGAAGCTGATATGTGGGTCTGTTGGCCGCGATTGCCACCAGGCACCCACAATCGCTCCCTCTGGAGACAGAGCGGCGGTCTGACGTTGTAAACACGGCAAACCGCTGTTCTGTCAGCAATGAACACAGAGATCCTGTGCTCCTCCTATTTAGGAAAACAGGTCCCTGTGTTCATTCCATAAGTACTTCCCCCACACAGTTAGAAAGCATTCCCTAGGAACACATTTAACCATTTTTTCGCCCCTGGTGTTAACCCCTTTCCTGCCAGTGTCATTAGTACAGTAACAGTGCATATTTTTGTTGCACCGATTACTGTAGTAATGTCACTGGCACCCCAAAAAGTGTCAAAAATGTCAGTTAGGGGTTAGGGGTTTAGCGCAGTGCCGCTAAAAATCTCAGATCGCCGCCATTACTAGTAATAAATAAATAAAAATGACATAAATCTTTCCCCTAGTTTGTAGACGCGATAACTTTTATGCAAACCAATCAATATTAACCTTTTTGGGATTATTTGTTACCAAATATATGTAGCAGAATACAAATTGGCCTAAAATGATGAAAAAATTAGATTTTTAAATTTTGTTTTATTGGGAATGTAATATAGCAGAAAGTGAAAAATATTGTGTTTTTTTTTTCAGAATTATTACTGCATTGGTGTCACTGGTCCCCAAAAAGTCGCAGTCCTGCTAAAAATCTCTGATCACGACTATTACTAGTAAAAACAATAAAAAAAATGTAAAAGTCCATAAATCTTTCCCCTAGTTTGTAGACACAATAACTTTTGCACAAACCAATCAATATACACTTATTGGGATTTTTTTTCACCAAAAATATGTAGCAGAATACAAATTGGCCTAAATTGATAAAAAAATTTAGATTTTTAATTTTTTTTTTAATTGGATATGTTTTATAGCAGAAAGTAAAAAATCATTGATCACCGCTATTACTAGTAAAAACAATCTAAAAAAAATGTAAAAGTCCATAAATCTATCCCCTAGTTTGTAGACGCGATAACTTTTGCACAAACCAATCAATATACACTTATTGGGATTTTTTTCACCAAAAATATGTAGCAGAATACAAATTGGCCTAAATTGATAAAAAAAATTAGATTTTTAAAATTTTTTTTAATTGGATATGTTTTATAGCAGAAAGTAAAAAATACTGTTTTTTTTTTTTTTTTTTTCAAAATTGTGGTTCTGTTTTTTTGTTTATATTGCAAAAAATAAAAATTGCAGAGATGATCAAATACCACCAAAAGAAAGCTCTGTTTGTGGGGAAAAAAAGGACATCAATTTTATTTGAGTACAGCGTCGCGCGACCGCGCAATTGTCAGTTAAATTAACGCAGTCCCGAATCGCAAAAAATGGCCTGGTAATTAAGGGGGACAATCTTCCAGTCCAGAACTGGTTAAGCTTTGACAATAAAACCTGGAAGTTGATTGGTTTGCAGAGCTGCACCAGATTTTGCACTCTCTACCTTTAGTAAATCAACCCCCACTACATCATTGTATTCTGTTGTATGAGAATTTCGTTACTTTCGTTTTTTTTTTTTTTCTTCCAAAATTGTAACAGAATACAATTTGCCTAAATTGATAAAAAATTAGATTTTTATATATTTTTTTAATTGGATATGTTTTATAGCAGAAAGTAAAAAAATACAGTTTTTTTTTTGGGGGGGGTTCAAAATTGTGGTTCTTTTTTTTGTTTATAGCGCAAAAAATAAAAACCGCAGAGGTGATCAAATACCACCAAAAGAAAGCTCTATTTGTGGGAAAAAAAGGACAGGCAAAGTGGCTCGTTCCCGTCCAGCGACGTAGACCTACGTCGCTGGACTCCTCCCCTTGTGGGCGGCGCACGCGCGCCGCCGGAGGCTGGTTCCCTCTGTATTCAGTCACAGCGGGAGTCGGGCCAGGGGAGGAGCGGCGGTGATCACCGCCGCTCTCCCCCCATCGTCTGGGAATCGAGTGTGGAGATCCGCCCGCTTGTGTAAACAAAGCGGGAGGATCTCCTAAGTGACAGGCAGGGTCAGATTGCAGGGTTCAGCATAGCTGAACATTTGATCTGTCCTTGTGTCACTCAGTCACCTCCCCCCACACATGTCAGTAAGCACCAGGAATACATTAACCCCTTGATCACCAATAAAAATTAACCCCTTCCCTGCCAGTGTCATTTTTACAGTAACAGTGCATATGTATAGCACTGATTACTGTAGTAATGTCACTGGTACCCCCAAAAGTGTCAAAAAATGTCAGTCAAGGGTCCGATCTGTCCGCCGCAATGTCGCAGTCCCGCAAAGAAAAAACGCAGATCGCCGCCATTACTCGTTAAAAAAAAAAGACACCAAAAATGACAGAAATCTTTCCCTTAGTTAGTAAACGCAATAACTTTTGCGCAAACCAATCAAAATACACTTATTGCGATGTTTTTTTACCAAAAATATGTAGCAGAAAACAAATTGGCCTAAAATGTTAAAAAATTTTGATTTTTACATTTTTTGGGGGGGGGGGGGGGGGATTTCATATAAAAGAATGTGAAAAATATTGTTATTTTTTCAAAATTGTCGCTCTTTTTTTGTTTATAGCGCAAAAAGTAAAAATTGCACAGGTGATCAAATACCACCAAAAGAAAGCTCTGTTTGTGGGGAAAAAAGGACATCAATTTAATTTGGGTACAGCATCGCACGACCGCGCAATTGTCCGTTAAATCAACGCAGTGCCGAATCGCAAAATATGGCCTGGTCAGGAATGGGGTAAAATCTTCCAATCTTAAAGCGGTTAAAAATACACTCATTGAAATTTTATTTGTCAAAGACATGTAGCTAAATACATTTTGGCCTAAATATATGACAGAAATTGAATATATTGGATATTTTTTAACTGTGAAAAATATTGTTATTTTTTCAAAATTGTCTCATTTTTTTATTAATATCGCAAAAAATAAAAATCGCAGAGATGATCAAATACCACCAAAAGAAAGCTCTGTTTGTGGGAAAAAAAGGACGTAAATTTGGTTTGGGCATGGCGTTGCATGACCGCGCAATTGTCAGTTAAATTCGCACAGTGCTGAATCGCAAAAAGTGGCCTGGACGTAAGACAGCAAAATCCTCCAGTGGTAAAGTGGTTAAAATAACAGTGCTGAATGGCAAAAAATGGCCTGGTTATTAAGGGGGTAAAACCTTCCGGTCCAGAACTGGTAAAGTACTTTTTGTTATAGGGTGACAATGTAAGTAAGCTGGCTAAGGAAAGTTGAGCTTTAGAAAAAAAAAAAAATTAAACAAAACTATGTTGGCAGAATACGGAGGCTGGTATTGCTTATCTCTCCTGAAAAATGCTAGTTGCCTGGATGCCATGCTGATTTAGTGACTTCAGTACTTTTTATGGCACTGTCCTGGAACAAGCCTGCAGATCAGATGTTCTGACTTCAGTTTGACTTTCTAATCTGCATGCTTGTTCCAGATCAATGACTCAGAATGTATTCAGAGACAGCCGGGCCACTTATATTCTCAGAAGGAGGTCAGCAATGACAGCCTTTATATTTCTCCCTCTACAGATTTCCTTTAAATAAAGTGGCTTTAAAAGGACTGCGGTGCCTGTATGACTTTCCTCCCCTCCTAATGATGTTTCTGGGTGCTTGGTGGTGATAGAGAGACCACACAGCATGAACGTCAATACAGTCATGTCTTTTCTACTCTCTGCTATCAGCTGAAATGAGAGAAGGAGAATCCATCAATAAAAGCTGGCTTGCAGAATGAAGCTGTTTCAAATAACCTCTCAATTTCAGAGTTCTCAGCACCTGTCCTCGGGGTGCATATTATGAATATCCTCGTGTAAGCATGAATAGGTTAATCAGTGCCGTTGCCTTGCTGATGACTTGCCAGAATCCCAGAACAATTGAGATTGGAGAGTCTCTTCTACTGCAGTTCTTGCCATGGAAGATTGCGTTACAGACAGAATGGGAGATTGGCTTAAAGGGCAACTGCAGAAAAACTGCTAAATACAAAACTGAGAGACTCTGCGGTTGATTTACTAAAGGCCAATAGACTGAAGTTATGTGTAATAAAATGGAAAGACACAGGAAAAACGTATGAAACACCCTAAAGCCCCGTACACACGAGTAGAAATTCGGCCGGGAAATTTTGTCCGACGACCGATCTGCCGATTTTCGGCTTGTTAGTATGAGTCCGACAACCGACTCCGACTTTTCGGCCAAAAAAATCCTGGTGTGCAGGCTATAAAATTTTTGTCGACCGTCAAAACACGTCTAATTTTCATCTCATTAGTACAGATTTTGATGGGGAAAAATCTTATGAGCAAGACTGGGCATGCTCAGAGATGAAAGAACACAAAGAAAGCAAACCAACACATGACATCACTTCTGAAGTAGAATTCTGTCGTGTGGGAAAATTCGTGTGCAGTCTAGAGCACATTCCAACCAACAGACACCACTCTGGACAAAAGACGGACGACCGGTCGGCGGAAATTTGTTGCGTGTGTACGAGGCTTAACTGAAATGTATTTAATACCTGGTCCTTTGTTGGTAATGACAGCTTCAAGACTCCTCCTGTATGGGGAAACTAGTCGCATGCGTTGCTCGGGTGTGATTTTGGCCCATTCTTCCACACAGTCTTCAAATCTTGAAGGTTCCGTTGGCCTCTTCTATGAACTCTGATCGTTAGTTCTTTCCATATGTAGCACCCTACAGGTAGGTGCTAGGCAAATGTATAGTGGGCCTTGTCTGCCTAACAGCAGGGCCATGATTTCTTTTTGGTAGGGTTTCATGGTTTCCAGGTGTGTCTGCTGAAAGGGGAGTCTCCCCACTGGCTCTGTGAGAGGCTTCCCATAGGGCAGTGGAGGAAACCCAATCAGGGACACATTCAGGCTTGTAAATGTTTTGCTTTATTCAACGACAACAACTACATTCAGGCTTGTGACTACCCCAGAAGGCAGATTCTGCAACAGAGGATTCTGGGAGTGGGTATAAGTCTGAATGGAGTGCATGACTCAGCGTCTTTGGCGGGAGCAGAGTCCCAGGAGGGAGAAAACATCTGTCTTTCCTCCTGTCTGAGGAAGTGGATGTCTCTGGGTGCTGTCTGAGTATGCTGGAAACTGCAGAGTTTAGCTGAAGGGGATCCGGTGTGCCGGGAACCCGCGGAGATTGAGAGGGGTCCAATCCCAGGAAAGCCTTCACAGGTCGTGATTACTGAGGATTGCCCCTGGAGGTCTGCCTAGAGTCAGAGGGGGACCGCTCCAGGGAAGGTTCTGGGATCCAGTGTCAGCTAGCTGTAAAGGGGGTACCTAGGTTGAGGACCCTGATGTTACAGAGGGGGTACCTAGTCAGGGGACCCTAAAGAAATAAAGGGGGTGCCGGCAGTTTGGGCCCTGAAGAGTCGGTGCACAGTGTGTTGTGCATCAGTTAACAGTTGCAGCCATACAGGAATTCATAACAAGCTACCGCAAGCCAGTGCAAGGTTGAGGTAAGTAGTCAGTGACTTTGCAGTGCAAGTTGTGTCAGAAGCACCATATTCTACAGTCCTGGATCTTCTGGACTTAAAGTCAAGGATCCAGCACTTCTTTCAAGTTACAGTGTATTCTAAGCATCAGTGAGCGTTGGCTAGTGTCGGCTGGCGTCAAGACAGCGTTAACAGACATTTTTCTGAGAAAGTCCCAAAGTTGTACCTAGTTGAGCCTAAAGGAGTATCCCACTCATTCCCTTCTCCCATCCCCTTAAATCCAATAAAACAACAAAACAAAGATGCCGGAGTTGTCAATGTCTCAGTGCTCACACCCAGGGTCGCAGCTCACCGGTAACAATGGCTGACCCACGTCAGGCCCAATGCCTGGAAAACCTGCTACACATAGATTTTCTATTGGATTAAAGTCAGGTGATTGGCTGGGCAGTTCTAGCAACTTTATTTTCTTTCTTTGAAACCAATATACACGTATCTCACAAAAGTGAGTACACCCCTCACATTTTTGTCTATATTTTATTATATCTTTTCATGTGACAACACAGAAGAAATGACACTTTGCTGCAATGTAAAGTAGTGAGTGTACAGCTTGTATAACAGTGTAAATTTGCTGTCCCCTCAAAATAACTCAACACATAGTCATTAGTGTCTAAACCACTGGCAACAAAAATGAGTATACCCCAAAATTAAAATGTCCAAATTGGGCCCAATTAGCCATTTTCCCTCCCCGATGTCATGTAACTCGTTAGTCTTACAAGGTCTCAGTTGTGAATGGGGAGAAGTTGTGTTAAATTTGGTGTTATCGCTCTTACTCTCTCATACTGGTCACTGGAAGTTCAACATGGCACCTCATGGCAAAGAACTCTCTGAGGATCTGGAAAAAAGACTTGTTGCTCTGCATAAAGATGGTCTAGGCTATAAGAAGATTGCCAAGACCCTGAAACTGAGCTGCAGCACGGTGGTAAAGACCATACAGCAGTTTAACAAGACAGGTTCCACTCAGAACAGGCCTCACCATGGTCAACCAAAGAAGTTGAGTGCACGTTCTGAGCGTCATATCCAGAGGTTGTCTTTGTAAAATAGACGTAAGAGTGCTGCCAGCATTGCTGCAAAGGTTGAAGGGGTGGGGGGGGGGGGGGGTCAGCCTGTCAGTGCTCAGACCATACGCTGCACACTGCATCAAATTGGTCTGCATGGCTGTTGTCCCAGAAGGAAGCCTCTTCTAATTAAAGAAGAAAGAAGCCTGCAAACAGTTTGCTGAAGACAAGCAGACTAAGGACAAGGATTACTGGAACCATGTCCTGTGGTCTGATGAGACCAAGATAAACTTATTTGGTTCAGATGGTGTCAAGCGTGTGTGGAGGCAACCAGGTAAGGAGTGCAAATACAGGTGTGTCGTGCCTACAGCCAAGGCTGGTGGTGGGAGTCTCATTGTCTGGGGCTGAATAAGTGCTGCCGGCAATGGGGAGCTACAGTTCATTGAGGGAACCATGAATGCCAACATGTACTGTGACATACTGAAGCAGAGCATGATCCCCTCCCTTTGGAGACTGGGCCGCAGGGCAGTATTCTAACATAATAACAACCCCAAATACACCTCCAAGATGACCACTGCCTTGCTAAAGAAGCTGAGGGTAAAGGTGATTGACGGGCCAAACATGTCTCCAGACCTAAACCCCATTGCGCATCTGTGGGGCATCTTCAAAAGGAAGTTGGAGGAGTGCAAGGTCTCTAACACCCACCAGATTTGTGATGTCGTCATGGAGGAGTGGAAGAGGACTCCAGTGGCAGCCTGTGAATCTCTGGTGAACTCCATTCCCAAGAGGGTTAAGACAGTGCTGGAAAAAAATGGTGGCAACACAAATATTGACACTTTGGGCCCAATTTGGTCATTTTAACCTAGGGGTGTAATCACTTTGTTGCCAGCGGTTTAGACATTAATGGCTGTGTGTTGAGTTATTTTGAGGGGACAGCAAATTTACACTGTTATACAAGCTGTGCACTCACTACTTTACATTGTAGCAAAGTGTAAGTTCTTCAGTGTTATCAAATGAAAAGATATATTAAAATATTTACAAAAATGTGAGGGTGTACTCACTTTTGTGAGATATTGTATATATATATATATATATATATATATATATATATATATATGTAGCACTGCCCCTTGAGGACTGGTGGATTTCACACTTCCGGTCCCCCTGGGTTATAATTAGCAACCTTAACATTAACAGTCTCTTACTTTTCTTCTTGGCTCATTCAATAAACAATCCAGGGGTATGTAGTTGTTTTGTATTTTATTGATAAATTAGGACTGGGAAAAGGGAATAGTGGGATACTCCGAAAAACTATTCACAAGATTTGAGGACTTCTATCGTTTGGTACAGCTAGGCTGTTGATCCACCTTGCCATGGAGGTGAATTTAATTTTAAATCTCTTTCCCAGATGACTTGATGAACTGACTTTATCTTCAGGACACTCTCCGTAGTATCCTCCTTCTTGCTTGTTGACACCCATCCACTGACTACCCTACTCCTGGGGTGGCCCCCCTCAGGTCAGGCCCCTAGACACTATCCCCTGTACTCACGATACTGTTTTTCCAGAGTCTCCAGTGTCTCCCCTCTCAGTCAGCTTCTCCTGGACATCTGGGTTCAGCTCCAGTCTTCCGGCCCTCAGGGCGACCTCCTGGGGCCACATGCCACTACTACAGAGGAGGAGGCAGCTGCCACCCTCCATCCAGGACTCTGCTCTCCATCCAAAGACCCCACAGCACATGTGCTCCTGGCTTTTATACAGTATCCCAGAATGTACCGTAGACATAATGGATCGCACACTGAGCAGACCTCACTAACCGATCCTGCTCTCTGGTAGGCAGAAAGCAATATAGGTTTGCCTGCTGCTCCTTTGATAGGCAGACAGAGCCAAAACAAAAACTATACTATCTTACTAGCTCCTACCTAGGAGGGTGCTATATATATATATATATATATATATATATATATATATATATACACACATACAGGGCTTTTTTCTGCAGGAACGCAGGGTAATTCTGGCACCTCCCGCATTGACTGTATGTAATGGCAAGGGGTGCTTGGGTGTGCAGCAGGGTCTATGGATGCTGACTGCTGGGGAATCTATTTTAGCCGGAGGGATCCATTTTTGCAGGGGGGGGGGGGGGGATTGTTGCTGGTGGGGGGCCTACTGTTGCTGGGGTTGGGTCTTATATTGCGGGGGGGGGGGGGGGGTTAGTTGTTTCTGGAAGAGATCTGCTGTTGAGAGAGGGGTCTATTGTTGCTGGCTGACGGAGAGTCTTATTGATTGGGAGATCTGTTGTTGCTGCTCATGGGCCTATTGTTGCCAGGGGGAAAATTTTGTTGCAGGTGGTCCATTGTTGTTAGGGGTATCTATTGTTGCTGGCGAGGGGGCCTATTGTTACTGGCTGCAGGAAAAAAAATATTACCGTACTCCTTTTCTTGTTATCTTTACCAAATTCCATACAAATTACTTAGCACCACAAAATGATGTGTGGTTCTGTATTCTGGGGGATGGGTAGGGGGTGGAACCAAAGAATGGGGCTTGGAGGTGGAGAAAAGGGATGATTTAGAAAAGGGGAGTGCCTGCACTTATCCTCAGAGAAAAAAAGCTATATATATATATATATATATATATATATATATATATATATATGTATATATATACAGTATATACACACATAGTTCATTTTACCCATTATTTAGACTGGAGTTCTGCTTTAACTGCTTCCCGATCACCGGCCGCAGTTATACTGCAACAGGGCGGCCCTCCTGCGTGAACCGATGTAGGTATACATTGGTCGCGCGCCGGGGGGGACTCCAATGCATGGGGCAGGCGGCTCCGTTTGCCTCCTGACACCCGCGATCGCTCCCCGCTGAGAGAGAAGAACGGTCAGTTGTAAACACAGCTGACCGTTCTTCTCCCTGGAATGATCAAAGAGCTCCTGTGATCCTTCTATATAGGATCACAGGTCTCAGTGATCATTTCACAAGCCCCGCCCACATACAGTTAGAAACACGCCCCTAGGTACACATTTAACCCCTTGATCACTTACTGTGTTAACCCCTTCCCTGCCAGTGTCATTATTACAGTAACAGAGCATATTTTTAGCACTGATTACTGTAGTAATGTCACTGGTCCCCCCAAAAGTGTCAAAAATGTCAGTTAGGGGTCCGATCTGTCCGCCGCAATGTCGCAGTCCCGCTAGAAATCGCAGATCGCCGCCATTACTAGTAAAAAAAAAAAGAAAGAAACAACAAAAATGACATAAATCTTTCCCTTAGTTAGTAAACGTGATAACTTTTGCGCAAACCAATCAAAATAAGCTTATTGTGATTTTTTTTTTACGAAAAATTATGTTGCAGAAAACGAATTGGCCTAAAATGTTAAAAAAATTTGATCTTTACATTTTTTTTTTTGGGTATGTTATATAGCAGAATGTGAAAAATATTGTTTTTTTTTTTTTTTCAGAATTGTCGCTCTTTTTTTGTTTATAGCGCAAAAATTAAAAATTGCAGAGGTGATCAAATACCACCAAAAGAAAGCTCTGCTTGTGGTAAAAAAGGACCACCATTATTACTAGTAAAAACAATAAAAAAAAATGTAAAATTCCATAAATATTTCCCCTAGTTTGTAGACGCGATAACTTTTGCACAAACCAATCAATATACACTTATTGGGATTATTTTTACCAAAAATGTGTAGCAGAATACTAATTGGCCTAAATTGATTAAAAAATTTGATTTTTTAATTTTTTTTTAATTGGATATGTTTTATAGCAGAAAATAAAAAAATACTGTAAAAATTGTAGTTCTTTTTTTTTTTTTTTTGGATAAAATAATTTTTTTTAATAATTATTTTTGGATAAAAATAACTTTTCTTTTTTTTGTTTATAGCGCAAAAAATAAAAATTGCAGAGATGATCAAAACCACCAAAAGAAAGCTCTATTTGTGGGGAAAAAAAAGGACATCAATTTTATTTAGGTACAGCTTTGCACGACCGCGCAATTGTCCGTTAAATTAATGCAGTGCCGAATCGCAAGATATGGCCTGGTCATTAAGGTGGGGCAAATCCTTCCGGTCCAGAAGTGGTTAATTCCTTTTGGCTTTTGAATTTTCATGAGCATTTTCTCCATCTTTCTCAGATGAAATATTTTGTTTTAATTAAAAGATTTTTCCATCGGTTGTTAGTCTCTATGTGCAGAGCATAAAACTATCCGAAGCTTTGAAAAATGACTTTCATTTATAGGCACCAAGCGGCCTGCTGTCTCCACATTCACATTCCAGGTAGCGGCACAACACTGGAAGGCAGATCTCGATGGAATGACGGAAAGAGGAGGAAAAATAGAGAAAAGTTAATGTTTTAAGCAGCTGCGGGAGAGTTCTTTTGATTTCACATCCATTGTGTTTATCACTTACTCCATAGCTGCGGAGTTCACTAGTGACAAAAGTTCTTTAGTAAAGTAAATCTTTTTCAAAGTTTTCTTTTTTGGATGTATATAAATCGATTCAATGTAAAAAAAAATCTTAGAAATTAATATTAGGGATTTTTAATGTCTCAGTATTTTGGTTTGTCTTGTCAGGAAACTGGCTATTGGTAGTTCTGGTCACAAAAACAAATGTAAAATATGCCCCTTAACCACTTAAGCCACGGAAGATTTTACCCCCTTCCTGACCAGGGGGTACTTTGCGATTTGCACTGCGTGACTTTAACGGACAATTGCGCGGTCGTGCGACGCTGTACCTAAACGAATTTGACGTCCTTTTTTTCCCAGAAACAGAGCTTTCTTTTGGTGGTATTTGATCACCTGTGCGATTTTTTTGATCATGCGCTATAAACAAAAAAAGAGCGTCAATTTTGCAAAAATAACAATATTTTTCACATCAAAATTTTTTAACATTTTCGGCCAATTTGTTTTATGCTACATATGTTTGGTAAAAAAAATCGCAAAAAGCGTATTTTGATTGGTTTGCGCAAAAGTTATTGCGTTTACTAACAAAGTGAAAGATTTTTGTCATTTTTGTTGTTTTTTTTTTTAACGAGTAATGGCGGCGATCTGTGATTTTTTTTTGCGGTACTGCGACATTGCGGTGGACAGATCGGACCCTTGACTGACATTTTTGACACTTTTGGGGTTACCAGTGACATTACTGCAGTAATCAGTGCTATACATATGCACTGTTACTGTAAAATGACACTGGTAGTGAAGGGGTTAACTTTATTTGAGAGGGAGGGGCTGTGTGTGTCCCTAGGGGCGTGATTCTAACTGTGATTGGCTGTGGCTTGAGGTGTATGAACAATGATCAACGGTACTACATAGTAGAACCGTATGATCACTGTTTCTACACAGGGGAGAATGACAGGCGGCTTGTTTACACTAGCCGCCTGCCTTTCTCCCGCTGTCACGGACGATCGTGAGTGAGCGGCGGACATCGGGTCCGCCGCTCACACGCGCGGGGGGGTCCGTGACCGCGCGGGAGCGCGCCTCCGGCGGCGCGCACTCGCTCCCCAGAGCCTCACAGGCTAGTGACGTACTGATACCTCACTTTGCCTGTGAGGGGCTGACCGCCGCAGTATATGTACTTGTGGCGGTCGGCAAGTGGTTAACCACTTGCCAACCGCCTCCTGTATATTTATTGCGGCACGCAGCCGCTTACAGGCAAAGTGACGTAGAACTACGTCGCTTGCCAAAGAGCCTGTAGGGGGCGAGCGTGTGCCGGCGGCAGCTCGCTCCCGTTCCCGCTCGTTCCCTGCCTAGCCAGCTCGTGTGACCGGCGGCTCCGATGGCCGACGGCCACTCGCGATCTCCCACAGGAGAGGGAGAAAGACAGACGGCTGATGTAAACACAGCCGTCTGTCATTCTCACTGAAGTAGGCACAGAGGCTATGCGATCCTGCTATATCCAAAGACATGCTGGTAGGTTAATTGGATCCTGTATAAAAAAAATTGGCCCTACTGTGTATGTATGTGAGTTAGGGACCTTAGATTGTAAGCTCCTTGAGGGCAAGGACTGATGTGAATGTACAATGTATACGTAAAGCACTGCGTAAATTGACAGCACTATATAAGTACCTGAAATAAAATAAATAAATAAATATAGGATCGCATGTCTCTGTGGTTACTTCACTAGCCACGCCCCCATACAGTTAGAATCATGCCCCTAGGAACACACTTAACCCCTTAATCACCAATAAAGTTAGCCCCTTCCCTGCCAGTGTAATTTTTACAGTAACAGTGCATATTTTTAGAACTGATTACTGTAGTAATGTCACTGGTACCCCCAAAAGTGTCAAAAATGTAATTTAAGGGTCCAATCTGTCTGCTGCAATGTTGCAGTCCCGCAAAAAAAAATCGCAGATCGCCGCCATTACT
Source organism: Pelophylax lessonae (assembly GCF_965119305.1). Taxonomy (NCBI): domain Eukaryota; kingdom Metazoa; phylum Chordata; class Amphibia; order Anura; family Ranidae; genus Pelophylax; species Pelophylax lessonae. Next base: position 28,554,490 of record NC_138777.1, read on the forward strand.
AGTAAAATAGAAAACAATAAAAATTACATAAATCTTTCTCGTAGTTAGTAAACGCAATAACTTTTGCGCAAACCAATCAAAATACACTTATTGCGATTTTTTTTTTACCAGAAATATGTAGCAGAAAACAAATTGGTTTAAAATGTAAAAATTTTTTAAATTTTTACATTTTTTTATTGAGAATTTCATATAAAAAAATTTGAAAAATATTGTTATTTTTTCAAAATTGTTGCTCTTTTTTTGTTTATAGCACAAAAAATAAAAATTGCACGGGTGATCAAATACCACCAAAAGAAAGCTCTGTTTGTGGGGAAAAAAAGGACGTCAATTTCATTTGGGTACAGCGTCGCACGACCGCGCAATTGTCCGTTAAAGTAACGCTGTGCCAAATTGCAAAATAGGGCCCGGTCATTGAGCAGCCAAATCCTCCGGGGCTGAAGTGGTTAAGATGAAAGGTATTGTTTTTTTTTACTGATTTATTATGAAACTGATCTGATCAAAATACTTTGAGTGGCTGTTAGCCTCAGACATGAAATATTAACAAAGCATATCCCTCTATGGTGTGTATATGTCTCAATCCAGGGGACTGAGTGTTATTTCTGTCTGTTGCTTCATTCTTCTGCCTTCGGTGTGAATCACTTCTGACAAGTTTTTGACACCAAGAGAATAAAAGTTTACAGGGGAGGGTTGCTCCAGCACACAGCCTGTGATTGACAGCCTTAGCTCTGTTCCTGTGAGGTGTTTGGAAGGGAGGTGTGTCCCTTCCCTCCTATCAGCTCTCAGAGCTATCATCACTGAGTTCTGCAGAGTGTAATTTCAGCTCCCCTTTTTTCTGACAGCTCAGACAAGCTTTATAAATTCTGGACTTTGAATGCCTGTAGAGAAGAGAAGACAGCAGATAAACAGGTACAATTTATGTATGAGGTTTTTTTCATCTCTGTGTATCACCTGGGGTCAGACACTTCATTGGATATGAGTAAGGCTTTACAACCACTTTAACCATTTTATGAAAAATCAGGGGTTTCTGTTAGGTGATATTTTCTATTGGTTGAACTAGATGGATGTTTTTTTTTAACCTATGTAACAATGTAAATTTTATACATTAAATCAAAATCTATTTTTCAGTACGTTTGGTATCATGCTGCTAACAGTTTTATGAAGCAAATAGTTTTTTTTTTTTTTTTTTAGTTAATTCAATGCAGAGTTTCTTCCCTGGAGATCCTGACAATAACAGAACTTCCTTTTGTCTGCCCCACCAGTTCTCACCCCCATGGATCCACCCTACAGATCATCCGCTGCTGTCTACCTTGACACCCTTGATTTCCTCATGATAAAGGTACTACAGATACATACTAGTGATCGACCAATATTGGTTTATCGTTGCCGATACCGATATTTTGACCAATGCATGTTGGTATCACCCGATATTGGCCGATATTTTCGTACATTTAAAAAAAAATGATTTTATTTTTAGCTCTTGACATCACTTCCAGGTTTTTGCATGGAGACCCGATCAGAGCCAAATTTGATCGGGTCTTCAGCGGCTGTGCAGGCTGGGGTCTCCCGTCCCACCGGCATCCACGGAAGGTGGGGGGGGGGGGGTAACGTCCCCTCCCGCTCCTTGTAATTACAGCCGAGCGGCTTCTCAGCCACATCGGTTGTCATTGCAAGACAGCCGACCGTCGGCTATGGACGCCGGTACCGGGGTGATGCCTCTAGCTGCAGGCTTTACTCCGGTACAAGCACTTTCCCGAAATATCGGCAATATCAGTAACCTCAGGGGCCGATTTCGATATATTGGGGAAAGTGCATATCGGCCCTCGATATATTGGCTTTGCCGATAATCGGTCGATCCCTAAAATGTACCCACCATATTACCCTATGCAAGACTGCTATCTATAACTCTGACCATAAACAAATAACACATGACACCAGGCTGGAGGAAATTTGGCAGGGTCGGCCATTTATTAACAGCTGAACAACATAAACATTTCTTAAAATAGAAACAAAACATACATCAGTACCTGTAATATACAGGTTGCCGGTCTTGGGAGGCACCGAAACCAAATTAGAATTGTGTACCAGCGTTAATCCTTAACGGTCCCCAGCCGCGCAACACCGGCTCGGGGACAAACTCACATTATCCACGATACCTCAATTGGTACCACTTTCCCGTTAATCCACCATTAACTGGGATCCACAAGAGGGCTCCATACCTTAGATGGGTCACCCCCTCTGATCTTTGCCAAGAATCTTAAAGCCTCCAAAGACCCCAACTGCCAAAAACATCCATCGTTCCCTTTTTTAAAAAAAATATTTTTATAATAAAACAACATCACAAACAAGAAACACCAAGGAAGGGAGGGCAGGGATTCTTTCTCCTTCGATCTTCTTGTGATCTGCCTCACTTTTGCTCAGCCTACAAGTTAACTTGGGACAGCCACCCCCCCCCCATTACCTGCTGGCAAATCCAAACCCCTAACCTCTAAAAGATCCCAACTAATTAACCCCTGCAGCTAAGTCTGTACTGTCCACGCAATCATGAGGCCCTGTGCTTATTTTTCTTTTTTTTTTGCTTCGGCCCTGTCTATACTGGCAGTCTGGGACAAGGCTGTCCAAACCCTTGGGACCTTATCGCATCCTGGCTCTTGCACCCCAATTTTGGGGTCTTTGGGGGTTTCTCCCTGGGATGAATGTTACATATATCCTTCAATGGCAGGTGATTCAACCAAGTTCCAAACTTTACACATTGGGCTCGACGGGTCTGAAACCCACATCATGGACAATGACTCTACTTTTTTCAGCTTTGTAATTTATTCAATACCCTGGAACTAACTATACTGCAGACGGACATTTGAGAACCTGTTCCTCTTTGATACTGATAGCCCACATGCAGTTTCTGCATATGCATGTATTTTGCCTTATACATGCATTTCTAAATGCCCCTATTATGTCCCGGACTGGGTTTGCTTCACAAGCACAAGAAAGGAATTACAAAATCTTAACCAGATAGTATTGCAGTCTGGCTACGCTTCATAAAAATAATTTTGTCTATTCTTAAACACTGCTAGAGATGTGGAGAGCTCGGGGGTACAAATCTCCACATATGATGGCCCTGCTCTAAAATTAGACTATATTACCAGAACATCTTTTGTTTGAGCCAACGTATCACGGGTAGAGCATGGCCGGAGATGTCGGAGGTTGTACCCCTTTCTTTGATACCAGGTTGGATCAAGTTGGATCAAAACTATCAAGAAAAGTTTGTTCCTGCTTATGGTGGGTCATGCCCTTATACCCAGAAATTGGAAGTCTTCCTCGGTTCCGACTATCCTACAGTGGGCTACTGAAGTTAATTTAATCATGCGCATGGAAGAGCTCTTGGCCGTTGGTAATGAAACCTCCAAATTCCCTGTCTTGTGGTTCTCATAAATCAAATTTTCTGACTCCCCCAAACTCCTGCCTTTTCTTAGGTCCTAGGCACATACCCATACACCATGGGATTTCCTGGCTTGACCCTTCCACTGAATGCCTTTTCTCTGTGCTACACCCCCCTGTCTCCCTTTTTTTCCCTTTACCCTTGTTTTTACCCTTGGAAAAGTGGTATTATACAATGCCTTACTCAGGACTCTTAAGAGGGTTCTCATTGTCTGGTATGAAACCCCATGTTCCACTACCTCTAATCCTACTTGGGTGTTTGGCTTTTCCTCTAATTTTTCACCCCTTTTAATTTCCAATGAGAGGCCATCCCTTAAACCTGCCACCATTGTTTGTATGATAGTTTAAATCTTTGACTTGATTTGTCTATAATTTTCTGTGACACCAACTACATTAACCGTTTATACTGAAGCTGTCGCAATACAGAGCTCTGTATTTTATATGAGCCACATTTTTTAATAAACATTTATTCTATAAAAAAAAAAAAAGCACTTCCTTTTGCAGACTGACAAAAAAAGCCACTGCCTCACAATTTCTCAGTAAGGTTGTCAGCTGGCTGTGCATGCCCTATTAGTTGGCCATTGGGCTGCTAGTCAGGCCTACAGGTGGCAGCTTAAAGGGGTTGATGAAATGCGTTGAGGGCGTGGCCTGGCTGGAGTCCGGGCTGAGGCTGCTGTTCTTCTCGCTTCATGGACATGGGTCTGCTTCGTGATGTGCGGCGTATGGACCTTTTTCCTTAAGCAGTTTAAAGTTGCCCTCTGGAGACTGATCCGTGGTGGATTGCTTTTCAGGGGACATTTGACAGGAGGCTGGGAGGCGTTATTTCTCCACGCTGTCTGTTTAAAACCATAAAATGTCTCACCACCACAACACATGTGGTTGCAGGGCCACCTAATTCATCTGAAGGGGTTGTGTTTGGCAGGTGCTACTGTCTGCTGAAGATGACAGGAGGTATAATTCATGCCACACCATGAAGCAAGGTATGACAACACACTGTGCAGCTCTGGGAGGAGAGCTGAGTGTAATCTAAGACCTGAGTGGAGGAAATGGACACACCCCTTCCTGAAACCAATCTCAAAGGAAAACATGTACAGCTGATGCTGTCTCTTACAGGCTGTGTGCTGGAGACCCCCTCCTTCGTCCCTCTTGATTACTTTGAGTTGGTACAACCTGTCAGAAGTGACTCATGTAGATTGCAGTGGAACAAGGCAGCAGACAGAAAACAGACTTACTGCTTTGAAATAAAGGAGAAGTACAGCCAAAGCTTTTTTAGATGTACTTCTCTTGTGGATTACAGGGGTGCAGTTCATTTTGCACTCCTGTGACCTGTTTTCAGCAGACAGCGTGCTAAAGTCCATTGTTGGCTGATGTCACAGAGCCAGTCTGGGCTCAGGAAAGATCGCACCCATATGGTGGTGGGATTCGCCCACATGCCTGGACCGGCACCCGGCTCAGCCTCTTAGTGAGTGGCAGTAGTCAGCGCGAGGCCGAAGAGGGCCAGTGCTAGACTATTCTGCACCCTAGGCAAGACCAGCTACTTGCACCCCCCCATAGAAAAAGGAACACTTCAAAATCTGTACAAACAGTAGAAAATGATCTAATATAAGCACACTCCATGCATTCCCCATACACCCCCTATACTCGGAGCACACTCCATGCATTCCCCATACACCCCCTATACTCGCAGCACACTCCATGCATTCCCCATACACCCCCTATACTCGCAGCACACTCCATGCATTCCCCATACACCCCTTATATGCACAGCACACTCCATGCATTCCCCATACGCCCCCCATACTCGCAGCACACTCCATGCATTCCCAATACACCCCCTATACTCGCAGCACGCTCTATGCATTCCCCATACACCCCCTATGCTCGTAGCACACTCCATGCATTCCCCATATACCCCCTATATGCACAGCACACTCCATGCATTCTCCATACACCACCCATACCAGCAGCACACTCCATGCATTCCCAATACACCCCCTATACTCGCAGCACACTGCATGCATTCCCCATACACCAACCCATACTGGCAGCACACTCCATGCATTCCCCATACACCAACCCATACTGCCAGCACACTCCATGCATTCCCCATACACCCCCTACTATACTCACAGCACACCCCATGCATTCCCCATACACCCCCTATACTGGCAGCACACTCCACGCATTCCCTATACACCCCCTATACTCGCAGCACATTCCATGCATTCCCCATACACCCCCTATACTCGCAGCACACTCCATGCATTCCCCATACACCCCCTATACTCGCAGCACATTCCAAGCATTCCCCATACACCCCCTATACTCGCAGCACACCCCATGCATTCCCCATACACCCCCTATACTCACAGCACACTCCATGCATTCCCCATACTCCCCCCATACTCGCAGCACACCCCATGCATTCCCCATTCACCCCCTATACTCGCAGCACATTCCATGCATTCCCCATTCACCCCCCATACTCGCAGCACACCCCATGCATTCCCCATACACCCCCTATACTCGCAGCACACTCCATGCATTCCCCATACACCCCTTATACTTGCAGCACACCCCATGCATTCCCCATACACCCCCTATACTCGCAGCACATTCCATGCATTCCCCATACACTCTCTATATGCACAGCACACTCCATGCATTCCCTATACACCCCCTATACTCGCAGCACACTCCATGCATTCCCCATACACCCCCTATACTCGCAGCACACCCCATGCATTCCCCATACACTCCCCTATACTCGCAGCACATTCCATGCATTCCCCATACACCCCCTATACTCGCAGCACACTCCATGCATTCCCCATACACCCCCTATACTCGCAGCACATTCCAAGCATTCCCCATACACCCCCTATACTCGCAGCACACCCCATGCATTCCCCATACACCCCCTATACTCACAGCACACTCCATGTATTCCCCATACACCCCCCATACTCGCAGCACACCCCATGCATTCCCCATTCACCCCCTATACTCGCAGCACATTCCATGCATTCCCCATTCACCCCCCATACTCGCAGCACACCCCATGCATTCCCCATACACCCCCTATACTCGCAGCACACTCCATGCATTCCCCATACACCCCTTATACTTGCAGCACACCCCATGCATTCCCCATACACCCCCTATACTCACAGCACATTCCATGCATTCCCCATACACTCTCTATATGCACAGCACACTCCATGCATTCCCTATACACCCCCTATACTTGCAGCACACTCCATGCATTCCCCATACACCCCCCATACTCGCAACACCCCCAATGCATTCCCCATACACTCCCTATTCTCGCAGCACATTCCATGCATTCCCCATACACCCCCTATATGCACAGCACACTCCATGCATTCCCCATACACCCCCTATACTCGCAGCACACTCCATGCATTCCCCTTACACCCCCCTATACTCGCAGCACACTCCATGCATTCCCCTTACACCCCCCCCCTATACTCGCAGCACACTCCATGCATTCCCCATACACCCCCTATATGCACAGCACACTCCATGCATTAAGGGGGTAAAACCTTCCAGAGCTGAAGTTGTTAAAGCAAGTACACTCTTGAAGAATATGCTTTGTTCTTTTTGCATGCAGTCATTTCACTTCTTTTTTTGGCTCCACAACAGGAATTGAAATTAAATTTCTCCAAAGTGAGGGAAAATTCCCTCTTACGCAATGGCCACTGGATCTCTTTTTGCCTCAATTCCTGTAATTTTTTTGGATTTCCTATCACTCTCATTCTTGATGACAAGGGAGGAAAAGTAGGAAGCAGGGCCATGAGCAACAGCAAAAAAAAAAAAAAAAAAAAATGACAGGGGTTCAAACCCCTTCTCCATCCAAAAAAAAAAAAGGTGGCTTTTGAAACTCTTTAATTGGACAATAAGAATAAAAAGAATAAAAAGAGATCAGAGGAGCAATGCTCACTGTTTCTTGCCAGCAGTATAGCTTTTTGTGTTTGTTGCTGATAAAAGTCCACTCTGACCCTTTAGTAAAGTATCTGTGATTGCTGTAAGTGCTGAGTACTGTGATATAACTTCTATTGCTGAATTTATCCTTTGCTCTTCCTAGCTCTGAAGTGTTATCATTTTATTTGTTCTCCAGGGCATCAATTAGTGCACCAAATCAGTGCTTACACACCTAAACTGACAGCAACACACCAATATGTTTGTATAGGTGTAGATGACTTTCTCCGGGGTATTACTTGTAAAAGGAGTATTTTTTTATTTTTTAACTAATTATAGCCTAAAACAGTACCGAGACAAGACAGAAGAAAACACTCGTACAATCCAGCTATAAAGCACAAAGAAAGAGGTCACTGGAAATTCTGATTTTGTTTCCATGCCACCTTTTCGTAGACATCCCAATGCGTCTGTTTGGCTGAAAGAGTCGCTGGGCTGTTTATTGGAATGTCGTGTTTATGTTCAGAAAGTGTCAATGGGGAACTCAGTGGACACAGCTGCGCTTACAATCCCTGCGTGACTCCATGTAACATTTCAGTATTTTTCATTGGGCACAAGGACCCTGGCTTCTTCTGACTTTTGTTGTTCACAAGTTTAAATCAGTATTTTTTATTTTTATTTTTTTTCTAGAAAATGACTTAGAACCCCCCAAATATTATATATTATTTTTTTTAGCAGAGACCCTAGAGAATAAAATGGCGGTCGTACACTTCTCTGCGCAAGCATGGAGGGATGGGGCGCTTTAATTTTTTTTTTTTCTTATTTATTTCACTTTTTTTTTTTTTTTTTTTGTTATTACACTGTCCCTTTAAAAGACCCCAGATCTCTCATTTACCCTTAACCACTTAAGCCCCGGAAGATTTGGCTGCTCAAAGACCAGCCTATTTTGCGATTCGGCAATGCGTGAATTTAACGGACAATTGCGCGGTCGTGCGACGCTGTACTCAAACAAAGTTGACGTCCTTTTTTCCCCACAAATAGAGCTTTCTTTTGGTGGTATTTGATCACCTGTGCGATTTTTTTTTTTTTTGCGCTATAAACAAAAAAAGAGCGACAATTTTGAAAAACTAACAATATTTTTCGCATTTTTTTTTATAAGAAATTCTCCAAAAAAATGTAAAAATCTAAATTTTTTAACATTTTAGGCCAATTTGTTTTCTGCTACATATGTTTGGTAAAAAAAAAAAAAAAAAAATTGCAATAAGCGTATTTTGATTGGTTTGCGCAAAAGTTATTGCGTTTACTAACTACGGGAAAGATTTATGTCATATTTATTGTGTTTTTTTTTTTACTAGTAATGGCGGCGATCTGCAATTTTTTTTGCAGGACTGCGGCATTGCGGCGGACAGATCGGACCCCTGACTGACATTTTTGACACTTTTGGGAGTACCAGTGACATTACTACAGTGATCAGTGCTATAAATATGCACTGTTACTGTCAAAATGACACTGGCAGGGAAGGGGTTAACTTTATTGGTGAGCAAGGGGTTAAGTGTGTCCCTAGGGGCGTGATTCTAACTGTGGGGGGGCGTGGCTTGTGATGTAACCACAGA